>NC_056684.1:56867284-57188117 GCF_018350215.1 Panthera leo | reverse complement strand
GGGGGTCAGTCCTTGTGGTTGATATTTGTGTTTGTATGAAGGTGCAGGTGTGTGTGTGTGTGTGTGTGTGAGAGAGAGAGAGAGAGAGAGAGAGAGAGAGGATAAATTAGGAAATGAGTGTCCAGAGGGGTGATTAACTGAGGAGGATGGGTTACTGTCAATGTTGCTCAAGGAGAAGTTGGAGATCCAAGATGGGGAGTGTAGGAGGTAAAGTTGGCCTCTTTAGGAATGATAAGTGCGAGCCCTGTGGTGTAGGATGGTCATGCTGAAGAAGAGTTGAAACAATTAATGACATGGACCTCCATGATCACAAGTAAATTCTATGATCAGAAGTAGGTGAAACCACCCTACCATGTTGCTGTGCTTTTATAAAACAAATTTTGCATAAAACAAAGGAGAGCCTCGGGAATGAGAGAAAGACTGTTTTCTCATCAACCAAGAGCTTTAGCCTTATATTAATGGAAAATATATGAAAAGGAGAGAGGAACGTAAAAGTTTAAGAAATGCTAAACCTTCTTTCCTAATGCAAAAGAGTCTGAGAAAGAGATAAACCTCCAGGGAAAATCTGGGGCCCCTATCAGTCACTTTACCAGAGTGTGGTTTGAATCAAGAGATTCTCTCACATTTGAAAATTCCTGGCTATGTTTTGTACTATTATGTATTCTATGTTTTGTAGTATTCTATGTATTGCAGTATTTCTGTAGATACTCAACATTCAAAATAGAAGAGATGAGACTCTGTACTGAGAGTATAGTCTTTAAAAGAAATACATATGATCCCATGGTGGTCACAAGTGCCTAGATATTACCTAAGTCACAAAGAGATTCAGCAGGGATGTTGCTGCCTCAGGGAGCCTGAGGACCTATGGCCAGGTCTATGCAGCAGAAAGTAGAAGGGGAGTTGAAAACTAATCAGTGTCTTGAGACTGTCCTTATAGCTAAACAAGGCCCAGAAAGCCCATAATATCTGAAAGAGACATTGAGATTGAGGAGTACTAACCTAGGTTAGCCAGTGCTTCAGTCTGCGAGAAGATGGGTGAGGACGGGATCAGAGAGAAGCCATGATACTCATTGCCTAAACATGTCACATGCTCTTATGCCTCCACATGGTGGGTCCCTCAATCTGGAATTTCCATTCTCCTCTTAACCACCTATGGAAAAACTTAATGCTGGCACATTTTGAATGGGGCATCCTGGCAGAAACTCCATAACGAAAGGGAGTCAGAGAAAATCTCAATAATATTACTATTTATAATACCCAATTTTTGAGTCAGAACACTATTCTTTACAACAGCTTATGAAACAGTGCGTTATTTCACTAATGAAAAATAACTTGCCAAAGTTATATGGCTGTAATTGGTAATGTCAGTATTTTAATCTAAATATCTCCGTTTTAAGTTCCTTGTTCTTGACCATTAGGCTCTTTGGAAACCACTTCTCTTCTCAAATATGTTGGTGAATATATAAAATAAGAAATGTTTAAACTAATCGCAATTATAGTGACCAGTATGTGCATTCTCTCACTTGGCTCATGCTACTGGAAAGCAATGCACAGTCTGGTTGGGTGTTAGGAGAGGCTGGAGGCAAGAGCAAATAAATAGTGATGGTTTTATTATCTCTCCAGACATTTAACAGTTTTTCATTCCCTTACTCAAATAATTCAAAATGTTCCACCCTATATTTAAGCTACAATTCAAGTCGGTTTATCATCCAAGAGTTTTTGGAATTTGGTTTTTCCTTATTAATCCAAATTTATTCAATTCATTTCAAAATCCATAGATTATTTATGGAGAGATAGGAGTATGCCAAGCACTATAGTGGGGAGAAGAAACAAAGATGAAAAACA
The DNA here is from genome assembly GCF_018350215.1 of Panthera leo. Classification (NCBI taxonomy): domain Eukaryota; kingdom Metazoa; phylum Chordata; class Mammalia; order Carnivora; family Felidae; genus Panthera; species Panthera leo. The sequence continues at coordinate 57,186,272 of NC_056684.1, read as the reverse complement.
CATCTCTCCACAATCCCATGGTCTTGTTGTTTGCATTTAAAGGTAACAGTCTAAACACTATATTAAAGGTATATTCCAAATATGATCAAAACAGAGGCAAAAATGATAAACTTCCTGAAAATGTAGGATAAGTTTATAAAGAATGTGAAATTTGAGTTAGGTGTTGAAATATAAGCAAAGTTTATCGAGCAGAGAAAAAGTACAAGGGCATTTCAAGGAGCAGCAGAACAAAGCATGAGAGTGTGAAATAGTATAGTGTGTTGGAAATGTGGCAAAGACATCAGCAAAAGGATTAACCAATTATGTATGTGGAGGAGAACTTAGCAGAAGGCTTGAAATGCAGCTTGGGGCCATATTATGAAGGTCTTTGCATGTCGTGCTAAGGATTAAACAATAATTGTGTTTATTTGTTATTTTATTCACTTTTTTTCTTAACCATTCACTCTCAGGTATGTACACGATGAAAATATAAAGAGTTTTAATTTGCCCAAGTCCAACAGCATTTGGGAAAAAATGTTTTCATTCTATGTGCAAAGTAGTAGTCTAGGCACCAAGGAACATCCAAAAGAAAGAAGCACAGATTCACTGTCTCAGAGGCAGAAAAAGTAACTCTCAAAGAATCTTAGAGAACAAACTGGTCTGGCTGGAGCAGGAAAGGAATGTCTTACTGTACCAGAGCCAGTCTTTACTCCACCCAGATCCTTTAGAATCCCTTTTACCCATCCACTCTGTGCATCTGTAGAGAGCAATCCACATTGCATTAAGGGCCAGAAAGAAATTCTCTCCTCTCTATCTCCTAAAATGATTTATTCTGCACATCTTTAAACTTGACATGCATATTTATGATTTTATCTCTCAGGTTTTCTGGGAGGAAAATAAACAAATTAAATCATGACTTCCGGGTAGGGGAATTTTGTTTTTAAGAAGCTCGCTCTTACAGGGAGCGTAAAGATAAAGTGAAGGGACGCCTCCTCCCTTTCCTTATACAGTATTTTAATCTAGCCATAACATTCTCCTTCATTGTACTCCAACACATCATCATGCCAGTCCCTGACTCCAGCCTGGTCCTTTCCTCATGTTGTTCATTCCGATACAGAACAAGTCCCTCTTGACATGGAGTTACTTCTCCCTCTTCACTTCCAAATCCAATACTATCTCTCCTTCAGGCAGAAGCAAGTATTGACTTCTCAATACGGTGTATTGGGTCAGATTCCTCAGAAGCAAGCCCTGTGACAAGGATTCCTGAACAAGTATTAAAAAGTGTTCTTAGAAAAGAATGTAGAGAGTAGGGGAAGCAGGACAAGGAAGAGGAAAAAGCCAAATAAGGGTTCAAGCCTCGGTTCGATCCTATGGGGAGCTCTGAAGTACAAATTATACCTCAGGTTTGTTCTGTCTCCAAGAGGCTAGACTTTCATACTCTCACATAAGTCAATAATTGGTTGTTGGCTTCTTCTAGAAGGGAGGTGTTGGCCATACAAAGTACTGGGGACTTCTGATTCTCTACCTGCAGGCAAATCTGCTCCAGTAGCCCAAAGCTGTTCCTCCGAAGACAATTGCAGGTGGTAACCATTAGAAGGAAAGCACAGAGAGGCTAGAGTTGGGATCTTGGGTTTCTAGTAAGAATTTCAAACTAATTCACCTCCTTGAGATTCCTTCATATCTGAAGAACCAAGCAAAATCCAGGGAAGATCCTCACAGTACAAGAATCTGCATAAGTGTACCCTGAGGCCTATTTCACTGCTAGTAGGAGCCCTGGGCTATTCCTCAGAGGCTATTACACTCCTAGAGTTCAAGAGTGTGAGGTAATGCATCTACCCATCCAAGTGTAAAACCATAGGCAAGGAGACTAATTTAGTCAGCTGATAATAAAGCATCAGGAGACCCTTGGTGATTCCAAAATGCAGTTTGCCAGCATGGAACCTGTTCAAATGTAATAGCTCTCCCAGGTTAATGCATGGAAATTGGCTCTATGAGAACATTTTAAAAGGAAAAGAGTAGTAGAAAATCGTCAGCCATTTGCAGAGACAGTAGGCCTTTTCCTGCATTTGTTTCTTTATTTTTCATAGATAGATAGCAATCTAAGACATTTACATGTGGAACGAGGCCTGGGAAACTGCTTAACGAAAGCACCTTTCAGCCTAGGCTGGTGGGAACAAAATGATGCTCAAATTTTGAATCCAGACCTAAAATGAATATTGTATTTATATATGTATTTCCTCCTTTACATCACTTTTACCCCCTTTTTTTTGAAAGGAAAGAAATAGGTTTAGAGAAAAGTGTGTTGCTAATATGTATAATTTCCCATTTGTCTGCTGTCAAGATTAAAGCAGGAACAATAATAACAACTTCCTTTTTGTGAAACAAAAAGCTAATCAATGGCTATCTAGGCATCTGCTGTTGACTGCAGAGCAAAAGAGCAGGTCAGCATATATCCTGTAGCCCAACTCCATTCACATTCCCTATTAACCTTGTCTTTTTACCTTGATCTCTTCCGGGCTACATATCTGAGAAGCTGGCCTCTTAACGTGCATCCAAGTTTTACTGATTGGAATACTGAGAAGGGCTGCTGGAGCCATTAGATATATTGGATGAAATTTGCTTAATTATCAATCATTACACTTAAAAGACAAGGATATCCTGCATGTAAATATCAACTCTCAATAATTTATACATAATATCTTTACTTTCTTTTCGTTCTGTTACTATCATGAATTCCTGTATTTTTTTTTAAAGTTGTTTTACTTTTCTGGAAATCTCAGAGGCAGAGTTGAAGTACTAACGGCTTTCGATGCCAGCCATGTTTTGCACTAACTGCTATACAATTTGGAGTGAGTCACTGTTCTTCAGTTGATGGAGGTTATAGGCTGAATAATTAGTAAAAATTTCCAATGTTGGCAGCAGGAAACAGTAGGCAGCTGAGAGCATAATGAGGGCAACTATCTTAGCACCAGGCTAAAGGGAAAAAAAACACAACTGAATAGATATCAAGTGTTCTTTTCTTAATACAAGTCTAACATGAAATGATTATCTAAAATAAAATGGCAGTGGTCCCATTTATAATATTTATTGCTCCCATTTATAATTTTTACATTGTAATAATTATAATATTTACTATTAAGATCATATTAGCATCTTAATGCTGTTCTAGTTTTAATATATTTGTTATTATTTTAATTACTTGGATCTCATTTTTCAGGCAAATATATTTCTCACAACCACATCTCTTCATTTATTCGCACAACAAGCAGCATTTATTGAGCACTTCCTGCCTTCCAGGTCCAGGGTTATGCATTCTGGATTCTGTGATAAGAGGCAGAGTCCTTCTTCTTAAGTTGTTCACAGTCTAGTTGACTGTGACTGTCAGGGCTCTTGGTTACAAGCTACAGAAGTTACGCTCTCTGAGTTAAGCAGGTAAAGAATTTCATTAAAGGACATGCAGTAGCTAAAAAAATCACCCAGAAAGCAAAAGAATCAGAGTTAAGTCTAGACAGTCAGAAACAAGGTCCAAAATGACACCATAATAGAAGCAGTGAAGGTGTCTATGCTGCAGGCACAAGCATTGGACCCTGTTTGCAGCTTGCCCTGGAAACACATCTGGGAACAGGCACTGGAAGCTGCCACTTTCACCTCTGTCCCTGATGCCCACTCCAGGTGACCCAATCTTATTGCAATTGCTGTCATCATCACCTGGAAGACTTTCTCCTGGCCTCTGCTTCTTTGCATCAGTCATTTTGGTTTAAAAACTCCTATGGGTCTGTAAACTGGTGAGCCTCGGTTAGGTGCCCAAGTCGAGGAAAAAGAGAAGCCAGGAAGTGAATTTCTGACATTTTCAGCTTCTATGATGGAATTCCCCAAATTTAAGAATGGCGTTGGTATACAGGACAACCACAGTGACAAATGTTCACTATAGTCCCTCCTTTTGGTTACCTCAAATGAATGTGTACTCTTCTTTCCTTACTTATACAGCCTACTCTGATAATGTGTGTGTCTATAAAGAAATGAGCTTACAAGATTTGTTGACAAGGGAATGATGTCAATATAACACTGACGTTGTGTTGGTCCATTTATGATTTTTCTCAGTACACAAATATTTTGTGCCCTCAAGTAACAACTAGTGAACACAGGTGAACACAGAAAGCTGTGGAGGAGCACAGTATTATACATGGTGTCCATTCACATTCTCCTTCCTGTTTTATTCTGGGCATGTGCTCTGCCCAACAGGGGCTCACTGTGTGATTCTGCCTCCTCTTTGTATAGTTTGCCTGTGTCTGCATAGATCAGCAAACTCAACCCTCAAATGTTTGCCTTGATCTACTTTTTCTGGTAAGCTCTATAGTCATTTATAAGCAATTTTCCAGGATGTGGGGTTTCTAGGAACACGTCGACCAGTTATAGTAGAAACACTTAAACTTAAAAAAAAAAAGGTGTTTTATTAGCATGATACAAAAATCTCTTATACTACCACAAGCACTCTTCCTTCCTTCCCAAGAGGAGTAAAACTCACAATTTTTGGTGTTGCCAAAAGTACCTTTAGTTCTGTCACAGGTGCAGCTGTAATGTGTGGACTAGATTGGAAATTTCACCACCGCCTACCATAGCTATACAAGATAGTGGGGGAAGGGAGATTTAAAAAAAGACAAAAATAAGTTAACATTTTTAATTGCATAAAATATAGAAGAAAAAAAGAAGCATGGATAAGAGCCATGGTTTTTATCTCTGAAGGTGGTTTAGAGGCAATAATTGGTCACGATTTCCTTCTTTTATGAACAGTTCTGTGTGCCCTTTGCTTTCAGCCATCACATCTCTTGGTTAGGGTTCTCTGACCAAGCTCTTATCATGGAAGGATCTGGGTGCTTTATGGCACTCCTGTACAGATTTGCTATTATCTTCCATTAAATTTTACCACTTGGAAAGAGAATTATGGGGCAATCTACAGGCCCTATCCATTCCCTTTCCTTCCCTTGCAGCAGCAAACCAAGGTAAGAGCTCCATGTGCTGCTGGAAACATCCCATCACTAGAGATTGAGAACTAAACACCAATGTTACAGGGCAAAGGAAGCAAACATTCTCAAGTGGGTCATTCAACACTAGGTCTAATACTAACAGGAGATTCTCCCACTTCCAACCTTTGGTTCCGAGACCCATATGTTTGTTTTGGTGATAGGAAAATTAGCATTATAGTTTGGAATATAGTTCAGAGGATTTGTTGCTGGTACAGTGCTTGGGTCTTTAATAGACCATCCCATCATTTTACATGTCCAAATGCTTTTAAAGAATGTGGTTATAAGCCCATTGTCTTTGCCTCTTTTTTTAAAGTGAGTATTCCTTAGTTAGAAGTATGTTTGTAGCTCACTGCAGTGTTTAATAAGGCATTCTGTGATTCCTCAGTTGCTGATGCTGCTATAAACATGGTAAGCAGAGAATGCAAAACCATCGCCAGATAAAAATATCCAATTGTCATTTATTCCTTGATGATAAGGATCCAGTGTAACTGAAGTTCAACTGGATGGCTGGTTCCCCTGAGATATTATCCTATATTGGGAGAGAATGTCACTCAATGTTGGTTCCTGCTGCTTATCGACTGATCAGTCACCAATGATGTAAGTAGGTCAGCCTTGGAAAGGTGTGCTTCATAATGTTGAGTTCCTACAAAACTTCATCCTTGATACCAAGGTTACTTTGTTTTTGAGCCTATTGAACAAAGGTTGGAATGACCATGGAATGAGGCTTACCAACATTCATTCACAAAGAGATCCACTTTGTCCACTTCATTGCTGAAAATCTTCCTTACCAAGGAGGACTTTTGATAAATGTTGACACTAAAAACAAGGTGCTCCTATTTTGAGACCGTTCCAAGAGGTCTATCGATGCTTCACGGAAACTCCTTTACACCAATATTCCAATTTGTTATCTTAGAATAAAGAGCTTTAACTCAGGTCATATTTCCTCCAAGGTAAAGCGAACAGTCAGATACACAGCTTAAAGTTCTGCGTCACCAGGAGGATTTTTTAATCTTTTAAGGAAGGATTAGTTTTCTCATCTGTCATCAGACAGGCTCCATCTGTGAGCTCCTACAGGGTTTGCTTCCTTTGCAAAAGCCACCTTGCCAAAGGGCAAAACTTTCCCAAGGCAGCATATACCAAACGACTGATTGAGGTGAAAGTATAAAGGCCTGGGCATTTGGGCTCAGAGCAGGACAGTGCTGGAGACTACGTTCTAGAGTTCTCTCTGGGGTTGAACAAGTTTTATTGGTCCTCCAACACCATTCAGCTTCCTCTTCTGCTCAATATGCCTTTATCCCCTTCTTTTTCCAGGTATTGATTCCTAATAAATATTCTCCATTTCAAACTCCATCTCAGTATCGATTTCCAGAGAACCTAACCTGTGACGCCATGTACAAAATAGGATGGGATGTTTTCCTCCTCAGCCAACTAGTCTAGGAACTGATCCACAGGTAGTGGTTAAAGGAGGTTTGACTATGTGGCAAGGGTTAGCTGCACTGAAACGAAAGCTTCATATCCATGTAAAATAATTGTGCTTTCGGACTTCTTAAGCCAGATATTCTACGTACCACTTCCACCTGATGATGGAGTGATTAAAGGCCTGCCTGATTTTATGGCTAGTGTATTAGATAAAACCCAGTTAACAATGAACTGTTCATCTCATATGGTCAGCAATTAGTCCATGATCAGGCATTTAGTTACAAGAGTAATAGGTAGCTCTAAAAAAGAGTCTGCTACCTTTCCCAAATAGGTGTGACTTCGTTCCCAAATCCTGAGGAACTTCCCTGAAATTTTATTTTCAGGAAAACTTGCTCCAGGCATATCCAAATCTTCCAAAGACAGTGCGAGCACAGCTGATCTACTATATAAGAAAGAAATCAGCTCTAATTTCCACCAAGTCTTATAAGGTGAAACATTTCCTAAATATGGAGAGAACATAGATACAGGTGACAAATGACCACTACTAGACCTTCTAACTATTGCATTTCAGAACTGTATGATAGGCTTTGGAATAGAGCAAAACATATTGGGTTAAGGATGCCTATGGTGGTGATGGTACCTTATCTAAGCCATCTTGAGTTAGAGGATGATTCAGGTAAGGATGCCTGAAAGCAGTGACATCTTGAATGGGATTTGAGGAAGGAATGATCCTGAATAAAGGGACAAAAAAAAAAAAAAATGCAAGGGCATCCCCAGTCAAGGGATCAGAATTTAGCAAAGCAGTAAGGTGAAAGAGTACAAGGCATATTAGCAGTACTGCAAGTTTTGAAATCAATCTGGTATCTCATCTAATTTTCAGGAACTCTATCTGGGGAAAATGCAAACTGTGAAGATCAGTATGGTTTAACATTAGTGGGAGAGACTCCAGGAAAATGTCCAAGGGTTACAAATAAATATTTTTTAAATGTTTATTTATTTATTTTGTGAGAGAGGGAGAGAGCAAGTGGGGGGGAGGAAGAGAGACAGGAAGATAGAGAGTCCTAAGTGGGCTATGCACTGTCAGCATGGAGCCGGACACCGGGCTTGATCCCACAAACCTCGAGATCACGACCTGAGTTGAAATCAAGAGTTGATTGCTCAACTGACTGAGCCACCCAGGTGCCCCACAAATAAATATTTTTATCCTCTCCTACTCACTTCATGGAGAGGTTTGTAGAAATATTGCACAAATTTCACAAAGGAGAAAAATAAATTGGAAGGACTCTTTCCTTCTTGTCCTCTTTAAATTCTTGGGGATATGCCCTGGAAGGAGGTTTATTATACATGTACATACCACCTTACAATATGTCATAGTGGTTAATAATGTAGGCTCTGGGTTCAGAGCTCCATAAGTTATCGGCTAGGAAACCTTGAGCTAGTTACTTAACCTTTCTGAACCTCAATTTCCTTGTGCATAAAATGGAGAGAATGTGTCTCTAACTAATGAAGTTATTGTGAGGAGGATTAAGTGAAGTGAGAGCAATAAAGTGCTCAGCGAAGTGCTGGGGTATGAAAAATGTTCCAAAAGTAGCCGGTTTTTATTATTATTACTTGAACTATTTGTATTATATCCTCCAAATATCAGAGATGTTAGATGAGCATAAAAGGATGGTGGGCTTATTTTGGTTCTCTCTGTAGTCCTCTGTACTGTGATCTTGACTCTTTGACTATTTGCTCATGATTCAGGGTGTTGGAGATATCATCCCATGATCCAAGATGTTCATGATTATGGAGATAATAGGAAATATATTCTCTAATGCCATCATACCATTACATTAATGTATATATTTAACATTGCCAAATCCTGAATGAAGGTTAATGTTCATTTCAGAGACCTTTGAAAATAAGGAATTTGAATTCCACTTAGCTTTATTGACAAAAATAATCACTGTAAATGCAAGTAATTAACTTATATTAATGTCAGGGATACAAGGGATATTTGTGATATCTGGACAAAATAGACATTTGTCCTATCTAATCTATCCCTTCTATTTCTTACTAAGAATCAGGAAGGATGCTATGCATAAAAAAAGGATCAAAGTTTCTCAGACCTTGTACCTCATGCCATATTTTCCAAAGTGGGTTTTGAAAACTACTAGTTGCTGGAGACCACAAATAGTTCTTATGTGAAAATGGGTTCCACAAGCAAAGAAGTTCAAGAAATATAGGGTTTTATTCTGCTTTGTTGAGATATAATTGACATATAACATTGTATAAACTTAATGTGTATAATGTGATACTTTTATATGTGTATATATTGTGAAATGATTACCACAATAAGATTAGTTAACACATCCAGCACCTCACATAATTCCTTGTGTGTGTGTGTGTGTGTGTGTGTGTGTGTGTGAGAGAGAGAGAGAGAGAGAGAGAGAGAGAGAGAGAGAGAGACATAAAACTCTTTTATCCATTCATGTGTCAGCAAACACTTAGGATATTTCCATGTTTTGGCTATTGTGAATAATGCTGCAATGAATATGGAGCCTTCATATTTCTCTTTAAGATAGTGATTTCATTTCTTTCAGCTACATACCCAGAAGTAGGGCTGCTAGATCCAATGGTAGTTCTATTTTTTAATTTTTTGAGGAACTTCCATAATATTGTCCATAATGACTGTAACAATTTACATGCCCACCAACATGTACAAGGGCTTCCTTTTCTCCACCAATTTGCCAACATATGCCTCTTGTATTTTTGATAATAGCCATTCTAACAGGTATGAGATGCTACCTCATTGTGGTTTTGATTTGATTTTGATGATTAGTGATGTTGAGCATTTCTTCATGTACCCGTTGGGTTGGTTTTAACAAAGTTAAACAGGATTCCTACTATAAGGCCTCTTAGAAATTTTACTATGTACTTACAAATTGTAGATTTCTAAGAGGGGTTAAATAGTGCTAATCCAATAGAAATATAATATGAGCCACATATATATTCTTTAATTTTCCAGAAGGTACATTAAAATGAAAGAGGTAAAATTAATTTTAATCACATATTTTCTTAAGTAATATATCCAAAATGATATCATTTTAACATAAAACCAACACAAAATTATTGATAAAGCCTTTTACATTCTTTTTCCTATAATATGTGTTTGAAATCCAGTGTGTATTTTCAACTTGTAGCACATCACAATTTAGACTAGTTGCATTTCAGGAGCTCAACAGACATGTATAGTGAGTGGCTATCACATTGACAATACTGGGCTAGACTACGCAGTACTTCTCAAACGTGTTCTTCTATGGCTTACTGCTCATGGCACATGTTGAGGGATTATAGTTTATGAAATGCATTTTGAGAAACACTCATTTATGAAGGAGGCTAATGGAGACATCATCAGATGCAAGAGAAGAGTGAGGAGAGGGAAAGTGTCATCAGGCTATGACATCTGAGCAAACATGAGGCCTGTGTGGCTTGTTGTTAATATTAATTTAGCACAACACAGGTATCAGACCTTGGTGTATTGAGCTACATGCAGGAGTAGACAGACATTCAGCTGGATTACCGTGACAAAGAGGCAGAAGGAAAATGCGAATGCAACATATCAGCAAATATAAGGGGGGTAAGTGATGTGGTGCTCAGAGCAAGAGACTGAAAGAGCACACCAATTACAGTCTTTCAGGGGAGATCCTGGTATTCAAACAAAAAGACTCAGATACACAGGCTCTAGGAAGAATTCTCTCTAAATGTAGTTATCATTCCAACTAAAAGGAATTCTGCGAAAGAAAAGTATTGAGCTCTCAGAACTCCTTATATATTTATTGTAAGTCACTCCTAGACAATTTAGGTGAAATCCAATAGATGGGGTTTGCTGGAAAGAGATGCTGAGTTTTTCATCTCAGATAAGGCTTGGCTTGAACCCATAAGGATTTAGTTTCTCCATCTTGAAGCACCATAGTCCCAGTTGTTTCCCCATGACCCACAGTGGCCCAATGACTGCCATGGCATAAAATTACTCCCTTCTGTCCCAAATGAGTTCATCATTACCTCCCCAAACACCTACATTATTCATAGGGTTCTGGGGCCAAAGAGGATCTATGCTCAAAGACTAAAATAGGTTTAAGTACTGTGCACATTTCCATCCTAAACAGGGAATACAAGATAGCCTTATTCAAGAACCAGCCCAGAGCCGTTCTGTATTGAAAATAGGCTATTTAGCAAAGCAAAAGAAAACAAAATCCTTTTCATGACATCTGCTCAGGGGGTCTTGAATTTAAACCTAAAGAGGACAGGAAGGAGGGGCAAGGTGAGGAAAGATGTAATTTGTATAATTGTAGTGCTATGGATGGGAACACCAATACTGCCAGATTTAATTATTCCTTTCATCTTGCCTTATTTCACTCTTTAAGATCAATATGCTTGTTCTCTTCTTAAGCAGCAACGATTTCTACAGTCTAAACATAAATTTAATCATGTGCTGCCATCCCAGTGTTTATAGACTCTGTCAAAGACATAGACCATTATAATTATTTTCTCAATCATTTGCCACAAGAGAAACACTTCAGGCAACACTAAAACTTAACTTAATCACTAGAAACAATATAAGTTCAACAAATGGATCTTATTAGATGGCCATTTTAAAAAAGGAGTAAAGCTCATTTTCCAATACTTTAATTTTCTGCTAAGTTTCAAATTGTGTTTACATACAGGAACTGAATTGTTGCCATATTTTATACAAACCATAAATGGAACAGTGTCACGAAGATTGTTATTAAAACTGATTCCCAATGAAGCATATGCAAATTTTGAAGTCATAAATCATTGGGGGTAGTTTATTTACTTCTACTCTAGAAAGGAACTATATGTCAGTGCTATGAGTGAGTGATAGAAGATTGTACAGATGGCTAAAAGGAGATAAATTGATTAGAAGAGAGAACACTTATCAGAAAAAGTGGTAGCTCAGATGACCTCCAAAACTTTCAGATCCAAGAGACTCTAGATTCAATACGAAGTACACAAACAAATGGGTAATTGTGAAAGAAGCCAATGTTTTAATCCTGAGTACGGAATCCAGCAATGCCAGAGATATACGTCATGGTACATTGCTTTACAGTGTGATTTTCAGCATAAATATGAGCAAACTCAGATAAGTATAAAATAAAAGAATGATAGTTATTAAATCTTATTAAAATCTTGTACAATAACGAGACATCAATATGGGAAATTAGAAGTATGTACATGTATGTGAATGAACATGTGAGCATGTGTGTGTGTCTATGTGAGTATGCGTGTCTGTTTTGTTTATCTATGTGTGAGGCTATATGTGTATGTATGTGTGTTTTCAAGTGTCCTCTTGTTCTCTATAAATAAAATATATGAATATATTTCTCAGAGGAAAAAGGCAACTTATTTAAAGCTTTTTTAAGGACAAAAGTAGGATCTGTTATAACATCAAATATTTTGTTTTAAAAATAGGAACTTAACAATATGTAGAAACTCATGACAAATCAGGTAAAATTCCTCTTTTTTTAAAAAGTGCAAGAGATTTCTAATTAGAATAACTTTAGAAGAGGCTCTACAGAATGCATTTTATTATTTTGTTAATTTTTTTATTATGATCTATTTAAAGCTCACAAAATGTCTACAGAAAAATAAAACAAATGTTGTGCACTACCACCAAATTTAGTTAAATCTACCTGGCTATAAAAACTTTTTAAAAATGTTATCTTTTGAGCATAAGGCCCTGTGAACTCTTACAAACTCATTTCCTACCTTGCCTTCCACAAATAATTACTATTCTGAAGCCTTGTATCCTTTCTATTCATTATTTTATACTTCTACTCTAATCATGTTAAACATGAAACACATTATCTGTATGCCTTTATACTTTATGGAGATAGCATGCTATTGTAAATGTCATTCCATATTTTGGCCTTTTTTGCTTAAGATTATGTTTTTTTAGAAAAGTTTTTTTTTTTTTATTTTTGACCTTGAGAGAAGATGGCGGTGTAGGAGGATACTGGGCTCACCACGTCGTGCTGATCACTTAGATTCCACCCACATCTGCCTAAATCACCCAGAAAACCACCAGAAGACTAGCAGAATGGATTCTCCGGAGCCAAGCATAGACAAGAGGCCCACGGAAGAGGGTAGGAAGGGAGGAGAGGCAGTGCACGCTACACGGACTGGCTGGCAGGAGGGAGCCGGGGCGGGTGGAGGGGCAGCCCACCCAGCAAGACAGAGCCCTGAGTCTGGCTTGTAAAAGCGAGGACCAGTTGGAGTGTGTTCTGACAGCCAGCGGGACTTAACATCTGAATGTTATAAGTCAACAGCTCTGCTCCAAGAGCAGGAGGGCTAGAGGACAATGGGAGGGAGAGTTGTTGAGCCCCAGAGGACAGAGCTCAGCTTGGCGGGAAACAAAGGCCCTGGGAAGCGCCATCTCCCTCGCCCATCCCCCAGCCAATATCCCAAAGGGAACCAGTTCCGTCACGGAAGTTGCTTGCACTGCACAAACACCCAAGGCTGCGCTTCTGTGGATCCATCCCTCCAAAGGGTCTGCCTGTTTTCCTCCCAGTGCTGCAGGGCCCTTCCCACAGGGGACCTTGGATGGCAAAGCGAGCTAAGCCTGCCCCTCCCGCCTCTGTGCACTTTGCAGATCCACTGGGCCTAATACCCCAGATCCCATAGAAGCAGCACCACAGGACTGGCAGGGTGCAAGTAGCCCAGACAGGGGCCACACCAATCCACAGTGAGTCCTGCCCCTGGGAGAGGGGAAGATAAGGTACACACCAGTCTGACTGTGGCCCCAGTGGTGGGCTGGGGACAGACATCAGGTCTGACTGCGGCCCCGCCCACCAACGCAAGTTACTCCAGACAGCACAGAGGAAGAGCCCTGCAGCTCTGCGCCACTCCAGGGACTATCCAAAATGATGAAACGCAAAAATTCTCCTCAAAAGACACTCCAGGAAGTAGCAAGCGCTAACAAACTGATCAAAAACGATTTAAACAATATAACAGAAAATGAATTTAAAATAATAGTCATAAAATGAATTGCTGGGCTTGAAAAAAGTATAGAGGACAGCAGAGAATCTATTGCTACAGAGATCAAGGGACTAAGAAACAGTCATGAGGAACCAAAAAATGCTATAAATGAGGTGCAAAATAAAATAGAGGAGACCACAGCTCGGATTGAAGGGGCAGAGGAGAGAATAGGTGAATTAGAAGATAAAATTATGGAAAAAGAGGAAGCGAGAAAAAGAGAGATAAAAAAATCTGGAAGTATGAGGGGAGAATTAGAGAAGTAAGTGATGCAATGAAACGGAACAATATCCGTATAATAGGAATTTCAGAAGAGGAAGAGAGAGAGAAAGGGACTGAAGGTGTACTTGAAGAAATCATAGCTGAGAACTTCCCTGATCTGGGGAAGGAAAAAGGCATTGAAATCCAAGAGGCACAGAGAACTCCCTTCAGACGTAACTTGAATCAATCTTCTGCACAACATATCATAGTGAAACTGGAAAAATACAAGGATAAAGAGAAAATTCTGAAAGCAGCTAGGGGTAAATATGCTGTAACATATAAAGGGAGACCGATAAGACTAGTGGCAGACCTATCTACTGAAACTTGGCAGGCCAGAAAGGAATGGCAGGAGATCTTCAATGTGATGAAGAGAAAAAAATGCAGCCGAGACTCCTTTATCCAGCAAGTCTGTCATTCAGAATATAAGGAGGGATAAAGGTCTTCCCAAACAAACAAAAACTGAAGGAATTCATCACCACTAAACCAGCCCTACAAGAGACCCTACGGGGGATTCCGTGAGTGAAATGTTGCAAGGACCACAAAGTACCAGAGACATCACTACAATCATGAAACCTACAGACATCATAATGACTCTAAACCCATATCTTTCTATAACAACACTGAATGTAAATAGACTAAATGCTCCAACCAAAAGACATAGGGTATCAGGATGGATAAAAAAAAAAAGATCCATCTATTTGCTGTCTACAAGAGTCTCATTTTAGACCTGAGGACACCTTCAGATTGAAAGTGAGGGGATCGAGAACTATCTATCATGCTACTGGAAGTCATAAGAAAGCTGGAGTAGCCATACTTATTTCAGACAAACTAGACTTTAAATTAAAGGCTGTAACAAGAGATGAAGAAGGGCATTATATAATAATTACAGGGTCTATCCATCAGGAAGAGCTAACAATTATAAATGTCTATGCACTTAATATGGGAGCCCACAAATGTATAAAACAATCACAAACATAAGCAACCTTATTGATAAGAATGTGGTAATTGCAGGGGACTTTAACACTCCACTTACAGAAATGGATAGATCATCTAGACACACGGTCAATAAAGAAACAAGGGCCCTGAATGATACATTGGATCAGATGGACTTGACAGATACATTTAGAACGCTGCATCCCAAAGAAACAGAATATACTTTCTTCTCGAGTGCACATGGAACATTCTCCAAGATAGATCACATACTGGGTCACAAAACAGCCCTTCATAAGTATACAAGAATTGAAATCATATCATGCATACTTTCAGACCACAATGTTATGAAGCTTGAAATCAACCACAGGAAAAAGTCTGGAAAACCTCCAAAAGCATGGAGGTTAAAGAACACTTTACTAAAGAATGAATGGGTCAACCAGGCAATTAGAGAAGAAATTAAAAAATATGGAAACAAATGAAAATGAAAATACAACAATCCAAACGCTTTGGGATGCAGCAAAGGCAGTCCTGAGAGGAAAATACGTTGCAATCCAGGCCTATCTCAAGAAACAAGAAAAATCCCAAATACAAAACCTAATAGAACACCTAAGAGAACTAGAAGCAGAACAGCAAAGACATCCCGAACCCAGCAGAAGAAGAGAAATAATAAAGATCAGAGCAGAAATAAACCATATAGAACCTAAAAATAACTGTAGAGCAGATCAATGAAACCAAGAGTTGGTTTTTTGAAAAAATAAACAAAATGGATAAACCTCTAGCCAGGCTTCTCAAAAAGAAAATGAAGATGACCCAAATAGATAAAATCATGAATGAAAATGGATTTATTGCAACCAATCCCTCAGAAATACAAGCAATTATCAGGGAATACTATGAAAAATTATATGCCAACAAACTGGACAACCTGGAAGAAATGGACAAATTCCTAAGCACCCACGCGCTTCCAAAACTGAAACAGGAAGAAATAGAAAACTTGAACAGACCCATAACCAGCAAAGAAATTGAATCAGTTATCAAAAATCTCCCAGCAAATAAGAGTCCAGGACCAGATGGCTTCCCAGGGGAATTCTACCAGACATTTAAAGCAGAGATAATACCTATCCTTCTCAAGCTGTTACAAAAAATAGAAAGGGAAGGAAAACTTCCAGACTCATTCTATGAAGCCAGCATTACTTTGATTCCTAAACCAGACAGAGATCCAACAAAAAAAGAGAACTATAGGCCAATATCCCTGATGAATATGGATGCAAAAATTCTCAACAAGATACTAGTAAATCGAATTCAACAGCACATAAAAAGAATTATACACCATGATCAAATGGGATTCATTCCTGGGCTGCAGGGCTGGTTCAACATTCGCAAATCAATCAATGTGATACATCACGTTAATAAAAGAAAAGATAAGAACCATATGATCCTGTCAATCAATGCAGAAAAAGCATTTGACAAAATCCAGTATCCTTTCTTAATAAAAACCCTCGAGAAAGTCGGGATAGAAGGAACATACTTAAACATCATAAAAGCCATTTATGAAAAGCCCACAGCTAATATTATCTTCAATGGGGAAAAACTAGAGCTTTCCCCCTGAGATCAGGAACACGACAGGAATGTCCACTCTCACCGCTGTTGTTTAACATAGTGTTGGAAGTGCTAGCATCAGCTATCAAACAATAAAAGGAAATCAAAGGCATCAAAATTGGCAAAGATGAAGTTAAGCTTTCACTTTTTGCAGATGACATGATATTATATATGGAAAACCAGATAGACTCCACCAAAAGTCTGCTAGAACTGATACATGAATTCAGGAAAGTCGCAGGATACAAAAACAATGTACAGAAATAAGTTGCATTCTTATACACTAACAATGAAGCAACAGAAAGACAAAGAAACTGATCCCATTCACAATTGCACCAAGAAGCATAAAATACCTAGGAATAAACCTAACCAAAGATGTAAAAGATCTGTATGCTGAAAACTATAGAAAGCTTATGAAGGAACTTGAAGAAGATATAAAGAAATGGAAAAACCTTCCGTGCTCATGGATTGAAAGAATAAATATTGTTAAAATGTCAATACTACCCAAAGCTATCTCCACATTCAATGCAATCCCAATCAAAATTGCACCAGCATTCTTCTAGAAGCTAGAACAAGCAGTCCTAAAATTTGTATGGAACCACAAAAGGCCCCAGATAGCCAAAGTAATTTTGAAGAAGAAGACAATCCCAGACTTTAGCCTCTACTACAAAGCTGTAATCATCAAGACAGCATGGTATTGGCCCAAAAACAGACACATGGACCAATGGAATAGAATAGAAACCCCAGAATTAGACCCACAAAAGTATGGCCAACTAATCTTTGACAAAGCAGGAAAGAATATGTAATGGAAAAAAAAAAACCAGTCTCTTTAACAATTGGTGTTGGGAGAACTGGACAGCAACATTCAAAAGGATGAAACTAGACCACTTTGTCACACCATTCACAAAAATAAACTCAAAATGGATAAAGGACCTGAATGTGAGACAGGAAACCATCAAAACCCTAGAGGAGAAAGTAGGGAAAAACCTCTCTGATCTCAGCCGCAGCAATTTCTTACTTGACACATCCCCAAAGGCAAGGGAATTAAAAGCAAAAATGAACTATTAGGAACTCATGAAGATAAAAAGCTTCTGCACAGAAAAGGAAACAATCAACAAATCTAAAAGGCAACCAACGGAATGGGAAAAGATATTTGCAAATGACATATCGGACAAAGGGCTAGCATCCAATATCTATAAAGAGCTTGCCAAACTCCACACCCAAAAAACAAATAATCCAGTGAAGAAATGGGCAGAAAACATGAATAGACACTTCTCTAAAGAAGACATCCGGATGGCCAACAGGCACATGAAAAGATGCTCAACGTCACTCCTCATCAGGGAAATACAAATCAAAACCACACTCAGATACCACCTCACGCCAGTCAGAGTGGCCAAAATGAACAAAATCAGGAGACTATAGATGCTGACGAGGATGTGGGGAAACGGGAACCCTCTTGCACTGTTGGTGGGAATGCAAACTGGTGCAGCCGCTCTGGAGAACAGTGTGGAGGTTCCTCAAAAAATTAAAAATAGACCTACCCTATGACCCAGCAAAAGCACTGCTAGGAATTTACCCAAGGGATACAGGAGTACTGATGCATAGGGGCACTTGTACCCCAGTGTTTATAGCAGCACTTTTAACAATAGCCAAATTATGGAAAGAGCCTAAATGCCCATCAACTGATGAATGGATAAAGAAATTGTGGTTTATATACACAATGGAGTACTACGTGGCAATGAGAAAGAATGAAATATGGCCTTTTGTAGCAACGTGGATAGAACGTTATATCACTGTTATGCTAAGTGAAATAAGTCAGGCAGAGAAAGGCAGATGCCATATATTTTCACTATCATATAGATCCTGAGAAACTTAACAGAAGACCATGGAGGCGGGGAAGGAAAAAAAAAGAGGTAGAGAAAGAGGGAGCCAAAACATAAGAGACTCTTAAAAACTGATAACAAACTGAGGGTTGATGGGGTGTGGGGGGGGGGAGGGTGGGTGATTGGTATTGCGGAGGGCACCTGTTGGGATGAGAACTAGGTGTTTTATGGAGACCAATTTGACAATAAATTTCATATTAAAAAAATAAAAAAAGAATTTAACAAAAATAAATAAATAAATAAAAATTTTTTAAATTTATTTTGAGAGAGAGAGAGAGAGTGTGTGTGCATGCAAAGAGGAGAGGCATTGAGAGAAAGAGAGAGAAAGAGAGAGAGAGAGAGAGAGAGAGAGAGAGAGAGAATCCCAAGTAGGCTCTTTGCTGTCAGCGCTAAGCCTTGATGCAGGGCTGGATCCAATAAACTGTGAGATCATGACCTGAGATGAAATCAAGAGTTGGAAGCTTAACTACCTAAGCCACCCAGGAGCCCCTTAAGATTATGTTTTCGAGGTTTACTTACGTTGATACGTATTTATATTGATAGCTCTGGTTAATTCATTTTAACAACTATGAGCTATTAGGATTCACTGTACAAGTATAAAATATTATTTTTTCCATTTTAAAATTGATAGACATTTCGGTTAATTCCAAATCTGTTCCTCTTTTAATCAATGACATTAATTATTCTTGTACATGTTCCTTCAGTACACATGCAAGAAATATGCTCTGGAACCTGACTAGAGATAGGAGTGTTAAGCTTCTGGGAAGGGCATCTTTGACTTTATGAGATCACCAAATTGCTTTCCACTGTTCATACAACTTAAATTGTAGTATATGAAATTTTATATTATCCCACATCCTCAGCAAAACTTGTTATTATCAGGCTTTCTAGTTTTGTCAATATGAGAGATGTGAAATGCTAACTCAATTTTTTGTTTTAATTTGCAGTTTGCTGATTGCCAGTAAGCTCATTATGATATGAGTTCCAAATATTTTTCCAGCTTATCATTTGTCTTTTTATGCTTTGGTGATGGTGTCTTTCCAGTTTTTTTCCCCCCAGTAATTTTTGCTGTTCTATTTGTAACTTAGGCTTTCTGTTTTGTGTTTACCCTTTTGTCCATTTTCTCCAGCTACTTACAGTGGATTCTTAACTCATTTTTTCCCAGTCTTCCTTTACTTTTTAATTTTTTTAAATATACATTTTTTTTTTTGAGATAAAGAGAGTTAGAGCATGAGCAGGGGAGGGGCAGAGAGAGAGGGAGACACAGAATCGGAAGCAGGCTCCAGGCTGTGAACTGACAGCACAGAGCCTGACACGGGGCTCAAACTCACAGACCATGAGATCATGACCTGAGCTGAAGTTGGACGCTCACCGACTGAGCCACCCAGGAGCCCCTCTTTAAATATACATTTAAGGCTTTGCTTCGGTTGGTCCTCAAAACTCTCCCCTGGAGACCATGATTCATACAATGCCAATTGAAACAGGAGGAGTTTTTGCAGGTATATAATATCGGTGGCTACCTAGGCTGCTGAGATGGTGGAGGAAGGTTTTGCATACATAGTATAAAGTTAATTGTGCTTAAGTTGGCATGCCCCGTCAGAGTGAACAAGTGCTTTTTTCCAATTAAGAAGTTTCAGTTCCACTCCCTTTAGATTGTCTTTTTTGTGAAACTTCCTTTTTGTGTGTGTGAAAGGTCAGAATGGTTTAAAACATAGAAGTATGGACATGCAACATTTCCCTCCTGAAACAAATGACTTAGTGACAGGGAGTTGCAAGCTAGTTCTACGGGAAGAAACCAGGCCCTTCCACTGACCAAGCTTAGTTTTTATTCTAACTACAAATAATGTTGAAACCTGATGGGCACCCATAAAACCATTTACCTTATGTATTTACAATGTACTGACTTACCTAGCAAGTTTCAGGCATTGTTTTATTTTGTCTTTGTCTTTTAAAAATATTTTAAGGGGCACCTGGGTGGTTCAGTTGGTTAAGCATCTAACTCTTGGTTTCAGCTCAGGCCATGATCTCATGGTTCATGAGATGGTTCATGAGATGGTTCATGGGATCAAGACCTGTGTTGGGCTTTGAGCTGACAGTGTAGAGCTTGCTTGGGATTCTCAGTTTCTCTCTCTCTCTCTCTCTCTCTCTCTCTCTCTCTCTCTCTGCTGCTGCTCCCCTGTGCATTCTCTCTCTCACTCTGAAAATAAACATTAAAAAATGGTCAAAATGGCATTCTTTATTTAAAAAAAGATATTTTAAGATCCCAAACGTTTACCCAAGAGACCATAAGAAATCTTCCCCACACATCTTATAGAGCACAGTCTTGGCAGGTTTATTCATTTTGTTATTCCATTTAGATTGGTTTCCATTATGACAGTTTCATGGGTTTCAAATCATTTTAATCTTTGGCATCTTTGTCTGTCATCGTGTACCAGAAAATGTGAAAAAAATGCCTCTATTATGAGTAGAAAACCACTACTTTGTTTTAAATCTACAAACATGGATAACACAGAATAAATCCATCCATTCTGTGGACTCCATATATAATTTCTAAAGAAGGGATTATGAATCTAGAACCAAAGTCTCTACTGAAAGAAGGAAATATTTCATTGTTTACTGTCTTTCATTTCTTTTTTTTTTAAGAACCTAGATGTGTACATTTCATAAATGATAGTTGGAAATATGGCTTCTTGATCAACCATGGGAACAATTGGCCAATTTTCATCACTGAATGGTTTAATGGTCAACTTTTACTGCAAAAGTCATAAGGATTTTTTTCTCTAAAAGGTATAAATTGCAAATTTTATACATGTATGCTATTAATGAAGATTGAGTCCAGTGTTGTGCTCATAACTGTTTAAAAACTGGCTTTATGGAAGAAAAAAAAGTCCCATTTTTAGCACTTGCTGATTCTGAAGTGTAAGCACTCCCTCCAAGGCTGATTTCAAACCACCAGTGTGATGTCATTAAGGAAGGAGTTGGGAAGAGAGTCACATCAGTGCACTATTACATATATTTCTACCATACAGATTCCTTAGATGTAAATAACCTCAAGGACATAGGTAATAGTAAATGGATTAGGAAGCGATGAGTTTTAGGTGTATATTACCTTTGTTTTTAATATGATTTAGTTACTTGTAGGTTTATATAACTACTTGTTAATTAATGGCTGTCTTGAACAATCAATTCTTAAAATTCCTGACAACTTAGTGATTGGCTCTCATGAGCCAATATGAGTGTCTTCAGGGCAGCACTAGTTGGGTATTTCTGTATCTCTTTGGTTTTATTACCTGACTTCATAAACAGTTTCTAACTGAAACATGAGACTTGGGGTTTTCAGGGAATTATTTCTTTACCTGGTAAATACGTTTCCTATTTCTTTTGGGAAAATAGATGTATTTTTTTTTTTTTGCTTTCATTCTATTAATTTTCCATACTTTCTGGTAAACTTGTGATATATTTTCATTAGAAATTAATTAATTATAGGGGCACCTGGGTGGTTCAGTCGGTTGAGTGTCCAACTTCGGTTCAGGTCTTGATCTCACAGTCTGTGGGTTTGAGCCCCGTGTCGGGCTCTGTGCTGACAGCTCAGAGACTGGAGCTGCTTCAGATTCTGTGTCTCCCTGTCTCTCTGCCCCTCCCCTGCTCATGTTCTGTCTCTCTCTCTCTCAAAAATAAACGATAAAAAAAAGTAAATCAATTAATTATAATTTTACTACTACTTAAAAAGAAATTTTTTCCTGTCGCTGAATTTATATTCGTATTAAATCTTTCCTTGAAGCAAGCAGATTTTATCATAATTAAAAAGAAAAATTAAAATTGTGATCCTTCATTGGTCAAATTTACTTCATTTTTATAAAGTTACTTAAATGGCTTAATTATTCCATTTTGGATTTTGAAAGGAAAAATGACAAAGAGCAAAAAATAAGGGCTTAGAAATCAAATTGTCTTGGATTCAAATCCTAGATCTTCTATTCACCAGCTGGGTGCACTTGAACAACGTAGTTCATTCTCTAAGTTCCTTTTCCTTCACATGAGAATAATAACACCTGCTTTGAGATTGTGTAGATAAGATTGATATATATGCCTCTGAAACATGTGAACTCTGAACAAATGCTAGAGAGAGCTTATCAGCCTTTCCCTCTCTCTCTGAAATTCTGCACTGAATTTTGCATTTATTTACTTTCAAAATGAGAAAAAGGTATTATGAGCACATGGTTAAACAAGAGTATAAAACAAAAATAAGTCTACCTCCTTTCCCAAACCCCCAGTCCTCCTCTCGAAAGGTACTTCTTTCTACTAAATTCTTCCAATTTCCGGTTCTCTTTATGGAAATAATCAATGCACACTCATATGCAACTATGTATATGTGACTATTGAACATCTTGTTTTTTTACATAACAATATCTCTTAGCAATTGTCCCATTAAAGTGCACATAGAGCTGCCTCTGTTTTGCGTGGCTGTACAGGACTCTACTTCAGGGATGTGCCAACATTTATTTGACCAATCCTTTGTTGATGACAATTTAGGTTTATGGTGTTTTTAAGTTTATTTATTTATTTTGAGAGAGAAAGAGAGAGAGAGAGCGAGCATGTGTGCAAGCAGGGGAGGGGCAGAGAGAGAGGGAAAGACAGAATGCTAGGTAGGCTTCATTGTCAGCACATAGTCCACAACATAGGGCTCAAACTCACAAACCCTGAGATCATGACCTGAGCTGAGATCAAGAGTCGGATGCTTAACTGACTGAGTCACCCAGGTGCCCCATTTTACAGTGTTTTTTTTAAACACGACTATAGTGAGTATCTTTGTACATACATCATAGTATATAAGTATAGTAATAGTAATGTAACAACTTCATAGAAGGGAAATTATTGAGTCAATAATTTCTTCGTTTATACTATTCACAGTTACTGTGAGATATAATGGGGCAATTCAGATAAACTGCTTAATATAGGGACCAGCATATAGTAAGTACTCAATAAACATCGTATGTTATTAGTAGGACACTTAGGTGTCTCCATTTCTTCAGGCAAAGCAAGATCCAGTAGCTCCAGGGCAGCTCGCAAACAAAGAGAGACAGTTGCTGGCTGTTGGGAGCCTGAGAGCTGCAGGGGTAGGTATACATGAGAATAAATAGCAAAGGGATCAGAGGGGATATGGGCAGAGCGCTGGCGACAACTGCTCCCAAAGCATTCATTTCAGTATTTCGTTTTCCTTACAGAACAACATGGATGTCGTTGGAAATGTTCTTACTAGACCCAATAATTAGGTTTTGGGCGTAAATGGTAGATCATTTAGTCAAATGATCATTTTTGTTCTGCAAAATATAAAACAACCAGTATGACTTCATTTTTCACTCTTTGGTTGAACACTTTGGGAAGTTTCAGACATTTTTGTGTAAGCATTTAAGGCAAAAGAAGTTTATACCTATTATTTATGCTTATTCAGTAATATTTATTACTAAAATCAGAACATTAAAGTACCTCCTAGGATGAGACAGCCAACAGACTGGAAATTGGCTTATGATCTCCAATATTAGGCATCTACGCCTTTGGCATTACAGCTGATGAATTGACTCTGCTATGTGCTTCATGCCAAAGCAGAAGCCTCACAAATCCCACTTTCTAATTGGATTTTTCCCCCTTTCTGTAACAAACCACTCTCTCTCTCTCTGAATTAGGAAAAATGCTTCCTCCCTGTTGAGTGCTTAAAGGTTCAGCATTCAAGAAAGGAGGCAGATTTATTCTGGCTTTTTATTTTCACATATTGGATTGCTTTCTTAGTATTTACTGAGTATTCACACTGTGAAAGGTTCTGACAGCTAAGATACTTTATTTTTGTCCCTGGAACTGATCACAAAGTAAAAGAAACCATTAGAACTAATTAGATATTTATTTGTATTTAAAGGAAGGACAACTGTGTGTCCTTTTGTTTCCCCCAGAAAAAAATATACAGGTATTTAACCTCCTTATTCACCATAATCTCCATACGGAATTTTTGCAGTTGCTAACTGTGAGCCTAGCTTGGAGCTATGCCTCTTTCTGGTTGCTCTACCATGATCTACATATAGTATGTCTATTGTTCTATCTGCTTGCAGGGAGCTTATCTGATTCTCAGATCCTATTTATGGTCCTGGCTGCTGAGCTGCCTTCTGCTACTAAGTAGTTTAAAACATGTTGTGAATAGTTATTGTCTCTAATGACCTAAGTGCTTATCAGCAGACAACAGTGAAAATCAGGAGAAAGCCTATTATCAGAAGGCATGAGAAGTTTGAGAAGAGGAGGCTTACTCAGA
The DNA here is from genome assembly GCF_018350215.1 of Panthera leo. Lineage (NCBI taxonomy): Eukaryota > Metazoa > Chordata > Mammalia > Carnivora > Felidae > Panthera > Panthera leo. Next base: position 57,161,847 of record NC_056684.1, on the reverse strand, counting down.
TGAAAGGCAGTTCTGAATTGCACCGATCTATTGCTTCCATTCTTACCCTTCTCCAACTTCTTCTGTCTCCCATGACCCTCATTCCTACAACCATGACCCAGTATTAGGAACTGAAAGTTTGGGTCTCTCCCCACATTCATACCTTGAAACCATGTCCCACAATGTGATGGTATCAGGAGGTAGCGCCTTTGGGAAGTGATCAGGATCAGAGGAAGTCACGAGGGTGGAGCCTTCCCAATTGGGACTAGTGCTTTTATAAGAGTCACGCACTGTTGTGAGGTTACAAGGAAAAGTTGGCAGTTGGCAAACAGAAAAAGGGTCTTCAACAGAACTTGACCTTGACTTTGCTACAAAGCTGATCTCCTATTTTCGGTCTTCTGAACTGTGAGAAATATACTTCTGGTGTTTATAAACCACCTAACTATAGTATTTGTTATAGTAGCTCCAACAGACTAAGACACCCAGAGAATTTCTTTCGACAGAGCTGATGTTATTTACATGAAAAATTATTTAGAGTCCAAAGATCTTAACCCTTCAAAGAAACATTTGCATTCTCAAAGAAGTGTTTGCTAATGCTTTTCCAGCTGGTATATTATGCTAGCATATTTTAGGCTCAACATTCTGCTACTTCCTGTCTACTCCACAGAACACTGCTGCTTGTTTTTCTCTTAAAATCTATCTAGCTAGAAGAGAAAAGTAAGACATATCTCCTAGGGCATCACCACACTTTGGTCCTTACTCTTTTGTCCCAGTAGTTTTGTAAGGATAAACGAGAAGGGAGTAGAGGTCTCACTGAATCTTCCTTCTTCACCTGCAAACACGTCCAGTTGACCTTCTAGCTTTAGTTTTGTCCTCGTATTCCTCAACAAATTTCTAGGGTGAGTGGCCTTTACTCCTTCGTCCACCCCACCCTCTTGCTCATTCTTCAGCCTTGCTGTCTGGCCTCTGTCCCCAACCACTCAACTCTCCAAGATGGCCAATAGACCAGTTGCACTGACTTGTTTAGTCAGCTCATTCCTTTCAGAATTTTGACTGTACAACCCACTGCATTTTGACCTGCCTTCCCCCTTCTGCTGAAACTGCTCTTTCCTGAGACACCGATCATTCCTTTCTATGATCTCCAATAATGCTTTGTTAGTTGATCTCTTGGCAGTGTTTGGTTTAGTCTTCCGTATAATAGACTTCTTCTCGTAGTTGATACCCTATCCTCTTATATTCTAAAACACAGATGTTTTCTAGTTTTTCTTCCTACTTCTTTGGCAAATGTTTCCCAGCATTCATTGTTGTCTCATCTTCTACCACCTACCCCTTAAATATTGATATTATCCAGGGACCTATTTTGGGCCCTTGTGTGTTTTTCACTTAGTGAATGGTAATACCAACTGCCTCACAGCCAAGAAAAAAAAATGGTATTTTTCTTGACTCTTCTCTCCCACTCCTCTTCTCATCGAAACATTCAACAAGCCTTCTACCTCTACCTTTGGAGTCCATTTACATTTCTCAATCCACATGCCTACTATTTAGAAACAGGTCTCCTGAATCTCATTGCCCTATTTTCCCCTTTCTTCTCTATTCCTAATAACAGAGTGATTTTTATAAGATTAAAATCTAATATTTCCTCAGCTTAAAACCTATCAGCTACTTCCTATGACTCTCGGGATAGTCCAAACTCCTTTAAAAAAAATTTTTTTTTTAATGTTTTTATTTATTTTTGAAGGAGAGAGAGAGAGACAGAGCATGAGTGGGGGAGGAGCAGAGAGAGGGGGACACAGAATTTGAAGCAGGCTCCAGGCTCTAAGCTGTCAGCACAGAGCCCGATGTGGGGCTCAAACTCAGGAACTGCGAGATCATGACCTGAGCTGAAGTCGGACACTTAACCGACTGAGCCATGCAGGCGCCCCAGGGATAGTCCAAACTCCTTAATGTGACCCTCAAACTGAAAATACTCGACCTTACTTTTCCAGCCTCCTCTCTTGCTGTTCTCCATCTTGTGTTTTCTGCTCTAGTGTACCTTGTTCTCATTCTAAGATGGATATTCCTGTTGCATGGAAATGGTGATCCTGATTCCCTGCTCGTGATCTCCTGCAACTTTGAGGGCACATTCTGCTACGATCTTTCCCTGACCCCTAAAGTTTTGGAACTTTTCTGAATGCCATAACATCCTTTGCTTCCCTTTCTTCCCCATGGCAGCCTCTCATTTTGCAGGGGACTTGTGTGTTTGCCTGTCTATATTCCTCACTGGACTATAGACTCTGCTATAGCAGAAGCCATTGACCTTGTTTATCTCCATAACCCTGATGCCTGGCATATAGTACTGTCGCCATAACAATTTGCTAAATCAATGACTGCCAATTCTGTCTTAGACCTGGCCTATTTTTTATAATTTAGCTGCCTGCTGAGAATTTCTAACTCAGTTTCTAGCTAGTACCTTCACTTTAATATATCCCAAACTGAACTCCACTTTCTTCAGAACTCTAGACTTTCTTTTCTTTCTGTGGCAACACTATTATTCCAATCCCTTGGGCTCCAAACCATGGCATCATCTCTGACTCTTCTCTTTCCCTTGCCAGCCACATCAGTGAGTTGTCAAGCCTGTAGATTCTACTTTTGCAAAGTTTCTCCAATCCCTCTCTTTTACTATTCCCACTTCCACAATCCTAATATAAAAGATCTGTTACATTTTGACTAGATGATTAAAATAGATAGTCTCATGGGTTTGTCTCCAATCACCTTCCAACATATCCCATTATTAGATTAATTTTTGTAAAGTATAGTTCCAATTATATCACTTCCTTGTTCAAAATCTTCAAAGAGTCCCTATTCTCTATTTAGTTAAAAACCAAATAGCCTAACATTTAAGGCCTTCCATCACTATGGCCCTAATCTGGCTGTTCATCCTTATTTGTTATAATTTTCCTATAAGAATGTGATGCTTCATTCAAATCACCCTATTCTACCAGCAAGTCCTATATTTTTCTTTCTAGGCTCTTAATCACCCTTTCCCCCATTAGTGAATGGATTCCTTTCCATTCTTTTTCTTCATATATTGGAGGCCTTCTCATGCATCAGGATTTATCATAGAGGCTGCCTCCACCATAAAGCTTTTCCTAATTTCACTGGATGAAATATGATCTCCCCCGCTTTTAAATCCCCAGAATTACTTGTTTCTCTCATATCATATCAGCACTTGACCTTTAATATAATCATGCCTCTGATACTCTTTTCTCTTCCTATAAAGTCATTAAAGATAAGGATGATCACTTACTTATTTTTGCTATCAACCAATCTCAACACCAACTATAGCTCCCTTTGTACATGGCAATATCTATCTATATCTATCTATACATCTATATCTATATAGAACTATCTATATCTATCTATCTATCTATCTATCGTTCATAAGGTCTTTTGTACTTCCTAACTCCACGAAGAATGGAGCAATGCCCATTCCTCTGTTCTCTTCTTTGCATATATTTATCAGCAAACATACACTAATGCACTAATCATGGCTACAGTTTTATATTCCTATGGCCTCTAAGACATATCTCACCTCTTCAGCTCATAACACTTTTGTAAACTAAGACTAGAGATGCTGTGGGATCAGCTCCATGCTCTCCTGTATGTGGAGGCAGACTCCCTTTATGGAACTGTACACCAACTAAAGGGAGCCTTTCCCGGGAATCATCTGTCTCTCTATGTCTCGTGGGGCTTCAGACAGATCCCAACTCCTGGGCAACTTCAGAGAGCCCAACCTTCTCCAGGTAAAGTTTATGTTCACATTTCCAGATTAACTTGCATGTCTCTCTGGACTTGGGAAAGGGAGGTTGTTCTTAGCCTGAACAAAAGGGACTTCATGCCTGACTTGTTCCCCAGGGAGAACAAACAAGGCCATGTTTGCCCTTACTAGAGCACTTTTGCAAGCTGAAAAGGACGGGCATATTAATCTATTTCCTGTTTAGAGTGATGGGGAGCCCAGCTGGGGTGGTTACCAGGCTCACAAAGAAAGAGGCAAAATTTTGGCAAGGCTTTGGGAGACCTAGCAACAAAAACCACTTCCCCCACCCCCTTTCACATCCACTTGAAATGCAGGTTGCTTCAAAGCAGCATGAGATCCCTGGGAACTTCTTGTGCCCTTTCAGTAAATCTCTTCTATGAAGGGAGATGACTCAGTCTCCTTTGCCCTCAAAAACCAGAGCCAACTCTGGCTACCAGCAGTCATGGCTTCACAAAAGAACAACTTACCCCAGGTCCCCTCCCTGACTCCAATCAGTCTCCTTGTTGCTTCAAATGGCATCAAAGAGGGTGTGTGGACTGTGTTTAATTACCACTGCCCTTCTGGAAATACCTTGTTGATGCTGTTTGTGTGGAAATGTGCTCATTTACAAATGGGCACGTCTACTTGCCAAGTAGAAGAGGCCAGGGCAAATGATAGAATTCTTCTTCTTTTACATTGAATAAACTTTTTTTTTTTTAATTGGGCAGATCTGCTCTGGCCAATAATGAACTGGCTCTGCTGACTCTCAGTAATTTGTTAATTAAATTGGGAACTGCTTGCTTTCTGTAGTTCAGTAGAAAGGATTTATAAATTGAGTGTGTGTGTGTGTGTGTGTGTGTGCATGTGTGTGTGTGTGTGTGTGTGTGTGTGTATTTCTCCTTTTATAAAATGTGTCTGTTTACTCCTTGTATTGGCCTGTCAACCCATCGTTAGATGGAATGGAGCAAGAGTGCTGACGGAAAATTGAGACTCAGAGACACATTTCATTGCTTGATGGATGGGAGAAGTGACCCAGCCATGTTGTCTAATTTTTCTCAGAAGGAGGAGGGATTGCACATCTGCTCAGAAGAAATAAATCACAGGGTCAGAGGCCAGAGGTCATTAGTCTATAAAGCTTTATGACCTGTATCTGACAGTTATTGCTCTTGGATGGAAAAGCAAGAGATAGAGAACTGTGCTTACTTATTCTCTTTCTTATGTCCTATCTGTCTCTGAGTTTAATTTTCTTGTTATACTCAATCCCCAAACAGTGCTTTGTCAGCATTTCTATTATTTACCCTTCCCTATCTTACTCCTTTTTACTATTTGTTCCAGCATCCTATTTACCTCTTCTCAGTCATGTTATTACTGTTTTGTTTCAGTCAGCTCTTCACCCTTCTCTAGGAAGTTAATGTTAGCGACACTTTGCTTATTGACAAATTCTTGCCTCCTTGAAGAAATGCTAACTTAAATTATAGAGATAAGCTCATTGGTGTTCTTGTTTTGTTTTTTATTGTTTTCTTAATTCCATATTTATTTTTGTATTCCTACATTTTACATTGGCTAGATGAAGGGATATAGATGGAAGGGAAACAATAGCTATACTAATTTCACATTTATTTCCAATTCTTGCTTTCTATTTTATTCAGAACTGTAAAAGATTTAAATAAAAACTAGGCTAAAATATAGATTTCTCAGAAAATTTAAGAATAAAATGAATCTCAGCACATAAGTCTCTGTAATTTGGAAGAACATATTTTTGAATATTAGTGGAAAGATGTCCATTTTAATTGTTTAAGCAATGAAAGGAATAAGAATGAAATAAAGAGTAAAGCAGGAGAACTGAACAAACCTCACACATACTTAAAAATAAATTAGTCTGGAAGGGAAGTAAAGGAGATCAGAGGCAGAGAGAATGTTACAGAATGAATTTGGGATGAATCGCGTGCCCCTCCACATCTATCACAACCCTCATAAGCTGTTAGTTTACCACTATGACACCTTAGCTAGACTGAAAGCTCCTTTGAGGAAGCTCTGTGCCTCGTAGGTTCTGTGTTTAGTCTCCAGCACAATTCCTGACATGTGAATCCTCATTAAGTGTGTTCCCAATGAGTCAGTGGCTGAATGAAATTATCAAGTACTTAGGATAATGGGGCTCAGATTGCAGGGTTGTCTTGTCATCACTGATCTGCTCTCCTCTATGGAGCTGTAGCCCATGTTATATTTCCTGTGTGCCATAGCCTGAGTTTGGAGTTCTCTCTTGTCCAGCAGGAGAGCGGATGCAGAGAGGCTAATGTCCAGGAGGAGACAAGAACCCTGAACAGGGGTTTTGTCTCCGTATTTATTGAGCTCACAAGATATTACTCACGTGGTGAACGTGAAAAAAAACAAGATCTTACAAACATGGATGTGGAGTAAACAATCAGACAGTAATCATTAACATGTGTAAGAAGCAAAGGGTCTGGGGGAGAGGGGTCTAGTGGAAGTTGTGATCAAGGTACATTGGCGCCAGACGGAAAGTGATTTCCTGCAGGTGATGTAACAAGTTTCTCGTGATCCCATTACAACATCTAGTCAGCTAACCTCAGGTGCTTTTGCCCCACGGTGGCGGCTTTCCACCCTAAGCTTTCTTCCAGCCCATTTATGTAAGTAGAACCTATTTCCTCATACTTGTGGTCTTCCCTGTGCGCTGTGGTTTCTTACTTCACATTTTGCTCACTGTTCCTTCTGGCTGCAGCAGACCTCTCTCTCTACGTACCCTCACCTACATGTCCTGTTGAGTGTTCAGTTTAGGTGACCTTCCTTAGGGAACTGGGTGAGGTGTGACAAAACATAACATGCATTCAACTCTATTGGGCTTATGTATTTACTTGTCTATACCTCTCTCTAGACTAAAAGCTTCTTGCAGGTAAAAACAAATATCTTACATATTTCTGTATTCCCAGTGTCTAGCCCAGGGCATAAGACTGAGTAGACGCTCAATAATGTGTTTGTTGAATTAAAATGAATGAATGAACAACAACAATGAAAAGGAATGGAAAGGAGAGGGAAACAATAATGGTGAGAAGGAATGTACTATTGGAAACAGCTCATCTCACTTCCTTTGAGAATACAAAGTATAATCTTATCAGAAAATTGCATTGATTTTGTTCTAGTGCCATCTTACTGGACCATCTGATTGGAAATGTCTGCTGTTCTGGAAAAATGAAAGTAAGGAATAAGGCTGGTTAGGCTACGGTGTTCAGTTGGACTGCAAATGACTAGAATGCATATGACAAGCAGTGTACCTAGGCATTTGCCCCGGCCACGAATGGAAAGCAATTTAGTGATTGTCCCAGTCTTAACTGATGGAACTTATTTCCCACTGACTTCTAACACATTCCTTCTCCTCTGGTTAGGTCTGTATTTTTATTGACTCCATGAAAAACCTTATTCATGTCTACTTCACTGCCTTTTCTCACTACGTTTCTTTTTTCTTTTTTTTTTCCTTTTCTCTCCCCCTTCGTTATTACGAAAAAATCTGATCATTCAAGAATCAATTCAGGTTTCTCTGCCTCCAGGCTAATTTAAGACTTCCAAACTAATCTAAGCCTGTCATCTGTAGAACACCTGCAATATCCCTACCTGCATTACGACATGCAATATGGGATATCGTTATGAGTAACACCACGTTGCCACTGCTTTATCTGCTCACTTTGCCTCCCAACTAGAATACAGACTTCAGTACAGGAATTATTATTCAGACTTTTCATAATTCTTCAAATCACTGGCCTGATAACATGTTATTAATTCAATGAATACTTTCTGATTGAGGAGAATGGGTTTGCAGATAACTTTTAAATATATATGTTTATAAAATAACATGGTTCTCAGACAACTTTCTGATTGTCCTCCCCAGATTTTTGCCTTGTCATAAAATTTAGGGCATCCTGGTTCTATAATTTTATAGACATATAGACACACAGATATAAATCTAGAGATGTAGAAATGGCTGTTTCCCTGTTTTATTGGAAACTTCATATTCAAGAGTTTCCTGTACTGGCAAGCTTTTCTCTTATTCAATCCTAAAAGGGTATGATAAATAGTTGTTTACCGCCCTTTGAATAATAGACTGTCACAAATGCTACTTCTGGTTTTGTCCTTTCTCGGCTAAACAACCTTAGCCCCTTTAGACATTTAAATGCCACGAACAGATGCTCAATAATATTACTTGGTGGCTGGGAATAATTTATAGTGCTTATTTATGGAAGTAGATGAAAATAGAAGCATTATATATATTTAAAGCTTTTCTTTCACATATGGTATGCTTTACAGGGAGTGAGAATTTGGATGAATGGATAGATGAATGCAACTAATATTCTCATTTCAGTCTCATCTAAAAAGAGGGGAAACATATGAAACATCAGAATGGAAGCTAAAATGCACAAGATCCTATTTTACTATTAACTCAGACCTTTCTTATGCCAGATGGTGTCAGAGGAAAGCTTTTGTTTTCTTCTTGATGGGCATCTCCTTTGAATTTTGCTAGCGAGACACATTTCCTCTCTTCTCTTGTATTCACAAACACCGTGGCCTTCATTCATGAACCTCTTAGATGTAGTAGCTGGTTTGGGATTTCTAGGCATTGTGTGCCCTTCTGATTGATTTCTGGGAGGGGAAATTATGCTTTTTGAGCCAGTAAAATCTTCAAGGATTTGGATAATTATACATGCTACCATAATACCCTACAGTAGTACTTACCACACTAAAATGCCATTTTCTACTTTCCTATCTCTCTGAAACCCATACTGCACACACCCAGTTATCAGGAACTTTCTGATTTATCTTTCTATTCTTATCTGGCATACAGCAGATGCTTACGAAATATTTCTTGAGAACACGAACAAATGAAGACCAGCAAATTGAAATCTACTTAGATATTTAAAGGAAGCATTTATGCTTCCTGGAATCATATGGGACAGAGGGAACATTTATTATAAATAGATGCCTATGCTGTGTCTGGAGCACAGCATATGTTACCTCATTTAATCCTTTCAAGAAATTCATGAGCTATTCTCTTATTTGCTAGCATTTGTCAGTTATTTACCTAGGTGACATACACTGCTTTATCTTTTAAAACATATCATTTAATATTTTTAATGATCCTATGAGGCAGGTATTACTATGACCATTCTTAAAATAAGGAAGTTGAGGCTTAAAGAATATATGAAGGATTTCAATCCAGGATCTAATTCCCAAACCTAAATATTTCCTACCTTGCCATAATGACTACAATACAAAGTGATTGTGACATACAGGTTATTTGTGTGACTTTGGTTGCTCTCTTTGCTTTTCCTCTAATATCTGTATCTAATACTTTCCCCCTGTGTAGCCTGCATTAACTAGACAGAGGACCTTACGACTCACTAGCAAATATAGAGAAAACCACTGGACATTTTGTAGCCTGGTAGCAAGTCTATAAATATATTCCTTTTACTAACAATCCTCGTGCATCAATTGTGATCAGATTGTTATACAAAGTTACATTTTAGAACACTCAGCTACTTTTGCCCAAGGACCTGCAGCTTTTCCCAGCAGGGACCCATGGATCTCACAATTGCTCAAAATTTCATGAGTGGTCCAGTTACATGTAGAAGGTACTCCAAGAGATAAGTATGAGACATTCATCAGTAGAATAATTTTAATCATAGCTTTACTAAATTCTAATTGGACCCACTGGACTTAATTTAAGGAGTCACAGTGAACTAATTCCAATGTAGTGTTACGTCTAAAATATCAGGACAATGTTGCATGAAAACAAAAATGTGTGTGTGTTGGTGGGGGGGTGTCTGGTATGTTTTATGTGAATAGTGGGGTAGGGGAAGGGATATGGGATCAGAGCGGTGGACTGGAAACATTATTTTAATCTTGCTTCATACCATCAGAGAAAGGTCTTGGTGCTGCCCTTTAAGAAAGACATAAGAGTAGATAAAGGGGAGGGTAACTAAATAAAAGTAAGAGAAACAGGTTGTCATACTAATAAAACTAGATTCTGAGATGGAAAGAAACTTAGGGGTTAGCTACTACAACTTTCTAACCCACATGGAATGCCATTTCCATCATCATCAGGAAGTATCAACTATCCTCAAAAGGCTAGATCAGAAGATTATCTTTCTCATTTTGCAAAGATGGAGACCAAGAGGAAAGGCATAAAAACTATTAACAAGAGAATGGTATGGATAGAGTAAACACAGATTCAGTCACCTAATAGCAGAATATCTGACTTAAAGTGACTTCTTGGACCCAAGAGATAGGTGTGTGCTTGTGACATTTAGATTGGCAGGTATGGAATGTGAATCAAACTTCTTGTCATGAGACCTGGACTTATTTGTTATTTATTTATTTAAAATTTGTTTTAAGTTTTATTTATTTATTTATTTTGAGAGAGAGAAAGAGAGAGAGAATGAGCAGGGGAGGGGCAGAGAGAGGGAGAGAGAGAGGGAGAGAGAGAATCCCAAACAGGCTCCACACTGTCAGTGTGGTGCCTGACGTGCGGCTCAAACTCATAAACCATGAGATCTTGACCTGAGCCCAAATCAAGAGTTGGCTGCTTAAGTGACTGAGCCACCCAGGTGCCCCACGAGACCTGGATTTAAATCCAGGCTCCATTATTAGCTAGCTATGTAGCACTGAGCTGTACATGCGACTTCCCATTTAGAAAATGAAGGGGTAGAACTCAATGATTCCTACATTCGTTTCCAGCAACAAATTACATAATCTTAAAGAAAATATCTACTTCTGACAGTGGATCAGAAATTACCCTAAGGTCATATTGACTAAAAATAAGAACAGTTTTTAGGAATGTGGATCTCAAGCTATTATATTTTCCTCTACTAAAAATTATGTCATTATTGTGTTTTCCCCATAGGCCTGCTCAACATCTTCTCTAAGCCCTGTATTTCTCTTTATAAGATCAACTTGCTTATTCCAGGACCCTCCCACAGACTCATTGTTGGGTTAGCATTCACTAAGATAATACCAAAGCCATTGCATACCTTGTATAGGTTATGCACTGCACAAGAGCACCCACTCAAAGTAGCAAGTGGGGGCTGCAAACAGTGTGCCTCTGAGTGCATCTACCCAAAAGCAAGCATACCTTTTTCTAATTCACTCTAAGGTGCAGTATGGGCTTTGGGTGTTCTGGGAGGTGGGATTCACCCATTGGTTCCACAATCTGAACCTGATCAGGCCTGAAAGGCCTGAACTATATCAACACTATGACCATCCATACCCCAATGCTAAACATGTATTAAAAAACTAATTACAAGGAACTTTCTCTGTGGGGCTAAAAAGGGGGCTCAAAAAGGAATGATACATATCAGTTCCACTTAAGGGGCAAAACATTCTAGGCAGTTCAGATTACACTTTCGCATCCACCTATTTTGTTGCAATACAGCACATTATCATGAGGGCACACATTTTTTAAACAAAAGTTATTGACAGAAATTTCCTCAGGGCTAACTTGCACTGAATCTCTGCTGAATGATCTCAAAGGACTAACACAAATAACATACACTGCATTAGGCCTGGGTATGCATACTACAGTCAGAAGCATATTCACAGGAAAATCTCATTGAAGCACTTGTTGATATTACTTCTCCCTCATGAAGAATTTGATACATTTCTGTAGATACTCAGCAACCTAGCTGTGGTTTGGGGGGCAAATGTGGTGTGTTAGGTTTCCCTAGCATTTCGCAGAAAATGCAAATTGTCCAAGCTCCCTTCCAAATCAAATCAGACTGAAAATGGCTCCCATAGCTCTCCCTTCAACCATAAGATGTTCCCATTAGTGTCAATTAATGCTGAGACCTTGGCATTCTGTATGCATGATTCATTAGTGAGAACCCTCATTTACAGCCGAGAAAGCAATGCAATGGAACAGCTGTAGTAATTTCTCACTTCCTGTACACAGACCCATGCCCTGCAAGCTGCTGACCTCTCACCATAGAGAAGCTTCCCTCCCTCTGGCCTATGACAGTGTGTGCTCCAGGGACAGTGGACAATGGCCACAACGATGGTGAAATCCTGCCCAATATTGCAGCTTCCATGCTTACTTGAGACCAAATGTGAGAGAGACTGTGACTTTAACCCTCCCTCCTCAAATGAAATTCCTAATTCAATTAAGGATGGTACAGGGAAGCCGAGACCTCTATTACTCTGCAGCACATTGATTTTCTACAAGGTACCCACTTCATCGACACCCTCTAAATCTGTAGAATATCCTGCAAGTCTTATTATTAACATGACTCCAGTAATCAAAATGGCTCAACTAATTTATAACTCTGCTCTGCATCAGAGATGCTGGTTTTTACAATCTCTATCTACACGTATTTAATTTTGCCTGAATATTTTATTGGTATGACTTCAGATACGATAGTAATTTATTAAGTGGTAACAGATAAGTCACCATTTTTTCTTTTCCTATCCAGCTGCTTCTTTCCTATTCTCCAGGTAAACAAAAGTACAAACAAGAAGAGGCTGGGATGCTGAGTGACAGTCTTTCAAACCTGCCTGTCAGAAGAGTAGGGAGAGTCCCCCCAAGCCTAAGAAGCCAAGCAACAGTAATGCTCTTCAAAATGAGAAAGGGGCTCTCTCTGCCTTTGAGGGAAAAACACTCAAGACCCAGAAATCTCTTTCATCCATGAACTTGGCAAGCATCTTTCTGCCTATTCCTACTCTTCCTGCTCCTAGAAGAAAGCAATGAGACACTCAGCCCTGCTTTGCTTAAAGCAGAATTAAATTCTAAACAAAAAATATTTGGGTTTTAATTTTCATTTTCATTTATTTCAAGTGGGAGTTGGGAAATATAATTTTGTACTTCCTACAAACAGTAGTGTAAGTAACTTTGAAGGGGGACATGTTTATGCCATTTAGGAGAATCAATTGTTTTTCAAGCACCGTCAAGTCTTTTAGAAATAGTACATTTGATCAATATCCCAGCAGAGCTATTAACAAGCATGTGACCTCAGACAAAACCCTAAACCTCTATAGGCCTCAGTCTGCTCATCTGTAAAATGAGAGCTTTAGATTAGATTTTCTCTATGGATCCTTATAGCTCTAGGAGACCATGATTCTATATGTTAATTGCAAATGATTCTTACCTGGGTGATAAAAATCAGTGGCCCAAAATACTCTTGGAATGAAGGCTGTCTTCAGCTCGTTTTTTTTTTTTTTCTCCTGGACAAAGATGGAAATAGCAATCATTACCTGGGGCCTTGGGGGCTACTTGCTTGTAGTCAGGCTTCCCAAAAAGTTGAGATGCATTAATTGGCTATCTTCTGGGTCTAAATCTGCTTCTAAATTGATTGGGGATTTTACATTTTCCCTATGAGATCCAGCAATGGCTAGGTACTGAAAAGAAGTTATAGTTAAACAAGAAGATATAGTTCTGCTCCCTGGAGGGCTCTAACTAGAACAAGCCTCAGCCCTCCTCAAGCCTCTGCTAATTTTCTAGAGGATAGAGAGACCAAAAATTACCCAGGGGGGTTGGACATTTCCGATAAGTTTAAATAAACTAGGGCAGAATTTCATATACGTCATTGAGTCCAGATGATGCTAAGTAAACTGTATTAACCATTAAGATGTATCATTAACCATTTGTACTCAGTACAGCTGAAGTTAGCCATGAGGCTATATACTTTTTATGTTGGCAACTTGTCGTTTATTTTAAATATATATTAATACCTGGAAGGATTCAGTGGCTAGAATGCTTTTTATTTTCTATAAGGCTGTGTAGTCAGATTAAGCAAAGGTTAATAATCTCAGTTTGTTCTTTTCAGAGTGAAGCGAAAGACCATGAGCTTGTGGACAGAAGCTTCACAGGGTTAAGTGAGTCCTTAAAAACTTCTCTTGCAGAAGATGATGGAATTTTGGCTTCATTCCCTCAATGGCTGTATCTGTGGAATAAGTGCGATAATTTCATTTCTTGTGCAAACTATTCAGCTAACCCTTCATACAGAATTATAGCTCACATTAAAAATGTGTACTGTTTCCCAGAGCCTTTTCCTCTCTTGTTTTAATATGAAACAATTGAGAGTTATATCAGCGCATTGGGAAAGAATTATTATCCTTGTCAACATCCTTAGGGGGCCTGATTAATAGAAGAACCACTTCCTCCTGACTAATGACAGTACAGGCTGCAGAAGCCTTCCCCAAACAATTGTGTAATTCAAGCTCTTTGTATCTAGTGTGTTTTTGACAGACTGGTCAATACTGCCTGCTGAAGAAAAGTATTTCTCTCAATTTCAATCACAAAGTAACCTCTAAGGAAGTTCTCAAGTCTGATAAGTAGGCTAGACTTAAAACATCAGACTCACCTGTGACACTCTTGCCTCAATAGAGATGTTGAATACCAAAGAGAAAGCTTAAACAAGGGAATCTGGAGTATGAATGACAGCAAAAGGTCATGTATTGTAGCACAGGAAGACAGCCAGGTGAATAGTAAAAATCTTAAGTTCTTTTACATGATATAATATAGGAAATAATAAAAGTTATCATGTATTGAATATTTACCAAAGTCACAAAATCTTCTAAGTGCTTTTAATATATTAACTAATTTAATTCCTGAAATAAACCTTATAAGGTAGTTGATAGGACTATAATATGTAAAAAGTTTTCTCTCATAATTATTTTACTTGATGTTGTTTTGCTTGCACTTTCCTACATCTTTTTTTTTTAATTCGATTTTTAAAGCTAATGACATGCTATCATTTTGGTAATCTGTGACTCTGTTAATTCATTCCAATATTGCAGTCTTGGCTTAGAAATTCTCCTTTTTAAAGAAAGAGCAGAGAAAATTTAGAAGATATAGCAGAGGATAGGTAAGTGATGAGTACAAATTTTGTTGTGTGGTTTCTCAGTGGTTTCAATTGTATCAGTGTTTTTTCTTCAATAGATCTTCAGTTATGTTTGTGATGGCGCCACAATCGCACCTGTTATGGGCGTATTGTGCCCCCTACCCTCACCAAAATTACTCTGTTGAAGTGTTAACCCTCAACCTCAGGATATGACTATATATGGAGACAGGGTCTTCAAAGATGTGACTCAGTTAAAGAGGCCCTGAGGGTGGGCCCTAATCCAATCTGACTGATATCCTTATAAGAAGAAATTTGAACATGGAGGCAGACCCCAAAGGCACATGAACCTACACAGAGGAAAAACCATGGGAAGAGGCAGTGAGTGGCCATCTGCAAGCCAAAGAGCATTACTGCGGAAGAAACGAAGCCTGCTGGCACTTTGATCTCAGACTTCCTTCCAGCCTCTAGTACTGTTGGAAAATAAGTTTCAGTTGTTTAAGCTCCCCAGTCTGTGGTACCGTTATGCAGCCCAAACAGACTAATACAGTGCCAGGGAACAAAAATACAGGTGTTAGCTATTTTCAACTTAGCCATTTCCCCTTTACTCGGCTCAAATAAATTTGCATTGAGGATGAAAACAGGTCTTAATAAGCCCTTATGACATGTATCTTGAAAGTGCTCAAAGTTACAGACCTAGACCCTATTTCCATACGTAACTTTACCCTGGTTATTTACTAACAAGGCTGAAAGCCCATGGGGAGTGTCTAGCAGAAGAAAGGTGATTTTTACAGACCTGTCTACATGGCATGCAGTGTTGTTTAATCCTAGGAACAACCGGACATTGTAGCATCCCATGGCCATGGACACCTTTGGGTCCATCCATAGTGTAGCTCAGGGCAGCGACAGCATGAAGAATAACCTTTCAATAGCCCTGCCTTTCTATGGCAGAGATGGATCTTGAGGCAAGTTCTCCTGATGCCCATGCCCACTGAAAAAAATTTTTTTTTTTCCAATGCACAGGCTTAAACAATTTTAGAAAACTCTGGCATTTGGGTATTTACTAAATATAATATTTAGTGCACTGGGGATCTGAAATAGTATTGACACTTAATTGAACTTAAATTTGTTTTCTTCTAACGGGCTCCAAAGCCCAAAATTACTGAAATGTGTCATCTTGCCACATTATTATGCTGGATAGTCCTTATGCATCCTGGAAAATGAGGCCTATTTTTAAATAGTATCTTTTAAATATTTGACACAACCCTTTATGACAGTGACTTGATTAAAAACTCACAAGAGATAAAAGCATATGCTATCATTTTTAAACACAGAAGAGATACAGTCAATCTCATGTTCACACATACGCGCGCGCAAGCACACACACACACACACACACACACACACACACACACTCACACATACACATTCCCTCAGACACCATGGTTGGTTACCCATTGGGGAGTTTAATCACTTTCAACATTGAGAAATATTTTCTTATATAGCTGATCTTAATCTCCAATGCAGCAGTTTATCTATTTCTTCCTTTTAGGTCCTCAGTACAAAGAAGGAACAGCTGGTCCCAATTCCTTTTATGTCAGGTTTTCACATACTGGGGGACTTAAAGTGGTGAAATAGGTCATGCCTGTCGATTACAATAGCTGACTTGAATTTTATATAACCTTGATTCGTTTAGCTCCCTATACCTGGGAAATAAGAGGGGAATAGCTGGTGTTTGGCAGGATTTCATACATTGCCCATAATCATCTCTTTCAACCAAAATTTGTCCTCATCAGATTTGTCCTAATGCTGTAGTAAAATGTCTAGGGAAAAACACATTGATCAAATCTCGTCTGCTGTGATTAAAGAAAACTCATGAAAAGGAGATGATCGAGTCTCTTGGACTCTTCCTGTTTTGTTTATGTTTTGTTAAATATGTGTTAAACACTTGCTAAACACATTTAGTTAAACATTAGTGACCCTCATGATTCTTGTGATTGTGAGAGCTTAGTTAGACCAACCCTCTAGTTGGTAACAATTATCACACTTAAAATTGGTCAAACACTATTCTGGATGTTTCTTGAGGGTGCTTTTGGTTGAGATTAATAATGAAATCTGTAGAATGAGTGAAGGAGATTGTCCTCCCTAATGTGTGTAGGCCTCATCCAATCAAGCGAAGGCTTGAACAGAACAAAAAGACTGACCATCCCCTGAATAAGATAGAATTCTTCCTGCTAACTGCCTGCATACCTTAGCCATTTCTCTGCCTTCAGACTTTAACTTGAGCTCTCAAGCTCAAGATCTCAAGATCAAGTCTTGAACCTGCTGCTCTTCAGAGAGGAATTACACCTTCAACTCTCCTGGTTCTCAGGCCTTTGACTTGGACTGGAACTAAGCCATTAGCTCTCCTGAGTTTCCACCTGACAATTTACACTCCGGATCTTGGGATTTACTTGTCTCTAGAATAGCATGCACCAGTTCCTTATAATTATCACCAACTTGATTCCTGAACCAATGAATCCTGACTATGGGAGAAACAGCACCCTGTATTGATTATGTATGTGCAAAGCACATACAGCCTTCTGGAGAACCTTGCCCCATCCCTGCAGGGTACTGCCACCTAGCTGGTGCTGTAAACGAGCCTTCAACAGGCCATTCCACCATTATTTAAAGCCAGGCTGCTTTAGGATGGTGGGGAACATGTAACATCAGTGTTTGGAGCATGGATCCACTCAGTAAATGGGCTTGAGTAACACTTAAAGGAGGAATATGTTGCCTCCAAAATCCAAAGGGGTCCGCTAGGTATTATGCTTTTTGTTGTTGTGTTGTTGTTGTTGTTGTTGTTGTTGGAGGGACCAGATGCAACAACTGTTTTTGTTTTGTTTTGTTTTGTTTTTTTTTTAAGAGGAAGAGAGAGATTGTATGAGCATGGGAGAGGGACAGAAAGAAAGAGAATCTCAAGCAGGCTCTGTGCTCAGTGTAGAACCTGACACAGGGTTCAATCTATGATCCTGCACTTGATCCCAGGACTCTGGGATCATGACCTGAGTGGAAATTAAGAGTCAGATGCTCAACCCACTGAGCCAACCAGGCGCTTCCAGATGCAACAACTTATCCTTCACGTTAAAAGGAATATCTCAACATGCTCCACAGCAAGAAATTCCACTGAGATATAAGGCCCCTAAATTTTTGTTGGGTTTATGCAACCTCTGACATGCAAATATCTTACCAATAAGTCTAGAGTCATGGCTACTTCTTCCTCACTCAGTCAAATCAATATAATGGACCAGTGTGATATCTCATGGAAGGGAAAAACAATCAAGATTCTTGTGAACTAAATTATGACACACAGCTGAAAAGCTGGTATACCCCTGAGGTAGGACAGTAAGCGTATGTTGCTGGCCTAGCCAGCTGAAAGCAAACTGCTTCTGATGGTCCTTACTCACTGGTATAATGTTAAAAAAGCATTTACCAGATCATTAGCTACATGTCAGGTACTCGGGGATGTATTAATTTGTTCAAGAAATAAAACCACATCTGGTACAGCAGCTGTAATTGGAGTCACCGTCTGATTAAGCTTACGACAATCTACAGTTATTCTCGAAAATGTATCTGTCTTCTGAACAGGCCAGCTAGGCGAGCTGAATGAGGGTGTGGTGGGAATTACCACCCCTATTCTAATGACGGAAGTAATCTCTATAATCCTTTTAGGAATAGACTATTACTTTCGGTTTACTATTTTCCTAGGTAGAGGCATTCTAGTAGTTTCCACTTGACGTTTCCCAAGATAGCCCTCACTGGATGAGTTAGGGAACCAATGTGGGGATTTTGCCATCTGATGAGCATATCTATTCTAATTATGTATATTGTAACTGGGGAAAAAACTGCAGAATGAATGAGTTCACAGACCCACTGGCCCCACTGTGAAATGGACCAGAGCTAAAATTCCATTGATCACCTGACCTCCGCAAGTTCTTACTGACTGGTAGATCTCAGTAGTGTTTTTGGTTCTTCTGGAATTAATGTCAGTTCAGAGCCAGTTTCCAGGCATCTCTAAAAGATCTGATTATGTCTTTTTCTCCAATGTACAGTTACACCCATGAGAGGCTGTAAGGGCCTCTGGAGAAGACTGGGAGAAAGAGTAACATCATAAATTTTTGGCAATGAACATAAATTCTTCCTTAAGGGAGCCTGGCCTCCCCTTCATTCAAGGTTCAAATCTGGGAATTGACTGAGGAGCCATGATTCTGTATTTTTATGATTCAGATTAGACTTTTCTTCACTTGACCTAGAACTTTTCTTCTTATACAGATCAAATAAGAACTTAGTAGGCTTCTTATCTATTTTATTCTGTTAACACCATGATGGATTAGTCAACCCCATGAGTCTGCATGAGTCAGATTACTCTGGTTGCTGCTTTGACCCTGCTGTCCATTAAGATAAGCACACTCACCTTTCCTGTAATGCTGCCACTTGGCTCCTGCCACCCCATGATCCAATTCGTCCCATTGCATTTAAGTTTCAGAATTCAGCAACTGCAGTTTGGCATCGTAAGGTCTGGCCTACAGAGAAGATCAATCACAAAGCTCTTCAAAGATGCTGGGACTCCCTCCCAAATTTATTTCTCACAGTCTTGTAAAACATTGGTCTTCTAGACCCTCCCAGGGTGGATGAATATGTCTAAAATGACAAATTCTCTCTAACATTCCAATCTCCATGAGCTTTTGCATCTCTACCTCTACATTACACCAAGGCAAGTCTGACATTTCAAACTTGTTTGCTGTGGGAACTTTTTAGTTCACGTATCAGCCAACCAACCAACCAAACTGTTAGAGCACTTTCTAATTCCCTGAGATGCAGTATCAGATGCAGAATCTCTGCTTAGTGAGCCCGTATCAGTAAATTCTGAGGGATCCAACTTTATGTTCCTTCTACCATTATCCTACACCCTTATTGTCCAGTCCCACACATGTTCTCCAATTTCTGTCTAAGTTAGAAAACTCAAGCAGTTCTTTTGGAATGTAGTGCACCTCCTCACAGGCCACACTTTGTACCTCACCTTTTAGGGATCTGTTGAGACTTTAGTGTTGTTAGGTCTAGAAGCAAAGAAGGGTGGTGGGGCCCATCCCAAGGAAAATTAGCATTATTTTGCATGGAAACTACCACAGGGGAGGCCATTACTGTTTCCTCAGGCAATGCAGAGTTAATCTCCTCATATTGGGTGGAAAGGCTACTTCCACTGGCAAAGAAAACTCCTCAGAATGTAGGGCTCAATGTCTCCAGCTTTATCAGGGTCTTCTCACATATCCCCATGATAACCCTTAGGATCCCATTCCTTCCCAATCGGTACCCTCACTTTAACAGCAGACACCCTTGTATTATAATCCAGCCAGTTGTAGGATGAGATTCTGGTTTTGATTCTCAGCAATTTCAGCCCTCAACTACAGGAGATAAGGATCTCCTTCAGGGAACACAGAGACTTTCAGGTCATTTGTACATTTGAGCTGGGAATTTGAATGCCTGACCTCATCCTTTTCTTTCACTGCATTGTCCAACAACATTAGGAACAGTAAGATAATCTCATTATATTTGTTAGTTTGATCAAAATGTTTAAAAGAATCATATGCAAAGAGATCCAGATCCTTGCTTCTTATAAGTGGATAATGAGGAATATCCAGTGGTGGTATTTGTGTGTCTGTATTGCCAGATCACACCATGGACTATCAATGTTCTGGTCACTACTGGAAATAATCTTCAAATTTAATCAGGCTAGAGAGCGAATTCCAGAAACCCCAGAAGCAATTTAGAAAACTCATCCATAAAACAATCTCTCTCTAGAACTACTGTCTCTGTACCAAGATCTCACTAACGAATTCTATGAAATACTTAGGAAAAAAATTAAATTATCTTAGTTAATAAAGGAGGAGAAAATATTTCCAAACTAATCTGATGAGGCCATCATAATCCTGATAAAAAAACCTGACAAAGGCATTACCAATTATAGAGCAATAACTCTCGTAAGTATAGTGTAAATATCCCTAACAAAACATTAGCAAAGCAAATGCAGTAATTTCTAAAAATGATAATGCACCGTGGCTAAGTGGTATTTATCCACGTAATTCACGAGTGTTTTAACATTTAAAGTTCAATCGGTGAAAGCTACTATAGTGTCAAATGAAGGAAGAAAAGCACTGTGATGTGTTGAACATCATTGTTTTAATATATAAAGCCAAAACATATGACTAATTGTAAAATCCATTCATGACATAGAAAAAGAAATTCTTTTAGCAAGCTTGGAATAAAAGAAATTCTCTTAGCAAGCTTGAAAAAAGACATCTATGAAAAATCTACAACTTGCATCATACCTAATATTACTAAGATTGGGATTTATGTATGGTCTGCTCTTATCACTTCTAGTCAACATTTTATTGCAGAACTTGGCCA
Source organism: Panthera leo (assembly GCF_018350215.1). Taxonomy (NCBI): domain Eukaryota; kingdom Metazoa; phylum Chordata; class Mammalia; order Carnivora; family Felidae; genus Panthera; species Panthera leo. Next base: position 57,140,817 of record NC_056684.1, on the reverse strand, counting down.
TTGTAATAAGTGAAGAAAAAAATAAAACACATATGGATTGGAATGGAATTAGTTAAATCATCCCTATTCAAAGACAACATGACTTCTTTTGGTAGGAAAAAAAAAAAGAACTAAGGAATTGACAGCAATAAAATCTTCTCAAACCAATAAGTGAGGTTCATAATACCTGATGATACAAGGTCAATGTACAAAAAACAATTATATTTATACATACTATGAGTCAACAATTGGAAAAGAAAATTTTAAAAATTCATTTTATAATTATATAAAAATACTCATAAAGTAGATAGGAATAAATTTTTTCAGTCATGCAAAACTTCCATTTTTAAAACCACAGAACATTAATGGGAGAAATGGGGAGACATATCCATAGCTTGAGAGACCTAATATGTTCAAGAGTCCATTTCCCCAAAATTAATCTATAGGCTGAATATAATCTCAATAAGAATCACAACATTCTTATCATTCTTATCACAACATTCTTATCTATTCTAGCTTATCAGTTAGATAAGCCTGTACTAAAATTTATATGAATATACAAAGGGCCTAGAATTTTCAAAACAATCTTGAAAAAGAAAAAGAATAAATGTTGGAAGGCTTGCACTACCAGACTTCAAGACTTATTATAAGTTATATTGATCAAGACAGTATGTCATTATCATAAAGATAGACAAATAAATCAATAGAATAGGAGAGAGGATCCAAATGAGCCCACATTAATATAGAAAATTGACTTGCAAGAAAGGTGACAAAGAAAGAAAGGTGACAAAGAAAGAAAGGTGACAAAGAAAGGTGACAAATAACTTCAATGAGGAAAGAACAGTCTTCTCAACAAATAGTCCCAGGACAAATAAATATTCATATGGAAACAAAAAATAATTCATACCATACACAAAAATTAGTTTGTACTGCACGATAGACCTAAACACAAAAATTAAATTGATAAGGCTTTTAGAAGACAGTGCACACGTGGCTCAGTTAGTTAAGCATCCAACTCTTGACTTCAGCTCAGGTCATGCTCTCATGGTTCATGAGTTTGAGTGGAGCCTGCTTGGGATTCTCTCTCCCTCTCTCTCTGCCCCTCCCCTACTTGTGCTCGCGCGCTCTCTCTCTCTCTCTCTCTCTCTCTCAGAATAAATAAAAACAAACTAAAAAAAAAGACAATATGCAAGAATATTTTTTATCATAATTAAAAACATTAAGAACATGGATAGGCAAGCTGTAAGATCAGAGAAAAGTTTTCAAAAATATACATTCATAAAACATATTTGACAAAGGACTTGTATCCAGAATATATTCAGAGTTCCCATAACTCAATAACAAAAGTAAATCTAATAAAAATATGGGCAAAAATGTGAACAGACACATCACAAATTAAGTAATACAAATGGCCAATAAATATATAAAACGGTATTCAGCATGATTAAATTCAGCAAAATGCAAATAAAAATGACAAATTACTAAATATCCAGTAAAGTGGCTAAAAAGTGAAAGACTAACAACATTGATATTGTAAGGACCTGGAACAACCAGAGCTCTTATGCATTGCTGATAGGTATGTAAAGTGATATAACCACTTTGAAAAAAATTTGGAAGTTTCTTTTAAATTGCTTATTTTTGGACCCAGCATTCTACTTCTAGGTATTTATCTAAGAAAAATGAAAACATATGTCCGTACAAAGACTTGGACAAAAATGTTCATAGCAGCTTTAATCACAATAGCTCAAACCTGGAAATACTCCAAATGTACATCTGCAGAAAAGTGGATTAAACATGCTACTGTATGGCCATACAACAGAATACTACTCAATAATAATGATGATAGACTTGTTAATTCACTCAACAACATGGTGATTCTCCCAAATAATGTGCAGAACGAAAGAAGCCAGACACAAATAGTACATGTGGAATGATTCCATTTATGCTAAGCTTTAGAATAGGCAAAATTTATCTAAAGTGAGAAGAGATTCATAATACTATTTGCCTAGATTGGGGTGAAGGGCGGATGAGTGGAATGGGACACTGAAAAACTTTCTGGGGAGATAAGAATGCCCCATATTATGATATAGGTGTGGTGTGGAGTGTGGGTTACTCAGTTGTATCTATGTTTTAGGATTGTACATCTATGATTTGTATAAAGTTATATGCCATTTCACGCTTCTTGGTTTCAGTTACCTGAAGTCAATGGTGGTCAGGAGCAGATGTCCTCCTAACATATTGTCAGATGGTCAGTAGTAGCCTAACGCTTCATCACAACATCTACACCATTCACCTCACTTCCTCTCATCATGTAGGCATTTAATCATCTCATATCATCAAAAGAGGAAAAGTGAATACAGCACAATAAGATATTTTAGGAGAGACAGAAAGAACACATTTGCGAACTCAGTATTTTGCTACAATTGTTCTATTTTACTATTAGTTATTATTAATCTGTTACTGTGCCTAGTTTATAAGTTAAACTTTATCATGGGGATGTATGCAGAGGAATAAAACATAGTATCATGTTCAGTACTATCCACGGTTTCAGGCATCCACTGCAGGCCTTGCAAAGTATTTCCTGGGAATAAACGGGGAAACTACTGTATTTTGGTATGTAAAATTTACTTTAAAAAAAGTAATAAAAATACTACTACAATTAATGATAATAATCAACTGGTAGGTACAAAATGGATGAAAATATGGAGAAAATCAGAATGGAGGAATACTGGTAACTGTAGAAGCCAAATATTAATCGGTTCATACGGTTTCAGTATTCTATTATTTACTTGTTAATAAGTTTTAAATTTCCTATAATAAAAAGTTAATAATAATTTGATAGGCAATACAAACAGTAATCCTTATTATATTTTATGTAAAAAAATCGAATTGCTTACATATTATATATAAAAATAAAAGATTTTTTTAAACTTAAAAAAACAATTGGAACAAATCAAAAACAAGAAGACAAACAGCTCATTTCAACAGAGGTGAAAATTTGAATGGAAACTTCCCTAAAATACACAGATGGCCAGTAAGCATGTGAAAATATGGTCAACATTATTAGTCATTAGGGAAAAGGCACATTAAAATCACAATGATAAGTCACTACACACCCATCAAAATAGCTATAGCAAAAAACATCAGCAATACCAAATGCTGACAAAGGTATTGAACAACTAATGGGAATGCAAAGTTAAACGTATACTTTTCAAACTCCTTAGCAATTTCATTCCTAGATATTGACACAAGGAAAACAGAAACACATGTCCACAGAAGGACTTTGTAAAAGGATGTCCATAGCAGTTTTACTCATAATAATTAAAAAACTGGATGGGGCGCCTGGGTGGCTCAGTCAGTTAAGTGTCCCACTTTGACTCAGGTCATGATCTCATGATTCATGAGTTTGAGCCCCACATCGGGCTCTGTGCTGACAGCTCAGAGCCTGCAGCCTGCTTCGGATTCTGTGTCTCCCTCTCTCTCTCTGCCCCTCCCCCACTCGTGCGCTGTCTCTCTCTCTCTCTCTCTCAAAAGTACATGAACATTACCAAAAAAATTTAAAAAAACTGGAAACAAATCCAATATTTATCAACTGGAGAATGGGTAAACAAGTTTTGGAATATCCATACATTGGAAAGTGTTTCAGCAATAACAAGGAGGAAACTAATGATATTCACATCATGGCTGAATCTCAATAGCGTTGCATTAAGTAAAGGAAGCCAGAAACAAAATATCACACGTTCTATAATTCTGTTCATTTGAAATTCTATGAAAGGAAAAAATAATCTAGTGATGGAAAGTAGATCAGCGATTGCCAGGGTTCAGTAGGTGGGAGGAGGAAATTGGCTGCAAAGGAGTAAATGAGAACTTGTTGGGATGAAGGAGATACTTGGTCTCGTGATTGTAGAAGCAATACTGTAGCTATATACATTTGACAAAACTCATAAACTCAGACACTTGAAAAGGGCAGATTTTGCATGTTTAAAAAAAAGTATTGGGACTGTATTTTTACATACTCAGGATCTATCTTCCATGGGAAGTTTAATTTTCTCCCTAGTACTGATTCTGACAAAATGACAAGTGTGATCGCAGAAACGACAGCAGTATAAAACCCATTAAACATGACATAGAATGGAAACTGGGCTTATGCTTTGGCACAGGCACCCAAAGTCTCAGGAAACACGAAGATCTGCTTAAACTCAGTCCTCTGTGACTCCGTCACAGTAAAACCTCCTCCCACTGGAATTGCTAACGGACGGCGTGGCTTTAAATACACAGTTCCCAAGTCAGTTCTAAGTAAAGGGCGACTTCCTACTTGCTGACAGTACCTTATGGTATCAAAGTGCTTCCGCAAGAAGTTGTTTCCTCGTGCTATTTCACAGTTTTCTGTCTTTCTTCTGAGTCAGAGAAGGAGAAATAGCTCAGTTGTTGATATCTGAATGGATGAAAATGAGGCACAGAAATAACTTGTCTATATTGAGAGACAAATGAAGCTAAAAAGGCAATGATTTGACTAGTGATGGGATCAATGTACCCACAATACTTTTCGTTTCTTTTTTTTTTCTTTTTAATTGTTTTAAGGATGAAAAATTCAAACAGTATCCCTGAGAATTCAGGAGATGGGTGATATTCGTGGTATTTTTAAGCTCCTAGCTGTCATTTATTTATTTTTTTTTTGTACCAGAGGTCATGGAATGCAAAGGAGGAAAAGGGGCGTTCTTGATTTTTCGTATATCCTCATCTACAGGAAGCTGGCAATTCCAAGCGGCTGACAGTTTCCTAACAGTGTTTACAGCCAATTAGGATATTTGGACAGCAGCGCACGGAAGATCTGACAGAGAGGATCTGGGTTGTGCCTGCTGCTAAACTCAGGGCCCACAGTCACCCTTCTCAGGCTGCTTCTCAGAGCTGTGTCCTAGCAACAGGTATTTTAGGGATAAGAATGTGTGTATGTGTATCTCTGTGTTGCAGAGGGGGCGGGGAGGTGTTGAAGGGAGAAAAGGGGACACCAGAAGGCAGTGAGTTCCTGTTTTCTCTACAGTACTCAGCCAGGTACATTCACCATAGTTAGTAAGTCTGACAGCCCTATGTCAGAATTTGGTGGGAAATCTCTCTCACTTTCCCTTCTTGCATCCCAGTGTTCCCCTCATTGATTCCTCCTCCAGCTGAGGCAAGTGCTTTGTATAAAATGGATTGGCCAAGGAAAGGATGTATCAAGGCAAGAAGACCTCCTGGCCATTGCAGTGAACCAGGATCAACCAGTAGTGATTATGGAGATGTGAAAAAGTTGAAGATACAAGAACAATTCAGGAGGCAGAACTGAAAGGTCTTGGTGATTCAACTGGGTGTGTGAATCAGGAAAAGAATTCTTGCCTGAGCAACTGGCAGAGAGCAACATTTTCATGGAGCTAGAAAAACAGAAAAAAGATGCTAGCTGAGTTGGGAGTGACAGGGAAATAGAGCCAGGTAAGGGATACATGTGAAATCCAACAGCAGTCTTCCACTGTGCAGCATCCTTGTGGCCCCATGGTTTTCTGTTTGTTTATTTAATATTCTATGTGATGCTCTCCAGCCTTCTTTCTGTACACTTCCATGCCCACTTGCTTCACTTCCTCCATCCACTAACACACTTATATTTAGCTTCTTTTAGTTCCTTGAATGTTCCTTGCCCTACCTCACATCTGTCACTTTGCAAATGTCTTCCTTGCTTGAGTGCTTTTCTCCCTCCTTCTAGTCCTCTTTCCATGGCTCACTCTTCAGTTTCCCACCTAGGCCATCATTTTCCCTGGAAGCCTTCCCTGTGCCATTTCCCAACCTCCCCATGCCTACAGGAGGCAATGCTTTGAGCTACTTCTACTTCCTCCATCATAGTGCTCATCAAAGTATTGAAATTGGACCCTTAGTTGTCTGTCTCCACCTCTCTATTGTAAGTTCTGCCAGACAGAAGCAATGTTTTCCTTGTCAATAAATGAGCCTAAAGAATCACAATAAAAGTTAAATACATATTAGTAGAATTGAATATTTTAAAAAGTATCTATCAAACATAAAACAAAAAACATACAAAGGAACCCATATTCTCAGTCTTTGTATTCATTATGACATATCTTCATTTATATAAATTTATGTTTCAATGATAATTTATAATAATAATTATATATATAATATAATTATATTTGTATACTGTATCTCTTATATACCTATACATATTATTATATACATATATATGCAGTTGTCTCCCCTTATCCACAGGGGATATGTTCTAAGACTCCAGCCAATGCCTGAAACCATGGGTAGTACCAAACCCTACCTATACTGTTTTTTTACTATATATATACTATATATACTATACTATATTTTTTACTATATATATACAGTATATATATATAGTATAATACTATAGTACTATAGTATAGTATACTAGTATAGTATAGTGTATATAGTATATATACAGTATATATACTGTTTTTTTACTATATATATAGTATATATATAGTATATACTATATATATAGTATATATATATAGTATACTAGTATAGTGTAGTATATATAGTATATATACAGTATATATACTGTTTTTTACTATATATATAGTATATATGTATTATATATAGTATACATATAGTATACTAGTATAGTATATATAGTATATATACAGTATATATATATATATATATAAGTATATATATATATATATAGTAAAAAACAGTGTATATATATATATATATATATAGTATAATACTATAGTACTATAGCATAGTATATATACTATATATATTATACTAGTATAGTATAGTATATAGTATATATACTATATTATAGTACTATAGTATATATATAGTATAGTACTATAGTATTATGGTATTATAGTATATATAGTATATACTATAGTATAATACTATATATATATATAGTATAATAACTGATAGGGAAGTCTGGGTGGCTCAGTGGGTTATGCATCTGACTCTTGATTTTGGCTCAGGTCATGATCTCATGTTTTGTGTGTTTGAGTCCCCCCTTCAGGCTCTGAGCTGACAGTGTGAAGCCTGCTTGGAATTCTCTCTCTCCCTCTGTCTCTGCTCCTCCCCCTACTTGTGCTCTGTCTCTCTGTCTCTCTCAAAGTAAATAAATAAACTTTAAAAAAATTAAAAGAACAATGATAACTAATAATAAAGTGGAATAATTATAACAATACACTGTAGTAAAAGTTTTGTGAATGTGGTCTCTTTCTGACTCTCAAAATACCTTATGGTATTGCACTCAGCCTTCTTCTTATGACGATGTGAGATGATAAAAGGCCTGTGTGATGAGATGAGGCGAGGTGAATGATGGAGGTATTGTGATATAGTGCTACGCTACTATTAGACTTCTGAGGATTCCTCAGAGAGAGGATCACCTGCTTCCAGACTGGTTGCCAGCCAGTAACTGAAATTGCAGAAAGTGAAATTGTGGATAAGGGAGGACTACTGTATGTGTGTACACACACACACACACACACACGCACACACACGCACACACACGCACACGTAAGAGACTAAGAATTAGGAAATAGAATTCTATATGAAATTTTATCCTTGAACAGCAGAGTGTGGCCTTATATATGACATTCAAATACTTTGGGTATAAATTTTATCATCTGTACAAATAAGAGGATGAGAAAAGTTTTGTTTCTTCAGATTTAAGATTATGTATATGTATAAAAATAAGCAACAGAGATAAATCTAAGGCTTGTCAACTGCCAGATGTAAACATAGATTTTCAAAAATAAGGTAGGAATTGGGGTGATGTCCAATAATATGGGAGTGGAAATGGATTTCAAATTTCTGTCAAAAGCAATATTAGAAGTATTATGACTTCTTAAAAAATTATGACTGTATTCTCCAAGTTTGACTTTGTATTTTAGAAATATTTAGGTAAGCCTAGCACTAGACTTGTTCCTCAAGATCATTAAAGCGCACCATAGTACAGAATACTCAACTGGATCTAGTTAGTACTGGGAAAGACCTTCCACTAATATTCAATATTAATGTAGGGCAAGATGGAGACTGGAGATGCGAACAAAATACTTGGATACTATAATGATAAACACTAATATAATAGCACCTCATTTCCTAACAAATGTATAATGGTTCGCCAATACTAGAGGAAGTGGAAATCCTGTTGACTGGTCTGGAACCAAAGAAACACCAGCTGAGAAAGACACACAGAGATCCTTTCATTCAATCTCACTTGAGTTTGTGACTTCTTGAAACACCCTAGCTGTACGACTTGCTCTTGAGTATTTCTGAGGAGGCTGGAAGCAACTAATTCCCTCTTTGGACAACACTATCTACTGCAGAGTGCTTTATTATCCTCCCCAAAGCTTCCATTCACTGGCGTTGGTCCTGCCACTGCGGTCAAGCAAAACACATCAAGTATCTCTTTCACGGGACAGCCTTGAATTAAGCAAATCTGAATGAATTCCCAATTTTGTATTTCTATGCAACATAAAAATATGACAATCAAAACCTTTTTTGAACTATATATGAATAGGAATTTAATTTCCTTTTTACTCACTAAATTACAGAAATTAAAGTTTAGCTTAAATTCTGATTCACATTTTTAAACTGAAGCTACCCTCTTTTAAGAGTATCATACCACCTTCTTGCCTCTTTTCTTTAGTCTGACTGACATCAATAACCACTCTAATTGCTCTCGTTCTTTGCTTTTCAGTGCGTGCAAGGTGGGTGGTCAGTTTGTATGACATCTGGCATTAAATGCGTGCTGAGTTCCCTCTTTTAAGAAATAGCTTGATATATTTTGCTGTAATATGCTCTTAGTTGAGGTATACCGGCGAGTGGAGTGAGGACGGTGTGAGCCGAAGCGACTTTTGCTTTCTAAAGTGTGTTGTAATACAGGGCTAAGAAAACAACAACTATAAAACAGTGAATTCTTTGGAGGAAGACCAGACCTAATTTTGTAATGTGGCCTAGAAAGTTACTATCTAATAACCTTCATTAAATGAGTTAATTTCACTCAGCCCTAGGGTCTTCATCTATAAAATGGGAATAATATTGACTTTGCAGGCCTGTTGTGATAATTAAAATGAGGCACTTTAGCACACTTCATCTAGTAAAATGCCTGGCTGTTGCTTCTCCCATTTCAAAGCTAGTGCAGAGTTAGAAACTTTATCTCTTAGCTCTCAATAGCTTCCCCAGGCCCCTGCACCCTCCTAAATAGTATGGCTGCCTAGACTACTCTTCAGCCCCACATTCAGGCTGGGGGGCATCATTTGCTCTGAGCTCTTACCTCCTCCAGCTGGATGATTCTAAAATGAGAGCTCCCTGGCATTGGTGAGGCGACAGACATGAAATGACCTGCCTTATTCTCATCCCTCAGAATAACGGTGCCAGTAGTTCACAAGCTGTTGAGGAATTAAATGTTCCCATGATCCAGTTTGGTATGTCCCTGAGTAGCTGACCCTGCTTTGCCCCTCACAGCTCTCTTCGTGGTCTTCTTGGGATGGCTTTGGATGACAGAAGCCTGATGCAATTGCCCAGTGAACCAGAGGAAGGAAATGTGTACAGAATATCGATCATGTGCCAAGAAGTGTGCCAAGTCTGAGCCTCAAAAACATTCATTGATGGGGCATCTGGGAGGCTCAATCGGTTAAGCATACGACTCTTGATTTTGGCTCAGGTCATGATCTCACAGTTAATAGGACTGAGTCCCCCATCTGCCTTTCCTCTGTCAGCACAGAGCCTGCTTGGGATTCTCTCTCTCTCCCTCTCTCTCTCTGGCCCTCTCCTGCTAGCGCTTTCTCTCTGTCTCTCTCAATAAATAAATAAGCTTAAAAAGCACTCATTGAGATATTCACGCATTCATCCATGCATTCATTCATTTATTCATCAAAAGCTATCTCAAGCCACCTCTAGGCCAAGTTGTGTGTGACAGTCTTAGAGAAGAATTTATAATATAGTAAAAACCACAATAAAATGTGTAAAACATAGAGAAATTATACAGTGAAAGGAATCTTTACTCCCTAGGGTTGGGAGATCCTGGAAGAAATGACATAGAAACTGAGGGTGGAAAGGGCACAGGCTTTTAGGCTTGGGAAACATGAAAACACAGGAGGCCTAGCCTGGCATAGCTTGTTATAGTATAGAAATATACATACATTGATATTACAAAAGCTTGACGCGCAAAAGGAGAATCTGAAGTAGCTTAGGCTAGAAAGAGGGTGTCATGAAAAATGAGACCAAAGACATAGAATTTAATCGAAAACTATGTTGCTTACCAAGGAAGGAAGGAGGGAAATCTCACTGGCTGGTGATTGGGCTGCTCATCACATTTCAGTTCCTTCACATGATGAAATCACAGGCTTTCTGGCCAAAAGAAAGTTATAAAATAAATAAGTAATGTACAACATGATGACTGTAGTTAACCCTGCTATATGGGATACATGAGAGATGTTAAGAAACGAAAATCCTAAGAGTTCTCGTCATAAGGAGAAAAGAACTTTTGTTCTTTTTTTTCTGCCTTTTCTTTTTATTGTATCGATATAGGATGATGGATGTTTATAAATTCTACACCTGAAACGAATATTACACTGTATGCTAACTAACTGGAATTTAAATAAAAACATGAAGCTAAAAAATAAATAAAAATTAAAGAAAAGGAAATACGGATCTCAGTCGTATAGCTGTAAGGAATTGAATGATATCAAGGTTCCAAGAGAGTTTGGAAGGGGATCTTGAGTTTCAGGTGAAACACAAGCCCAGAGGACATTTCAATTTCAATCATATCAGACCCCAAACACAGAACCCAGCTATGACATGCCAGACTCCTCACCCATGGAGATTGTGAGATAATAAATATTATTTTAAAAAATAAACTTACTGTGGTAATCACTTCATAAAGCATGAAAGTCAACCCATTGTGCAAACCACTCCTTAAATGTATACAGAGGTGTATCTGAATAAAACTGGAAAAAAATCACAGACTTTCTTTCTATGAGACTACAACCTAAGATCCATTCAAGATTTGGATTTTGTCAGCCGTGGAATGGAGACTTTGTGACACACAGGCAATAGGGATAGAACTTGTAATGTGAGGGCAGGAGGATTCTTGGGATAAACATGGGAAAGAAATCCTATGAAGCCCTAACCTCTCAGCAGTTTATCTGTGAAGGACAGTGACAACTTAGAATTAAAAGGGGTACAGGGGTGCCTGGGTGGCTCAGTTGGCTGAGTGTCCTACTTTGGCTCAGGTCATGATCTCACGGTTTGTGAGTTCGAGCCCCGTGTCGGGCTCTGTGCTGAAAGCTCAGAGCCTGGAGCCTGCTTTGGATTCTGTGTCTCCCTCTCTCTCTGCCCCTCCCCTGCTCATGCTCTGTCTCTCCCTCTCTCTCAAAAATTATAAATAAACATAAAAAATTAAAAAAGGGGTACAGGACTTGTCTGGTAACTGTTAATGTATTCTCATTTTGCCCAAACCCTATATACTCTTCTAAAGAACAGCAAGTTATAAAAGATGGAGTGATGTTTAATATAAGAGGGTTGATTTTTTCTCCCCCTCAGGAATGTGCACATGTGTGTTCTATACATTTTGCAGGACTAACGAAGAATTCTAAGCATGTAGAGTGTTGATCAGATTTGCATTTCATAAATATTACCTTGATCACAATGCAGAAGATGAATTTGTAGGGGTGAAGCTGGAGGTAGATGAATTAGTTATAGGAGGCTACTGCAATGTTCTTGGGGAGAGATAATGATGGATTAAACTAAGAAAAGCCACTGGGAATAGAAAGGAGATGATGAGGTTATTTAATAAAAACCTTCAGAAAATAGCAAACATAATGGAGAATATTTAGACGCATTCTGTTTAAGTTGGAATAAGCCTTGTGTACCTGCTATTACTACTACTTTTCAATATAGGACAGAGATCCTGGTGAATTCAGTAATTTTAGAAAAAGAGCTAAAATGTATATAGATTGAAAGGGAAGAGACAGTGTGTGATTATTTAAAGATGAGGTAATGAGATGCATAAACACACACACACACACATACACACACACACACACAGGAAAAGCCACAAACTATTAAAACTAAAAATAGAGTCCATTTATATGCTGGGTACAGGATTGTGTTAAAAATCAACAAAAGATCGACAAATTCCATCAAAAATAATTGTGCCAAAGACCACATATTGACTCAGAGTTTCTCCTCACACAGCTCTCTCCGTTTTTTCCCCTTCACATCTAAGAATGGGAAAACTCCCTGCCTCCTTTGTGGGCACCCTGTACCTAGACCCAGGGAACCCTACTATTTCTTGTGGTTTTCCTACATTCTAGCCACACTTGAGCAAAATGTCTTTTATTAAATTCTCCTACTAGAACTCTGACAAATATCATCCCTTCTCAAGACAATTAGTATTAGGCACCACAGAAATTCCACCCTTTTTGTCTGTCATTGGTCCAACGGTTATTTGTTGACATGTAGTCTCATTTTGCCAATTAAATGTGACAGAGAATCTCCCAATTAGCTTCCAGGGAAAAGTTTATCCACTCATGAAAAAGAAGCCTGGGAAAAGATGGTTCGCTTTTTCCTCTCGACATTGCCTTACCTGAAGGTGGCACTTGAAATCTCTGAATCTTCTTAGTATCAGCATGTGGATGAAGTTACCCCAAAGAATCTGTTCTACGCTGTATGAATGAAATGAGAGAAGAAGAAAGAAAGTAAAGGGCCAGACTCTAGGCAACTTTGACCGATAGGTCAAAGTGTGATGGAGGAGCCTGAGAAGTGATAAAGAAGTATCAAAGCACAGGAGATGAACCAGAAGAAAGAAAAATTATAGAAATTAAGAAAGAAAGAGCTTCAGGGCACCTCCGTGGCTCAGTCGGTTAAGCCTCCCGTTCTTGACCTCTGTTCAGGCCATGATCTCACACTTTGTGATTTCGAGTCCCATGTAGGGCTCTGCGCTGATAGTGCGGAGCCTGCTTGGGATTCTCTCTCTCCCTCTCCCTCCTCCCCTCCTCCACTTGTGTGTGCACGTACACTCTCTCTCTCTCTCTCTCTCTCTCTCAAAATAAATAAATAAATAAATAAACTTAATTTTTTTTTAAAAGAAAGAGCTTCAAGAAAAAGGGAGTGGCCAATACTACACTGTTGAAGGGACCGGTCAGGTAAGGTCTGAGAAGAGACTGTACGATCTAAAGCAAAAGAATATATGATTGGTACCGTACAACTTCCATCAGTTTGAATAATTAGGCCATTTCTGAAAAATTGATTGATTTTAATCGAGTCTACCTCATGTATTTGAACATTGTACTTATGGCCCGAAGTGGTACAGGATCTGAGTTTCTACTTCTGCGTATATTCTCTCTCTCCAGCTCTATCTCCTAAACCTCCATTACTAGCACAGTGTCACTTCCCTTTAGGGCTTTTACACTGTAACTCAGCCTCATCACTTTGAAGGCTGCTTGTGGCCCTGGCTGCTGCTTGAGTTGTAGCTAAGTGACTCTCCAGTAAAGTAAGCCCTGTGGCAAAAAGCAGAAGTACTGATCAGAGCCAGAGCATTTGGGTGTTCCTTATTCTTCTTCTCTTTCTCCCCCTCCTTCTTTTTAATGTTAATTTGTTTTTGAGAGAGAGAGAGAGAAAGAGAGAGAGAGAGAGAGAGAGAGAGCACACTGGGGAGGGACAGAGAGACAGGGAGACAGAATCCGAAGCAGGCTTAAGCTCTGAGCTGTCAACACAGAGCCTGATCCGGAGCTCGAACTCACAAACCCTGAGATCATGACCTGAACTGAAGTCAGATGCTTAACCTATTAAGTCAGCCAGGTGCCCCTGGGTGCTCCCACTTCTGATGACATTTCTGGCTAAGGTTCAATTCACTAATACCTGAAATCTAGATGTTGCAGCAGGCAAGTGGTTTGGAGCTCGGAAAGAAGCAGATTAGAGCATGGAATTCCTTGAGGAGGATGCTCAAGAGAAAAGTCTAGAAAGTATACTGTCAAAAGAGAAAACAGTAAGTACTTTTCCTTTCCTCCCTTCCTACCTCCCAACTTCCCTCCTCTTTTTTTTTAAATTAATCTTTTTCAAATGACTAATGCCATTATAATACTTACAGATATTTAGAAAATAATCTAAGCTTTCCTAATTCTTTTGCACTACTTGGGATTTTTACCTCTCCCATGTCACACTGTTGACAGGGGTGGTCAGGTGGTCAGGTCAGACAAGAGGCTACATGATCTGAAGCAAAAGCAATCGCAGTTGAGCAGCGGTGCTGAAACCCAGTTGTTAAGGCTTGAGAAGTGAAAAAGGAGCTGGCTCATGAATGCGTTCCTTCTCTGCCTGTATTTTCTCCCGATTTAATACCAAGGTGATTCCCATTCTGCTTCTCCTCCACTTTGCCTACTTTCCTTTTCAGCTTCAGTGATGAGTCTCTGGCACTCAGGTTAATTTCCCCTGTATTTTAATCATTTCTGCTTTCTCATTTTGACCTTTCCTTCATTTCTAATTGACACCCCCCGACTGCCATGAGAAAATTAAGTCACCTCCATCCATTTCAGAGGCTCAAAGTGTGTGTTGCTCAGCCACAAATTTCTCTATCTCATTTTCTTCCCTGAGATTAGTCAAAGAGAGCAAGAAATGGGTGACCTGTTTGTCTGCAGTAGTTAAAAATTTAGCATATAGCAACAGCGCATTTACCTCATTTCCTAAGGGTATGAGACAATTCACAGAAGTGATTTTTAAAGATAACAGGAAGATACTGCTCCTCAAGCTCCAATATTTAAAAGAAATAACTTTTTCTTTTTTAAATGGAATATTTATGAAGACTGATTATTGTGTCATCACTTACTAAATAGCAGCCTCAATGCATAATGCAGTTGGAAAAGAGGCGGTGGTGATGAGCACTCGGGCTCCCAGCCTTATTTTCTTAGCTCTGACAGCCTCTTCAGGTGAAACTGTGACTTTGTGGTTACTTAAGTTCTCTGAGACTAGTTGGTTTCTTCTAAAAAATGAGAGCTTAAGAGCTTTAACATGATGCTTTTTTTTCTTTTGAGAGAGAGAGAGAGAGACAGACAGACAGAGACAGTGAGAGTGGGGGAGAGGCAGAAAGAGAGAGGGAGAGAGAGAATTCTTACAAACCGTGAGATCATGACCGAGCTGAAACCAAGAGTCAGATGCTTAAGTGACTGAGCCACTGAGCCACCCCGGTGCCCCTAACTTGATGCATCTCTGAGAGCTCTTCCAGCTCTGATATTCTGTGACTCAACTTTGACCTTTTTGTTATTGTGAACCCCAGTTACTAGTATAATAGTTTTTCCCCCCTCCGGAGGTGTTCACAATGTCAGGAAAGGAACACAGAAATCATCTTGAGGATATCTGAGATGGGAACCAGATGGCTGACAATGCCCTCCTAGGTTGTTCAAGGTCAGCAGCTCTGGATCACATGCACCTTTAGCCCTATCATGGCCCTGTGGCCACCACATCTGTTGTTATTTCGGTTACTATTATAGTGATACATTTCGGTAGAGTTTATGGAATAAATAAAGCTTTTCACTAAAGGAATAAATGAACACAAGTCCCTCCATACTATGGAACCAGCATGGCACCCTTCATAAAATACTTCTATCTATCTTGATGTTTTCTTACCTTCTCACTCAGCAGTCCTATCTTTATATGATTTTCAGTCCACCTTTTATAGCCCTTTTCTCTATTTTCCAATATGAGATTAAACATGCCATGAGTTGGGAAGTTGAAAATCACTGTACTTACTAAAAGTATGCATGAAGTAAGTGTTGATGAGTTCGGAATAACAAATTTACTTATTGTCTAATGAATAATCTATTTTTGTACCATTCATTTAGTACCATTTTTGTTAACTTACTTATTCTCAAAAATATTTCAGATAACTGAAGTTGCTAAATAAGTATAGTCTTGTCATATTAAAATATTTTGACACTCCCCCACATAAGCAGACTAATGTAACCTTACTAGTGTCATTTTAAATAGATCTAAAGTCCAAAAATATTAAAAGATTCAAAGACTATGTATAATATTTACCTTTCTTAAAAATAAGATTTTATCTTTAAGTAATCTCTACACCCAACATGGTCCTGGAACTTAAAAGCCCTGAGATCAAGAGTCACATGCTCCACTGACTGAGTCAGCCAGGTGCCCCTGTATCTTGAAAAAATGAACATAATGGCTAAAAAATATCAAATCTGTCGATGAGGAATCAAACCCTAACCCCTCTCTAGTCGTAGAGTGAAAAGAACGTGGGATTAGGAATCAGGCAGGAATATGTTGAATCCCAGACATAGGTTATAAAGGGGATTGTCCTGGGCAATTACTGAAGGGTTCAAGGTTTCCAAGATGTCACCTGTGAGGTGGGGATGGCAGCACCCATCTGCCATGGTTGGTGGGATGGGTACATTAATTACTTCTTTTACAACACATAAAAGTCTATCTAGAATATATTAGTTTTCCCTCTTTTCTGTTATGATCTCTCAAAGATATTTTGGTTGCCTTGAAATTGCCTGCAGAGAGCAATCTGAAATATTTTTTAGGGTCATAAAGAAGTTTATGAAAATGAACACACTTCTAGCAAGGGAAAATCCATTTAACACGGTAGAAAGTGAGAGGTTGTCTAGCTGAAGTTAATGTAATCAAACCATCAGAAAATCTGAACAAGCTCAGAAACTAATGTTAGCTTAGCTATCAAGAGAGCAGTGCAGTACTGTGGGAGAAACTTGGATGTGGAGTCAGAGACTTGGATCTGAATACTAGTCAGACAACCCTTTACTACCTTTGTGCTTTGGTCAAGTCACTTGATCTTTCTGCATCTTTGTTTCCTCATGTATGCGATAGAGATATTAATATCTTGTGTGCTTAATATCTTGTATATACTTAGCATATTATAAGGGTGGAGTCAGATTAAATAAGTTACAGATTTCATAAACTAAAAAGTGCTATGAAAAGATGGCAGGTTGTTATTACCCCAATTACAATCTACCTGAATTGGCCAGTATATTTTCCGCATGCCTAGTATTTTTTGTTGTCTTTAATTTTTTTTAATGTTTATTTTTGAGAGAAAGAGAGACAGAGCATGAGCACGGGAGGGGCAGAGAGAGAGGGAGACACAGAATCCAAAACAGGATCCAGGCTCTGAGCCATCAGCACAGAGACTGATGCAGGGCTCGAACTCACGAACCGTGAGATCATGACCTGAGCTGAAGTTAGACACTCAACCAACTGAGCCACCCAGGCACCCCTGCATGCCTAGTCTTAATAGTGATTTTTTGCCCTACTTTCACAATAGTCTGAATAGCTTACAAAGAGTATTCACATTTTAAAAAATGTATGTGACTTCACTGTGCTATATGCCTAGTTCTATGTTATATCTACATAGTGGATGATTCCAAATAATACAAGATACAGATTGCTTTCATGGAATTGAAAACATAGATGGGAAAACAAACTTGAAACAGAAAAATGTTAGTCTCACAGTCTGAATTCATGGTCTCTCTTCTTACATCACATCTAAACAACTTCAGTTTGGGTTAAGGACCACATGGAGCCCCCAGCAACGCACAACTTGGTTTTCTTATAGGTACTGAGTTTTAAAGAGAGATCTGGGAAGAGCATAAAGTTTTCTTCCTCTTTATGGTTCATTCTTTCCTTTTATTCTCTGTGGATGATCTAGTATGCCCAGATACCACAATCTTGCTTCTCAGACTTTTCCTAACTCCTAGAAGTTCAGGTAAAAGTTGAGGTAAAGAGGTAAGGGGGAATGCATTGAGTGGCTTAGACCCACTCTGCTCTTAAAGGTCAGTAAGGCACAGTGGTTAGGAAAGCATGGCTCTGGAACCAGAGAGGACTATATTTTACTGACCTTATGTGAAATCTTGAGTAAGTGCCTTAACACCTCTTAGCTTTGGCTTTCTAAATGAGGATAGGATGCTGCGAGTATTAAATGGGATAAACCATGTAAAGCTCTTGACTGGCACACTGTATAATCCAATAAATCACAGCTTAATAGCTGCTAAAATTTGGATAAAATGGCCCTCTCTTCCTTTTCTAACCACTGCAGAGGCAAAATCTAGAGGGAAGAGCAGAACTCGGATGGATCTAATGAAAAAGGGAACATGGACTGGGTCAATTGAGTCAATTTCTATTCTGAGCCTTAAGCTAAAAAAAACTTTTTTTTTTTTTAAAGCTTTGACTCTTAGATATCCTCTCATCATACAGTCCAGTTGCAATGAATACCTTTGTACATACAACATTTGTTATTTTTGCCAGAGTATTTTTGGATATACCTCGTAATACATCGTTATTAATTTTGCTTTAGTGTAAATAATCATCTTTTCAAGAAATTAAATATGTATTTTTACCTGTAGAAGTTTTTTTTAATATCTCATATTTCTTTCTTCATTAATGTCATGTTATCTTCTACATTGTTGAGCATATTTAGAGTCTCTGCTTCAATGTTTTATTCAATAATTCTATTGCCACTACCATTTGGGAGTCTTTTACATTGATTATTTTTTCCTGTTTTTGTTCCACATTTTTCTGCTTTTTTGGTTACCTTGGAATTTTTCATTAGATAATCCACATTTTGAATTTTACATTATTAGGTGCTAGACTTTGTTGTGTTCCTTTAAGTAATATTGGTGTTACGGCATATTGTTTGGAATCATTTGGGTCAGTCCTAGATTTGCCTTTAAGCTCTGTTAGGGCAGCTCAAGTGCAACCTTTCTTTTCAGGTTAATTCAGTCCCACTACCAACGTGATGCCTTTAGGAACATTCTATTTGATGCCTTTTGTACTGAGGAGTCTTTTCCTGGCAGCCGTCATCTGAGAACTTGGGAGTATTGTTTAGCTGCTGCTTTTTGGTGGTTCCTTCCCTGGGCTCACGTAGTTTCCTCCTGTGAATGTGCATATACTTGTACTCAAAGACTCAAAGGGTCATCCCTGTAGATCCTCCAGAGTTTACTGCTTTCTGTGCAGCTCTCTGCTCTCCAGCACCCTGCCTCTCAAAACTGAGTATGTTTGGCCTCTCCAAACTCCAATCTGTCTCTCTTCAAGTCAGATACGCTGCCAGCCTCTGTTTGAGGCCACTTCTTCCTCCCTGCAGTGTGGTGTAGAGACTGCCTCTAGGCAGAAAGTAGGCAGTTGCTGGGCTCCTCTTAGTGGCTTCCCTTCTCTCAAAGATCACAGTCCTGTGCTGTCCCATGTGCAACATCTGAAAACCATTGTTTCATCTATTTTGTCTAGCTTTCTGGTTGTTTAAATCAAGGTCAGTCTATTCCCTGTTACAACATCATGGTTAGGAGCAGAAGTCTCTAACTCTGCCTTTACTCTTGAATGATTGATTCAGCACTTTTGCACCTATTATTTTATGCACTTACTGCAACTGAGACATTTGCAGTCAGTTTATTTATCTACATCATTTGTAATGTCATCAGTGCTAGAGAGATCTTACCTGTCTTTAATGTTTACAGTTTCATAACATGATCATTATGAATGAGGGGTTTTGTCTTATTCATCTTGCCTAACACCACAGGAATGTGGTTTTAGTGCATGTGTGTCTTCAGTTCTCCTTCTGGATTCGCTCTTTGTTTGAGGGTTAAGGCACATGGAGCTTGGTGCTCTATGTCCAGATTACAAGGAGCTAGGATTTCCTTCTCATTTACCGATATCTTTTTCAGCCAATGCCACATTTTCCCGTTAGTGTATGCTAACATTTTATTGCACCTAGACATTTTTACCAGGTGCAAGTTTGGGGGGTCTGTAACGGCTAGAGATGGAGGCCCATTCTGCACCATTATTGCATTCATAGGCTTGTACAGTCAGTATTTATGTGCCTTGGAGAATTAGGTTGGATGATAGCACCTGGAAAACACTTTCGTCTTTCATTTTAGTTTCATTTCCCGGTGTCATGGCAGATGAGCGCATGTTTCCTTTGAGGTTGGCAGGTATCATTAACCGCATTCACCTGTGTTTTCCCTGTAATTTACTTCTCCTGTTCTTCTGGAAGTACATGTCACTCATGGTTTCTTGTAGCTCCCATTGGCCTAACATGTGTAAAATGCAAGCGTGAGTCCTGAATTGCTGACTGATCTGAGGTTATTGCAAGCAGATCAAGGGGACGGTGACATAGAACTGGGGGCAAAACTTGGGAATAACCTTGGACAAGTCAATTAACCTGTTTTGGCCTGAGCTTCTTTCTTGGTATAATGCACACGTTAACCTACATCACCTCTTCATCCGTGACAGTCTAAGGCTCTAGCTCTTGTTGATGTTTCTATTAACGGTTATTTGGTGTATTGTTTTGTGAGTTGTTTAGAGAAGTTCCTTACATTGTATACTTCATTACTGACTTGAGCCACTAATTATCATTTCGTGTTACCTATCTACATACTGAATTTAAAAATGTGGATGGATCATCATAAGCCTACGTAATCCAATTTCAGATTGGCATTAGGAAAAACATAGACTGGCTTCCAAGATGAATTTCAGAATAACTCAGATATTTTCTTGAAATTCTCAAGATTAAGAACGTCTCCAAATAGTTTGCAGAAATATTTCTTAATGTCCCCTGTCTTTTCTTCAGTTCTTTATCTTCATAAAACTCTCTGGAGACTCTCCCGTCCCCAAATGCCAGAAGACCTTATAATCACTCACTTCTGCTTCTTCCTTTCATTCCTTCTTGCATTTTTCCTGTTTTACACGGATTCTTCCTGACTTTCTCAGCTTCCTGGGAAGTAAAGTTTATCTTCTGTTCTTAGCCTGTCTTACCCTTGTCCTCATACTCTGTCCCTATTCAGTTCTTAGGTAAAGAGTAAAAGGCCAGGAGGCAGACAGTAAATGTTCACCTTATTGCCACATTCACCTCTAATTGATGAGTTTTTGCAAATAACTATGGAAGGGCAGGAATGATAATTTAAGGAAGTCATGGTAAGAAATGTGAAAAGAGTGCCTCAGCTCCTCTCCTGTAGTCTGAGAGAAATAAAAGAATATACTTCTCACTAACAACCCCTTCTCTTTTTCCATATTCAGTTCATCAAAATGCAAGGGATCACACACATCTTTGCAATATCAAGCTGGGCACACTGCCCATTATTTCTCCTGAATACTAGAAAACTATGGGACCTTCGTGGGTTAATTCCAAAATAATGGAATATTTAAGTGCCTACTTTAGGCAATAATTGCCCTTAAGAGCCCATTCTGACAAGTTATTTATGAGCTAGAGAACTCTAGACAGCTAATATAATCATTCCTTTCATTTATTTAAATTCCAGCTTCTTGAGAGAGTCTTGAGTTGGTCAGTTTCTGATCAAGTTTATCCTTAGCCTGGGTGTTCACTAATGGGTATATATTATTGAATTATCTGGACTTGTATTCCAGCTATTTAGCCCTTAAACAGAAGGCATCCTATATCACTTAGGAAACTTTTGGCTACTAACATTAAATAATGAAGGCTAACCGCCCATGCAAAATACTTCCAGGGATACAGCTGACTACATTGTTTTGGTGGTTTATTAAATCAGAGCTGGCAACTCTGTGATTAATCTGGCTATCTCTTAAAGGTTTCACATCATGACCACATGATGGCTATTGTAGCTTTATGTCTGCGTTCAAGCAGAGAGGAGGGAAATGGAAAAAAAAATATGTCAGGAATTTTGTCCCCTTTAGTTAGGAAAGCATAAGGAAAACTTTCCTGGACGCTTCCCCATCTCCATCTCAGCAGACATATCACTGAATAGAATGGGATCCATGGCCATCCCTAACTGTATGGAGGCTAGAAAGGAGGAGAAGAAAATTGACCCAGAAGTCATTTCCTGGGACTATAAATATTGCTTCTCTGAACTGATTGGATGTTTCTTTCAAGGAAAATGGGGGAATAGCTCTGGAGGAGACAACCCCCACTAGATCTGCTACAGCTCTTATGGAAGTAGAGAGTCATTTTTGAAAGAAGTTTATTTAAAACAAAGGCTATTAAGGTTTTGTAGAGATTTACTAGTAAGGGTTGACCAGATAGTCTCTTCAATGTATAGGAACAGGAAGAGAAGGAAGAAAGGGATAAGAAAGCAAGAGTATCTATGGAGAACTAATGGAACTGAGACATTTATCCTGGTGGGTCCAAAGTTCAAATTTATATTTATCTAGAGAATTCGTCATCCATTCTATTTTATATTTCACTTCTGTGGAATTATTCATCCAGCCCACCTTGCTGATCCTAAGTATTAAGTTCTAATCTGAGTCCCTTAGCATCGGCATCACTGACAGGATTCTACAGTGATTATTGGTATATCCATTTTCTTTTTCAGTTTTGTACAGAGAAGTAAAGAACTGAATGTATAATTCTCCAAGAACTTGGCAAGTACAGTGGTAATGTAGAACAAAATAACATGGTCGCCATTTGGATATGGGAAAGTTTTTCTCCCTTGGGGAAAGTAGAGTTTTTTGGAATGCTGAAAAACTAGAGGTAGAGATATATTCAGAAGTACTCGGACCCTGACTATACTTTCACATCAGCTGTGGATATGGCCTCATTGTCTTTGAGCTTATTTGAAGAACTCAAGAGTCCAATGTTTAAAAACATTCCGTGGGGTTCCTGGGTGGCTCAGTCAGTTAAGCATCTGACTCTTGATTTCACTTCAGATCATGCTCTCAGTCATGAGCTCATGGTCATGAAATCGAGCTCTGAATGGGGAACTGCATAAGATTCTCTCTCTCCCTCTTCCTCTGCCAATCCCCCCCCCCAAAAAAAATCCTTTAAGTTGCAGTGAATAAATTTAGTGTAATATCTTCTAGATGGATATGTAAGCCTCAAGTACAAAACAAATTGGTGTAGCAAGAATAGTCTCACATCTGGTAAGAACCTACTTTGTGTGGGCAATGCCACTGCAGCCTTGTTCCCCCAGTGGAGACTCTGGAGTTGGAGAAAGCTCTGCTAAAATGTGGTGTTTTCATTTCAGCCCCGTGTGTCATCTCACTTTCATTAAAATATTTTACCTGTGAGGAATTAAATGGTGAAGTAAATCTAACCTTGCAAGGAATCCTGTGTGTGTAGTTCTTTCCCACTTGCTAGCCTCTAGTAATGCAGTTTCCACACGCGAGACCCATGACATGGTAGATTGTGTGGTACTGTCCTCGCTTCTCAGTGCTAGGTTTTCGGGTCATGCTATCACACGGTAATTTGGGGGAAGGACCACACTAATAAGGAACAAGCCATGCTACTGGAAGGAATCCAGAAAGCATCTCATTGACTGAGATAACTGATTATGCCAGTCTCAGCAAGTACATTAAATGAGTCCAAAGACAAGACAAAGAGTGAGAAAACTTGGGAGGCACCTGCCATAGTGCTGATAGCTTATTTACTCAAAATCACCCACCAAAATCCTAATAAGAATTGATATGCCTATTTACCTTGTTGGAATGTTAGGAAAAACATCTGCTTGGGAAACATTGAACTGAGCATGTATCTGCAAAAATATAGTCCTGAACTCCAAAAGGCAGGTTTGTGTAGACAAGCCATAGAAGTGATCTCTGGGATCCTGGGCTGCAGTGTGGGTGAGTGATACATGGCAAGAATGGTTACTGCATCCCAGCAAAGCAACCTTGTCCTTCCAGTGTGGTTTCTTACTGCTAATAAAGGACAACCTGTCTCTATATGAAGGAGTTTAGCACCTATTTAGCTGTAAATTTGGAGCAGAAATAACTAGGAAGAATCTAAGAAATATGGGCTTTAACCAAGGGATGCCAAAAGCCTGTGGGAATAACCTAAGATCAGGAGCCTAACCAAGCAGAAAGCAACAATCTTTATTATAAAGCAAAGAGCAACTGAAAATTGAAAGGCATGAGCTATATCAACCAGTTATAGATACAGCAGGAAAGGAAGCCACACAGAAGGATGCCATGTGGAAAATGTTCTGTGAGCTTCTTAAGGAAACACAGAGCAGAGAGCATGGTGCAGAACTAACATCCCACAGGCTAATTCTTGCTGTCAGGTTACGATGCCTTGATTTGCAGTGATTGTCAAAGACATGAGAGTCACTGGAGTTCATCCCCACCCCCGCACTTCAAATGAATCCATCCTAGTAACTTCACTGACAGCAAATACAGCAGCAATTCCTGCCATGCACCAAATCCACTGCACTGAGAGAAAGCTCTGCCACCCAGGCACTGAGCATCTGAAGCTTTGCATTGAATATGGCAGCTTATCAGATGTCCTTTGCTTCTTCCCTCTTCTGCAATAGAATGTGCTTAAGCACAAGCATAGTGCATCTGGGGAAGGACAGGGCCCTAAGGAAAGCCTTTAATTACCTCATAACTCTGCATAAGGCCAGTATTAGAGTCCTGGAGTAAGAGGTTATTTGGTTACAGTTAAACATTTTATCTTAGTGACAAGAACAAAAGGAAAACTCTAGACACCAGACTAGTAAGTAGCTGTGCTTCCCTAAAGAAACTGCATCTGTAATGGACCGAAGGTTTATGTCTCCTCCCACCCCCAAATTCATATGTTGAAACCCTACTCCCTAGTGTGATGGTGTTAAGAGGTGGGGCCTCTGGGAAGTGGTTAGGATTAGATGAAGTCAGGACTGTAATGGTCTCATCACCACAGAGCTTGCTTTCTTTCTCTGCTCTCCATACTGTGAGGATAAAGGAAAAACAGGCAGTCTGCAACACAGAAGAGGGTTCTCACCAAAACCTGACCATGCTGGCACCCTGATCTCCGCCTACCAGACTCCAGAATGGTGAGAACAAAATTTCTGTTGTATTAAGTCACCCAGTCTATTGTATTTTTTGTTACAGCAGTCTGAATTAAGACAGTATCTGAAAACAGTCTCAAACACAATCATCTGTTTAGACATCACTTTGGGCCTTCAAATAGGAAGATGATAAGTCCCAGGAAGCCAAACCAAAAAGCATTCCTAGATAGGCAGCTGGGATGTTTTTACTCACAACACTTCTGACACCAAATATGCAATGTCTTTTCCAACACCCCTTCTCCAATTCTCTGACACCAACTAAGTGTTGTGCAGTTCAACTCCGCTCTGTCACTTACTACCCAAAGTTAGTTCAGACCTCACAGGTTAAAGGTCAGTCTCACAAGACTGTTCCAATCTCAGAGGCCGGTCACAAAAGGGGTGTCCTGGCTCCCCATACTTCTGCCTGGTCTACTGCAAATTCAGGGGTTTCTCCATCCCTCCACCCAGGTTCGGCAATTTCCTAGAATGACTCACAGAACTCAGAAAAGCACGTTATTGACATTCCCTGGTTTATTATAAAAGATACAACTAGGAGTAGCCAAATGGAAGAGGTACGTAGGGCGAGGTATGGGGGAAGGGGTGCAGAGCTTCCGTGCCCTCTTGAGGCACACCGCCCTCCCGGCACATCAGCGTGTTTGCCAACCTTGAGGCTCTCCACATCTCATTGTTTAGAGGTTTTTATGGGGGTTTCATTATGGAGGCAAGATTGATTACATCCTCGGCCATTGGTGATTAACTCAATATGTGCTGTGGTGCCAGGCTGTGGTCTCAGTTGCATGGGGTACCATGTGCAGCATGGCAGGTGGACGGAAGTCTAGATCTCTTCAGGTGCTGTTCCATGAGGAGGTGGCTGCCAACTTGATAAAAATTCTCTTTCCAATTGAAATGTTATTAAAAACCAAAATACATAAAACAGAGTCAGATATTTTTAAACTTTTTCCTTTCAAATAGTTTTAGATTCACAGGAATTTTCAAAAATAGTAGGGAAGCATCATGTAACCTTCACCCAAGTTTCTTCAAAGGTAGCATCTATGTAACTATAGTATAACCTCAAATATCACAACCAGGAAATTGGCATCGGTACAATCTACAGGATTTATTCATTATTAAAATTTAGTGAAACTTTGTCAATACTGGCTTGAGTAGCAGAAAAGATCTCAAACACCACTGAAAAAATGATTAAGGTATATGTCATGTTCTGGTTTGTTATGAAATCTTTTGATGCCTCTCTTGATGCTTTCCTGCTATTCCCTAGTGAATAATCAACCGAAGGGAAAATGCTCTCGGAACAAGTTTCTTTCTTTCCTTCTGTCTTTCCAACAATGGATATAAATTCATGTTTCAAAGAAATTATTAGTAATTTTGCATTTGTAAGCTGAAATTTTGTACAATCTGATTAGATAACCAGGTTTTCTGTTTAAATTTATGATCTGACAGCTTTCCTAGAATTAGAACACATCCCATTCCTCTCCTAGAGTTTCACACGAGTGTATGCATCATTAGTACTATCGTCAACAGCCAGTGACTTTCACAGAATCCTAGAGGGGGGCTCTCAGGAGTGCTGTTATGTATGGCACACTGTACATTGTGCTCAGCCATGGACCGGAATGGTCACTACAGATACTTTCCTCTACATTGTTCAGTTTCCTCTCTTTAGAAATACCTGGAGGGGTGCTATTACCTCAGGATTTTACAAAACATTAAGAAAAGCTGCTAACATGAATTAATCACTCACACGATGGCATATATTTAGTATGCATAATTTTTACATAAAGTCAACTTAAGCATAAATATATTCAGCAAGTTACAGGGACCACACAGATATCTAGCTCTATTGTGAGAGATAGAGCCTTAAAAATGTCATAATAAACACTCCTTAGGTATTTGCTATGTGCCACACATTGTCACATGTAGTCTTCCAGGCCTCTATGGGCAGGTATTATAACTTTTATTTTACAAATGAGGAAATAGAGGCTTTAAGAGATTAAGTTGTCCTACATCAAAAGGCTACTAAATGGAAGATCCAAGATTTGAACTTAAGTTGAATTTAAAAAAAATCAATGCTTTTAACTGTTATATGAATAAGTCCCCCACAGGATAATGGGGAACCCCTTATTCTGGAGGGGATAGACAGTCTCCCTGAGGCCCAAGCAGGTTCCCTTACCAGGGGACGTCTGAGCGCACATATTGATCTGAGTGCGGATACTCTTCTAAGTGCACAGCAGTTCTCAAGCTCTCTTCTTGCCAAAACTATTCAAAAGTCAGACTTTAATTTTATGGTCTTCTCCCCCAACTATCACTAACTCACCTAAATTTTTTATTCTTTCCCTAAATGCTAGTGGACATGACAAAGGAAAACGATGATTTTAGAAAATATGATTTCTTTCACAGTTTCTTCAAACTGGACTGCCCACTGCAAACATTACTGTGGTATCCGAAAACGATATTTTATTTTTTTCACCGGTTACTGTCACAGAGTTCCTAAAATCATTTGGACTTCCTGAGTGACAAGGGTGATAGGAGCATTTTTTGTTCTGATGAGGTGATTCTTGGCAGCCCTAGATAGCTTGAGGATCAGAGCTGGTCACCAGAAAGACCAATCCTTAATTGAAAGTTTAGAGCTTTCAGCCCTATCTCTCAACATCAGGGGAGGGGAGATGGACTAGGAAAGCTAATCACCAATGGCCAAGGATGTAATCAATCTTGCCTCCATAATGAAACCCCCATAAAAACCTCTAAACAACGAGATGTGGAGAGCCTCAAGGTTGGCAAACACGCTGATGTGCCGGGAGGGCGGTGTGCCTCGAGAGGGCACGGAAGCTCTGCACCCCTTCCCCCATACCTCGCCCTACGTACCTCTCCCATTTGGCTACTCCTAGTTGTGTCTTTTATAATAAACCAGGGAATGTCAATAACGTGCTTTTCTGAGTTCTGTGAGTCATTCTAGGAAATTGCCGAACCTGGGTGGAGGGATGGAGAAACCCCTGAATTTGCAGTAGACCAGGCAGAAGTATGGGGAGCCAGGACACCCCTTTTGTGACCAGCCTCTGAGATTGGAACAGTCTTGTGAGACTGACCTTTAACCTGTGAGGTCTGAACTAACTTTGGGTAGTAAGTGACAGAGCGGAGTTGAACTGCACAACACTTAGTTGGTGTCAGAGAATTGGAGAAGGGGTGTTGGAAAAGACATTACATATTTGGTGTCAGAAGTGTTGTGAGTAAAAACATCCCAGCTGCCTATCTAGGAATGCTTTTTGGTTTGGCTTCCTGGGACTTATCATCTTCCTATTTGTAGTACTATAGACATTAAGTAGGCTGAAATGACGACATGCCCCTTGTACTAAGAGGTGTTCTTCTTGGTATTTCCACCGTTCTAGCTATAGCAGCTTGGGTAGGAGGCAAATGTTTCACCCTTTCATGTTCATTCTTTGTTATATAGGGCGGACCCAGAATTTGTGGAGCCTAAATCTCATAAAATTTTGTGACCCTTCTTTAGGAGATGTAGTACAAAAACATCTTACATTTGAAGAACATGAACACATTGGCAAGGCTCCTCTCAGGTCTCAGGAAGAGACCCATGCAAAAGCAGAGCTGAGAAACGTAAACTTCCATAGCTTCATGGTGTAGACAATGCCACCTTCTCTTGGGGAATGCTGATCTTCGGAAGTGACCGAGCAAAGAAAACGTGGGAGAGGCATAACATCTATTTCAGAAACAGACAAAACTTGAGAAATCCCTGGAGTACTTGAAGGGAGAGGTCAAAGGGAAGGGCACAGAACTCCCCTGAGGAAGGCAATACCCAGGCTGTAGCAATGTTCCTGGCATTTAGTAGGCAATTTGATAAATGTTATTGACTGTATAAATGAACACAATTTCCTTGACAGACCTCACAGTAGATTCATTTGATCAATTAATTAATTGTCAATGGTGAATTATATAGATTAAAAAAATTTTTAACATTTATTAATTTTTGAGAGACAGAGCGTGAGTGGGGGGAGACACAGAGAGCAAGGGAGACACAGAATCCAAAGCAGGCTCCAGGCGCCAAGCTGTCAGCACAGAGCTTGATGGGGTGCTCGAACCCATGAACAATGAGATCATGACTTGAGTTAAAGTCAGATGCCCAACCAACTGAACCACCCAGGCGCCCCTTTAAAAATTTTTTTAACATTTATTCAAATTACATAGATTTTAATTTAAATTACATAGATTTAAATTAAACCCTCTTTTTAAAACTCCCTATTTCTCTTATTTTTTAATGTATTAATTAATTAATTAATTAAGAGAATGAGCAGAGAGAGAGGGAGACAGAATCCCAGGTAGGTCCCACACTGACAGAGCAGAGTCCAATGCAGGGCTGGAACTCATGAACTGTGAGATCACGACCTAAGCCAAAATCAAGAGTTGGCCACGTAATCTACTGAGCCACCCAGGCACCCCCATATTTCTCTATTTTAAACACGAGGCTAAGACTTTGACTCTGTGATCCTCCTGTATATCCAAGATGTCAGATCAGTTGTCTTTGCCACTTCAGAACAAGCAAGTCTGTGACAGAGATGTGCAAATCCATACCTGCATATGATCAGACAAGTCTGATATGCAGAAGGACATGGTGAGCTATGAAATGCCTCTATCCCACAAAAAAAATGCACTCCTAGAAAAAGTGGATTATGTCCAAGCTTTAAGATACTGTGGTGTCCAATTTACTCACAATATGTTTTCAAGGCAAAAATCCAAGGATGTGTAAGTGTAAAGAAGAGGAGGAATAAAAGCAACATTTGAAGCTCAACAAGCTCCGGATCCTTTTAATCAAAATTATTTCCAGTCACTGTCACTTTGAGCTGGCTTTTCTGCTATGAGGCATCAGGCCAACGCAGTCAGGTTCCTGACAGTTGTATTCATCAATCCAGGAAATATATAGTGGGCCATTGGCACCATCTGCTACCCAGGTGCCAGTCACTGGAAGGCAGATAGGAACCCGAGAAAGCATGTTGGAATGCCATTTGGAAAAAACCTGAAACCTGCTTCAGGAAAAAAACTGGGAGCATACTGAGCATGAGAAGGATAGAGACTCCATAAAAAGAACACTAAGAAAGCAAACATATTTGTTAAAACTCTGACAAATCACAAGAAATTCTTCTCTTGCCTCTCAGCCAGTTCGATATGATTTTTGTTTCTGGAAATCATAAGAAATACAATATTGCCCAGGAATTTTGTAGTGGTTGATACTACACCCTTTATGTGCATAAATATCTCTTAATATTTGTGCACCGTTCTTATTTTAGAGTGGGAACACAGGAGAAGAAATTCGCTACAGGGCATCCTAATCCTGACCTCCTCTCAGGCTGTGACAAATCTTCACTGCAGTTACCCTCCTGAAATAATTATGAACTTTATTTAGAAACTGATCGAAGTGCCATCTTTACACAGTTGGTACTAGAAATGTTGTCAGCCTTGGTCTCCAGCGATGTGGCCATCTCATTGGCCACAAAATGAGATTGTCTTACTTTTTAGGAATACAATTCAGTTCACTGAGAAGTCTTCAGACACAGCAGACCTCTGATGGAATTGCGCCAGATTACACAGAAGTCACAGTTTCGTCTGTTGTACACTATCCAGGTAACTGATGCGGTCCGAGGAGTCAGTAATACTCATTATGTCTTCAGCATTGGAGCAAGACTAAAATGTATGGCTTGTAACTTTTCCCCTAGTATCATCTCATCTTTTATGGCTGCTTCTGCTTTTGATGGGACTCATCCATCTCTCTCCCTTACTTACCTTTACCCTCCCACAAAAGTTGTTTGTCTGTTGGTTTATTCCAAGGAAACCTTACTTGGGGCTTAAGACAGTTCATAGGGACCTAGGCTATGTTTCTCAAACTTGAGTAATGTATATTACCTTTTTTTTTTTTTTTTTTTTTTTTCCAACTTTTTTTTAATTTATTTTTGGGACAGAGAGAGACAGAGCATGAACGGGGGAGGGGCAGAGAGAGAGGGAGACACAGAATCGGAAACAGGCTCCAGGCTCCGAGCCATCAGCCCAGAGCCTGACGCGGGGCTCGAACTCACGGACCGCGAGATCGTGACCTGGCTGAAGTCGGACGCTTAACCGACTGCGCCACCCAGGCGCCCCTGTATATTACCTTTTAAGGAATAAAAACATAGTCCTAGATCTTGAGTATGAACTTAAATGAGTTTTATTATAATGTTACTTAAGTATTTCTAAACATAAAGCTAGGTATAAGCTCCGCCTGCTCATAGCTATTATACATGAATTTAACCAAGGCAAATTTACACATTAAATACAAAGGAAACAACAAATCCAATAAAAGTCAAACTAACAACACTAATTTAATATGACAATTAAACCTGTTTTGTTAAAATAAAATGGATTTTCACACTGAATATTTTCTTCAGTGCTATGGCTCAAGTCTTTTTGAGTTTGGCATGCTTATAACTATCATAAGCTCTGTGGTGACTATACTGGTGTATAGTGGGGGATGCACGACAGTGGTCATTTTGACATTAGGACATCCCCTATTAGGGATGTCAGATAGGTTTGTCAGCATATTAAATGGATTCAAAGTATTCTATCATATTTATTTTTTTTTAATTTTTAAGTGTTTATTTTTGAGAGAGAGAGAGTGAGCGCAAGTGGGGGAGGGGCAGAGAGAGACACACAGAATCCGAAGCAGGCTCCAGGCTCTGAGCTGTCAGCACAGAGCCCTATGTGGGACTCGAACCTATGATCCATGAGATCATGACCTGAGCCGAAGTCAGATGCTTAACTGACAGCTGTCCAGGTGCCCTAGATTCTATCATATTTAAAGACCTTTTTTTTCATCTTCAAAAATAACCCTAGAATTAAACACACACACACACACACACACACACACACACACACACACACACACTTATATATTCAAAGTAACAACTTCATTAGTGGTTTCTTATAACAGGTTTTCCACAATACACTATTATTATTCCTATTAACAAAAAATTGTTTCTCACAATTTATCTTCCCTAGTTCATGTTTCCTTTTTACCCAAAAAAAGTTCTACATATATTTAATTATTCAAACAGAATGCAACAAACGCCAGAGCTAAGACTTGTTCTAAACATCGGCATTTTTTTGCAACTCTATAGTAAATCTTGCCTACTGCATAATTTATTTCAACTTTTTTTTCTTCAAACCTTCAGCAATATTCTGTGTCTTCTGAAAATCTTTGCTAATAGAAGAACACATTTTAGTTTATTTCCATATTGCTTTTCATAAAGTGTTATTTCAACCATTTTTACTATATCAGGTAGAACTGAATAGTATTGTATCTGCCCAATGGTACACAGCTTTTTGTTTTTTATTTTTTGTTTTGTTTTTGTTTTTTGTGTGTTTTTTTGCTGTTAAGTAGGAAACCTTAAAATCAACTTCCAAATATTTATCATGAAGTTAAAAAAAATTTTTTTAACGTTTATTTATTTTTGGGACAGAGAGAGACAGAGCATGAACGGGGGAGGGGCAGAGAGAGAGGGAGACACAGAATCGGAAGCATGCTCCAGGCTCTGAGCCATCAGCCCAGAGCCCAACGCGGGGCTCGAACTCACGAATCGCGAGATCATGACCTGAGCCGAAGTTGGACGCTCAACCGACTGAGCCACCCAGGCGCCCCTTATCATGAAGTTTTAAAAAAAATCTCAACTTTGAAATAGTCACTAACTAATGTCATATAATATATATAACATAAAAATAATTATAGACTCCTAAATTATAGAAATTTTCAAAAATAGTCAAGAGAGGTCCCATGTAGCCTTCACGTGGCTTCCCTCAAAGGTAGCATCTTACCTAAATCTTTTATAACATCAAATACCAAAACTGGGACATTGGCATCATTGGTACAATCTCCAGGCCTTATTCATTATTAAAGTTGAGAAAAACTTTGCAAATACTGGCCCAAGTATTAAGTGACCTGAAGTATTACTGAACAAATACTTAAGGTGTGTGTCATGTCCTGGCTGCTTCGTTTGTGAATATTTTGTTGCCTATCATGACGCCTTCATACTACCCATTGCCTAGTCAACTGAGAAAAAATAGGTGTTTGCGGCAAGGTTCTTTATTTATAACCAATGGATATAAATAATGTTTCAAATACTTGTATTGATAATTTTTATTTCTAGGCTGACATTTTGTGTAATCTGATTAGATCACTTTTAAAAATTTGGTATGTGGGAGACAGTTTTCCTAGAATTAGAAAATGTGTTGGTTCCTTCCTTTTACTGTTTTATACTAGTGCATGCACTAATGTGTTATCATCAAAACTTTTGTTTGGCATATTTATTTATTTATTTTTAATTTTTTTTTTTTTAACATTTAGTTATTTTGGAGAAACAGAGTGAGACAAAGTGTGAGTGGGGGAGGGGCAGAGAGAGAAGGAGCCACCGAATCTGAAGCAGGCTCCAGGCTCTGAGCAAGCGGTCAGCACAGAGCCTGACGCGGGGCTCGAATGCACTAACTGTGAGATCATGACCTGAGCCGAGTCAGAGGCTCAACCGACAGAGCCACCCAGGTGCCCCTTTTCTTTGGAAAACTACATATTTGTGCAGTAAATCTACTTAAGTAGGCAAATGTATGCTACATAAATTGCTTCATATAGAAGAATGATTCAAGTCCTATTTCTTCCCCCCACCTTTATGTTGAGGAACTCTCTCTTCCTTCAAGATCACCTCATATATCTCATGTGACACCTGCCCTAAGACCTGCTTGTAATAGACTTAAAAAAATAGAGTTTGAAGTTAAACATTCAATGGATCATCCTATGTCCCTACTGGAGGTTATGAATTCCACTTTTAATCACTGACCCACAGGGTATAAAGACTTCACTGTTTAGTCCTTTCTTTCTAGCCTCCTTACATTGTATCTACAAGCTCCCAATACCAAACCACTCTTTACTCCTCACATACATCTTGTTATGTCATAGTTCTTCTCCTTTGTAAGCACTTTCCATTTGGAGCTCTCTTCCTTCCTTTACTGAACTGAAGAGCTCCTATTCTTTCTCTGAAATCCCAGCTCAAATGTCCTTTCTTCCAGAAAGCTTTCCCTTTTCCTTTCTGTGTATTGCATGTTTGTTCCACGTGAATCCACTGGTGTACTGACCTCACCAGGCTGCAGTTTGTTTCATTACATCTCTACTCAGTAGAGAGGAGGAGCTGTCCTACTCTTCACTGTTTAGTCTCTTAGATCAAATTGATTTTTGATTTGATCTCTTCCCCAAAACAACGCTTGTCTTTATAAAATCCTGACCCCTTGAACCACATGGAACCCACTAGAAAAAGTAAAATGAAGGTGTGGATCAGAGTATTTGCCAACAGGTTTTTTTTTTAAGTTTATTTATTTATTTTGAGAGAGGGAGAGAGAGCGCGCGAGAGAGAATGAGTGGGGAGGGGCAGATAGAGAAGGAGAGAGGATCCCAAGCAGGGTCCACACTGTTAGCGGGGAGCCTGCTGTGGGGATCGAACTCACGAACCATGAGATGGTGACCTGAGCTGGAATCAAGGGCCGCGTGCTTAACCGACTGAGCTCCCCAGGCACTGCTGCCATTACAACTTTTACCCATGAGGATTTTCAAAACTGATGCAACTAGAGAAAAGAATTTTAACTGGTAAAACAAGTAACAAATTTTTCCAGGATGAATTTAGTAATATTACTATTACGAAAAGATTGTGAGGAGAATAAACATCATTTCCTTGTAACATTCAGGGTTATTGTCTCTATTGTAAGCTAAATGGCCTATTATTTTCTTACTCATGAGGGTATAATGAATATCTCCTAGGCATTTTGTGACCTGACTCCACAATCCCCTAGAGAACTTAGAGCTGTACGGCAGACTCCAGAACTGTAGAACACTTGATATGGGGGAGAGGAGGAGGGAAGTGTCTCAAATTAGACTTTAAAAACCAGGCTTTATGCTCCCATGTCCTTTGTGAAATGAACCACGGGGTATACAATTCTCATTTCTTTTTGCTCAGGAGGACGTCAAACTCTTTTTCAGGCAAAGGGGAGAAGCTGCTTTGGGCTCTCCTTTTCTTCTCCTCTGAGATTTGTTTCATAAAGGAACTATCACCGGCTACAGCTAAAATTCCCCCATTGCATATGCCTGAGTGTATAAGACCGTTTTGTTGTAACCTTCTGCAAATGCCAACTTACGTGCCAAGTTTTATGGTCAATTGTGATATTTCTACTGCTTTTAATTTATAAAGTGTTTGTTTTTGGTGCTCAAAGGACAGATATTATCTCATACATCCCAGGGACCAAAAGAGTACAGTCAGAGGCAGTAGAGAGTTAACACAAGAAAGGAAGTCATAACTTAGTTCACTTCATACTTGGGGAGTTATGGTAGATGAAGCTTTGATTTGTTTATCCTCAGATAATCCATCCCACACTTGGAGAAAAAAAAAACAGGAGGTAAAACAAAGAAGACAGGTTGTTCTGTTTTTTTTTTTTTGTTTGTTTGTTTCCCTTAAGTGCTGATTGTTGAATATTTGCCAGTTTATTATTGTAAATAAATTGAATTAAGAAGACAAAAGATGCATCTAGTAGCAAGGACTCTAAAAGAAAGACTGTCTTTCTTATGCTATATACACCATTACTTACTACAAACATAATAAAAGTTGTGTCCTTATCACTTTTAGTACTAGTAGCAGCCAGCATCCTGGAAGGGAAAAATAGCTCACTATTTTTTATCAGAATTTAGGGCCTGGTGAATAGAAATGGGAAAAAAAAGTGCAAATAATCATGGAGAGCCCTTAATAATTTTAGTATAAAGAAAATAGTGAAGGGATTCATTATCAGAACATTCAACACAAACAAAAGCTAAAGAAGTCCACCACTACTGAGTTGGCCTTACAAGAAATATTAAAGGGATGTCTTTAAGCTGAAGAGAAAGGGTGTTAATTAGTAACAAGAACACATATAAAAGTATAAATCTCATTGGAAAGGTAAATATATAGTAAAGGTAGTAGATTAACTACTTACAAAGCTGGTATAAAGGTTAAAAGTCAAAAGTAGGGGCGCCTGGGTGGCTCAGTCGGTTAAGCAGCCGACTTCGGCTCAGGTCATGATCTCGCGGTCCGTGAGTTCGAGCCCCGCGTCGGGCTCTGTGCTGACAGCTCAGAGCCTGGAGCCTGTTTCAGATTCTGTGTCTCCCTCTCTCTGACCCTCCCCCATTCATGCTCTGTCTCTCTCTGTCTCAAAAATAAATAAACGTTAAAAAAAAAAGTCAAAAGTAATAAAAATAACTATGATGACAGTAATTAGTTAAAGGATGCACAAGAAGACAAGATTTAAAATGTGGCATCAAAAACATAAAATTATGTAATTAAAGGATGCACAAGAAGACAAGATTTAAAATGTGACATCCAAAACATAAAATTATGTTGGAGGAGTAGTAATAATGTTGACCTTTACAATGGGATTACATTTAAGTTGTTATCAACTTAAAATAGACTGCTATAGATACATGTAAGCTTCCTGGTAACCACAAAGCAAAAATCTACAGTAAATACACAAAAGAGAAAGAGAAAGGGATATAAGCATACCACTTAAAAGTCATCAAACCACAAAGGAAGAGAGCAAGAGAAGAAGAAAGAAACAGAGAGGAACTACAAAACAACCAGAAAACAACGAACAAAATGGCGATAAGTACATACCTATCAATAACCACCTTAAGTCTAAATGGACTAAATTCTCCAATCAAAAGACAGTGGATTAATGGGTAAAATAAAAAAGAAAAAAAAAAACCCAACCAACACCCATGTATATTATGTGTACAAGAGGCTCACTTTAGTTGTAAGGACAACCGCAGACTGAAAGTAAAGAGATGGAAAAATGCTATGCCAATGCAAACCCAAACAAAGCTGGAGTAGCTTTACTTATGTCAGACAACACAAACTTTAAAACAAAGACCATAATGAGAGGACAAAGAAAGGTATGCAAGGATGAAGGAATCAATCCACATGAAGAATAACATTTGTAAATATTATGCACGAAACACAGGAGCACCTAAATATATAAAGCAAATATTAACAAGAAAGAGATAGTGATACAATAATAGTAGGGGACTTGAATACCCTACTTACATCATCATCCAGACAGAAAATCAATAAGGAAACATTGACCTTAAACAACACATTAAACTGGATGAACTTATCAGATATTTATAAAACATTGTATCCAGAAGCAACATATTTTCCTCAAGTGCACATGGAACATTTTCCAAGATAGATTATACGTTAGGCCACAAAACAAGTCTTAATAAATTTAAGAGGACTGATATCGAATCAAGCATATTTTCTGACAACAATGTTATGAAACTAGAAATTAATTAAATTAAGACAACTGGAAAATTCACAAATATGTGGAGATTAACAACATGCTATTGAACAATCAATGGGTCAAAGAAGAAATCAAATAGAAATAAAATTTACCTTGAGACAAATGAAAAGGGAAATGGAACATACCAAATTTATGGGATGCAACAAAAGCAGTTCTAAGAGGGAAGTTCATAATGATAAAAGAGAGAACTGGGGTGTGGCAGATAACCTGAGGGAAAGACATTTGTACTTATAACCTTCCTTCTTTTGGATAATTTTCACTTTTAGGTAGAGGAGCTGTCTCTCAGGTGCCAAGGAGATTCAGGGCATATTGTTTTCAAATGTGAGATCAGTGAAGGAAGGGCATTAGACCTTAGGCTTGCCTCAGAGAGTTCATTAACACTGATTAGAGCTATAACTTTTTTGGTCTGTTTGCCCTTCCAGATCCCTTCTCCTCTCTTTTCTGTACTGCAATGAGCCCTGGGAGGCAGACCTTTGTGCATTATCTACCAAGGTTCCTTTGCTTTCTATTTTCCTACTGAGTTTACTCAATGGTGGGCACCAATAGGAGATCAGAGGAAGAAGAGATACATCAGTTCACCAAAGATTGTTTCCCTGCCAATAGCTATGGCTTTCTCCAATTCCCATAATACCCTTCCTCCCCCACCACTCCATTTCTTCATGTTCAAAGTGGTAACAGCTCCATTCTGTTAGAAGTAGAACATACCCTGCGTGCCTCACCAATCCCTATTCATTCCCTCAACCTATACTCATCCCCTTGTCAAGAAAAATAAGTATCCTTTTCTTAACACTATTCAAGGACCTCATTTCATCGGACTGTCTATCTCTTGTCAGGACCCTGACAAATATGTTACTATAATGATGTTTTAGGTATGGATTTTGAATGAAGAGAAAATGAGGAGAGATTTTTTTGTTCATTGCTGCTGGAACTTTGTTGCATACCCAGCCCCAAAACAAACTTCAGCACTTCGTTGACTCCCAGACTTCTGGTTGTGGGGAGGTATCTGAGTCTTCCAACGAGTATTGCCACTCCTTTTGGCCTCACCAAATTATTCTAATTTCTTATTTTCCATCTTTCTTATTGCAAAATAACTTGGCTCCTGACTTCGTTTCTCTTTTTATTGCATCTCACCTCATGCCCATTCTTTTTGTTGCCCTTAAATACAACATCAATCCTCAAACTCCATTAAGTATAGCAATTTCTTCTAGGCCAGGAGAGTTTCTGCAATTGCAATAATTGTGTGAGTGTACTAGATTTATTAAAGTGTTTGGAAATATCGCTATGGCTGTAAATGTCTCTCGTATTTCCAGAATATAGAAATGCTACCAGCAAATCTGGCAGAGAACAGTCTATTACCAATCCAAACACTAGCACTTTCACATCTGTTATGCTTAAAAATTTTAAGCTAATGTATTCATTCCAGAAACAGCAGAACAAAAAGATATCCAGCTAGGAGATCTATTTTCATATCAATATTTAAAATGCTTTCAATATTTACCATTTCATACTCACTAAATCTCCCATGACTTTTTACTTTCAGGAAATCCATCAATTACAAACCAAAGCGAACATCTAAAACGACCTGTAAAATGCAATATACATTGGCAGGCAGGGAGTCCAAAGCTCACTAGAGAATGTAATTAGCAAAATTTTTCCAAATTCATGAAAATGAATAAATCGTGTCACCATCTTGAAAATCCATATTTATTATTACTCCAAAGAGGGAATCAATTAGTATCTAATTTTAAAATCTTATCTCCAGAGAAAAGCATTCTATAAAGAGATAAAAATGAATAGAAAATTCACAATAAAAACACAAAATGTAAAAAAAAAATATATATATTAAGAATATTAACTTTGCTAAAAAACATGGAAAATAAATCAGTGTTTTTTTTTGTTTCAAATTGCAAAAATGTAAAAAAAAAATAATACTCATCACTGTTGTAGGAAAATTATACTGTATTACATTAAAAGCTTGATCTTTGAAGTCACATTGTCTGAATTTGAGTCCCTACTTCGGTTTTAACTGAATAACTTCAGACATTTAACTTAAACTGTTTGTGCCACAGTTTTTTTATCTTTAAAACTGGAATAATTATAATGTGCCAAAATGTAAAAACTATAGTGTCTGTTACCTACCACATGGTAAGGGCTTAGTAATTATCAGTAATTATTATTACAGCTATGATGAATGATGATGAGTGGTGGTGGGAAGGGCAGTGAATTGGGTGTGAACACTTCCCTACACAGTAATGAGAGTCTAAACTGGTATAAACTTTCTAGAGGGAAGTTTACCTTTATAGCACATAGAGCTATAGAAAGTTTTCTTTTTTTTTTTTCTAATGTTTATTTAGTTTTGAGAGAGAGCATGTGTGCACACACATGGTGGAGGGGCAGAGAGAGAGGGAAAGAGGATCCAAAGCAGGCTCCATGATCAGCACACAACCCGACGCAGAGCTGAAACCACCAACCGTAAGATCATGACCTGAGCCGGAGTCTGAAGCTTAACTGACTGAGCCACCCAGGCAGCCCAAATTTAGTTTTCTTCAATACAGTAAAATAATTTCTCAGCATTCATCCTGAGGAAAGTATCATGGAGACAAAGATTTCTTCCCAAGGATGTTCGTTTTAGCATTATTTATAATCATTACAAATGACGTCTGAAAATGGCAATATAATAATCATGCAATGGAATATTATGTAATAACACTTCTGAATGTTATTTAATGTTATTAATGTTATTAAATGACATTAATGTTACTTACTGTCATTTAATAACCTTAATGTTATTTAAGGTTAGGGGATATACAATATAAAAAGTTCATGTGGTTGGACTCTGTGACCTTTTTTTTTATAATGGTTATTTGTTCATTCATTCATTTATTTATTTAATTTTTTTGACCTTATTTACTTTTGACAGAGACAGCAAGCAAGGGGGGAGGGTCACAGAGAGAGACAGAGAGAGAGACAGACAGAGAGAGAAGAGAGAGTCCCAAGCACACTGTCAACAGGGAGCCTGATGTGTGGCTCAGGCTCATAAACTGTGAAATCATGACCTGAGCCAAAACCAAGAGTCAGACAGACACTTAGCCGACTGAGCCACCCAGGCATCCCATGTTACTTGTTTATTTTGACAGAAAGAGAGTGTGAGCAGGGGAGGAGCAGAGGGGAGAAGGAGAGAGAGAATCTAAGCAGGCTCCATGCCTAGCACAGAGATGATGTGGGGCTTGATCCTATGACTGTGAGACCACCACCTGAGCAGAAATCAAGAGTCAGTTGCCCAACCCACTGAGCCACCCAGGTGCCCCTGGACTCTGTGGACTTTAAAATGTAACTTTTATTACGCATATACACACAAAATTATATATGTAATAATTTCCTATACATATGAAAATCTGAAAAGAAATTCCTCAAACTTATTGACTTCAAATGGCATTATTACAGGTGATCTTGTTGATTATTTTACATATTTGTATTTTCTAAGGTTTTTATCGTGAGAATTAATGAGTTTCAAAAATTTTAAAAAAGGTGCTAACATCTCCTGAAGAGCTTTATGTGTGATTAACATAGTTCAAGCTAGAGCAGTCCTTGATAGCCTTCTAGTCATCTTTCTTTTCCTGACAGTTGCATGCTTAATTAGATACATTTACAACTTCATGCACAATTGATAAGCTTTTGTCATAAGTGTGACTATAATTACCTGGTCAGCAACCTTGACACCAATTTAGTAGCCAAACTTAAACATAATTCATCTCCATTTTCAAGGTACTCAATAACTAACATTTACCTATAATTTATTGAGGATATACTATATGCCAGACATTGTTAATTATTTTGCACACATTATCTACTTAATCTTTACAATTTATCTTGTGAGTTAGGTAACATACTCTCTATTTTATGGAAGAAGAGGGATTCAAGGCTTGTATTCAGTTATACAAGTTCCAAGGCTAGAATTTGATGCCAAATCAGTCTGACTCCAAGCCTACACTGTAACTCCTATATATGCTGCCTCTAAATAAGTGCCTTATGCATATCTGGCTTCTTTTCTTTGCTGTCATTATTGGGAAAGAAAAAACCTCTCTTCTAAAGTATAATCTAGGATTTATTGATGTCTGGAAAGGTAGAATAACTTGGAATTTAACAACTCTGGCTAATATATAAACTAGACAACCACACTAAAATGAAGATTAGTTGGAGTCATTTTACTAAAGACAATCAATTTGCAAAAATAAATAAATAAAAGGGTTAATCAACTATGGGAAAGGTTTGACAAACCACAGTATTACTTTTTACAAGAAAAAAAATCTCTAAAAAGAATCTGTTTCATATGGGTATTAATTTCTTAACAATGGAAATGTTTCTTGTTTCGTTTTGTCTTCAAGGTAATGGTTTTGGTGGATGGAGGGATTTTTTTTTCCTCCTTATTTTATGATAATGATGCTTCCATGATACTTTCTATTTATTTTCAGGCCATTTGTAATGTAGGCCCTGGTTACTAACTGGAAATTAAGGCAGGAGAAATGATATATTTTTCATATGTAAGTATTGAACTAAAGTAGAAATTTTCTCTCCCTGGGTCTACCACTAATTTGCTATAATTGCCCACCCAGAGAGGATAAGGATTAGATATCACTTCCTCATTTATGTAATAAAAGGATACTTTATAATCTCAAACATACCTTTTAACTATATCATTCTATTATTCCGGGGAGTCCTAGAACATCGTTAGGTAATATAGTGTAAATATTTATAGAACAAATGCGTATCTTTCAGTTACTTCCTAATCCTATCTATTCTTCAAGGTCTAGCTAAAACCCTACTTCCTTCATGAATACTCCCTTGAGTACTCAAACTTCCTGAACCCAAAAATAGTAGGTACAGTAATTACATGTTATCTTTAAACATTGCTTAATAATTTCACATAAGAAAGCCTTTGTTTTTTTAAAAAAAATTTTTTTTAACATTTATTTATATTTGAGACAGAGAGAGACTGAGCATGAACGGGGGAGGGGCAGAGAGAGAGGGAGACACAGAATCGGAAGCAGGCTCCAGGCTCTGAGCCTTCAGCCCAGAACCGGTCGCAGGGCTCGAACTCAGGGACCGCAAGATCGTGACCTGAGTCGAAGTCGGACGCTTAACCGACTGAGCCACCCAGGCGCCCCAGAAAGCCCTTGTTTTAAAATAAGTTGTAAATCAACTTGACAGAGACAGGTTCTGAGCCTCTAATTGTATACATTCCTTGGGTTCAATCATAGCACCGGCCTCACAATGGATGGTTAGCAAATTCTTGTTAAATGCGGAGTAGATTTGAATTGGCAACTAAATTCATAATTTTCGATGTCAGGACATTCCTTTTATCAAAGTGAGTTGCCTTAGATTGCGGCCCAGGTCTTCCCTATGCCTGATGCTGTTTGGTCATCATCATCATCGCGCTGTCTTTGTGATCAAGAAGCATTCATTCAATCCTTCTGGAATGAGTGGCAGCAGCCCAAGATCTATCTTCAGGTGAAATGAGAAACAGCTGGCTCTCATTCTCTGTATCATCATCTTTCATATACCCAGAGTCTAAGATCATTAGTTTTAAAAGAGCCTCAAATATTGGATAAGTTTGGTTTCTACAAAAGAGGGAATAAGAGGAATGAAAGAAAACATGTTATGGGGAGAGGAGGGAGACGATGAGCTGTCAGTCTCTTGGTGCAAATCATTTGTCATGGGTCCTCTTAAGTCCGCAAAGGCAGGGACACCCCTGTTATCATGAAGAGATTGTCATGGGACCAGTAGTATATACGCATACTGAGTGCACTTATGTTCTCGGTCAGTTGATAATGGTCGCAGGATTGCAATTTCGCCAATGCTCTTGGCAGTTGAAATTAAAATCAAATCTCCAAACATAGATTTAAAGAAGACAGATGGTTTTTCCCAGTCTCTAAAGAGGTGGGGGATAAATTTCAAACATTTTTCTGGCAGTCATTGTTTACACTTAAAAACTCAGCTAATATCGTTAGTAGAGCACTGGACCAGGGTGAAGTTTTCATTAATGAGATAAAGAATTAGAGACCACTGTAAAAAATATGCATGCGATTTCCATACTGAACTTGATGCTTCTAGGATTCATCATTTTGTGTCATTACTTACACATCCATTCACAAAGAGGTAGTTGTTTCTGGAAGATGGCACTGGAAAAGTAAGGTCCAGTCAAAAGAAAAATCCAAATCTGGTTACCACCTTCCTCTGAATAGAAGTGAAACCACATACCTGACGTGCAGTTTGCCTGACTTTTCTTTTTTTTTTTTTTTTTTTGTACCAAAATCTGAACTACATGTTTCTTGCCTGTATTTCATTTCTCATTCTTTCTAGGCCCCCCTTTCATTTGATTCAAGAGCATATATCTATCTCTCTATCTTTGAAATCTTTCTTGATTTTTGCTTTTTAGCCCAAGGAATTCAATTAAATTCATCTGGCAGATGGAAAGCTGAGGCCCATAAGGGCAGTAACAAATACTAAAAATAATGAGAAGGATGTAAAAATATCCTGATTTGGGGTCAGGGGGATTTAATAGGACTCAGAGGTTTTAATCGATTAATTAATTAATTTTTTCTTGGTTGTCCTTCCTCTTCTTTTTCTAATTCCCTTTGCTCAGGTACTGAGAAATATTCTTTGGCCTGAATGCTGGAGCTGAAGCAAACAGCCTTCCTCTAGTAAGTGCTCACTGATCCTCCACTCAGAATTG
The DNA here is from genome assembly GCF_018350215.1 of Panthera leo. Classification (NCBI taxonomy): domain Eukaryota; kingdom Metazoa; phylum Chordata; class Mammalia; order Carnivora; family Felidae; genus Panthera; species Panthera leo. The sequence continues at coordinate 57,096,963 of NC_056684.1, read as the reverse complement.
GTGTCACTGAACAGTGGTCATGAGGGCCAGATTTTCTGGAAAAACTCTAATTTCAGAGAAGTTCTACTGTCTCTCATAAACACATAAACACAATTACAGCATATAGCATGTAACCCGGTTCAGAGATTGGAAGACTAAGGTTAATCTTCATGGTTAGTATTAGTCAATTGATTAGTCAATATGTATACTTGCATGTAACTTATGCATACATGTATACATATGCTTGTTTAAAATAAACTATATGTGGGGCGCCTGGGTGGCTCAGTCGGTTAAGCGGCCGACTTCAGCTCGGGTCACGATCTCGCGGTCCGTGAGTTCGAGCCCCGCGTCAGGCTCTGGGCTGATGGCTCAGAGCCTGGAGCCTGCTTCCAATTCTGTGTCTCCCTCTCTCTCTGCCCCTCCCCCGTTCATGCTCTGTCTCTCTCTGTCTCAAAAATAAATAAAACGTTAAAAAATTTAAAAAAAAAAATAAAATAAACTATATGTGTGTGCATATATACACACATACAGAGGAGTCTCATTGTCATTAGTTCCATTCTATTGAATTGTTGCAAACACTGAGTTAGCAAACACTGAATCATTGCTCCCGGGGGAAATACAGAGTTAGGTTCCTTCAAGCCTCTTGTCACAACATTCTCATCAACTGATCAATACAAAGCTTTGTTTTATGTGTATTTCTGTTTAAAGATACCTTATTTAATATATATTGCCAAGTCATTAACATTAAACTCGGGACCAACAACACTAGAACTTATGTTTGAATGAAGGTTATCTAACACATGTATTTCTCCGTTAGGCGCATCACAGCTTTCTTGCACTTAGTAACACTAGACAGCACTTGAGCACTATACTTGGGGGTCATTTTAAACAGTGAAATCTACAGAAAGCACAAAAATACCAAAACAACGTGACACTTAATGAACCATGAAAAACACACTTGTTTACGATATCAGAGCTGAAACAAAAGGACAGAGTGTGGCCTTATTTGACTTCAACTGGAAATGTGTATCAGGTGATTCCAATTTTTCATTTTGTGCATTGTCTGCGAATGATTGAAAACCCTGCAGATATTTTCTTTTTACGGAACACTTCACGAATCTGTGTGTCATCCTTGTGCAGGGGCACACTAATCTCTGTATCATTCCAGAATTAGTGTATGTGCCACCGAAGCAAGCATAAAACTTCACAAGTATTGGCTTTAGTGTTACAGATAAATTCTAGCAAGTAGGCAAATTTACAATATAGAATCCACAAATAATGAGAATCAGTTGTGTGTGTGTGTACTTGTCTCACCTAAATTAATTACAGAGGAGAAATTTGCAAAAACAACAAATCTAAAAAGTCTAAATTGGCAATATTAGAAATTTCTTGGACAGTCCTACAATAGTGGAGATTCAGTCTGACCATCTACCTACTACATCTCTGTTTACCACTGCTGAATAAAGGCACTGATCCTAAGAAGTACAAAACTGAGAATTTAAGTTCCCCAAAAGATAAAGTTATAATCTTTCTACAAGATTTCGTTGTCCACTCATTAATGTTATGTGCTAGCCTTTTGATTCCCAAAAAGATATCTGATGGTCTTCAATACCCTCCCTTTCTTGTTTTTGTGTCTTCTTGGCATTTAGTACCCTCTCTCTACCATACTACATGTTGAAGGAGCACCACCGCTATATACACAACATTGCTTATACTTATGAATTTTTATTTAAAAAGGGGGAGGACACCTGGGTGGCTAGGTCGATTGAACACTTAACACTTGATATCGGCTCAGGTCATGATCTCACAGTTAGTTAGATCAAGCCCTGCATGGGGCTCCATGCTGAGCATGGGACCTGCTTGGGATTCTCTCTCTCCCTCTCTTTGCCCTTCCCCTGCTCGTGAGTGTGCATTCTCTTTCTCTGTCTCTCTCTCTGTCTCTCAAAATAAATAAGTAAATAGAGCCCCTTTACAACAAGGTGGGGGGGACAACATTTAAGTTAAAAGCCAGTCAAGTGTGACTACCACCCACAAATGGTATTAGTGTTTTTATCTATAGCCCTTACGTTAATCAAACAATTTGAATTTAAGGAGAAATTTTCCGAACTTAATGTGTATGCAGTAGAGAAGCTTCTATACTTATATATGTGTCCATCTCCTCCATTGGGCTATTATTTTAAAGGCAGCAGTGGTGTTTTACTAATTTTTGTAGGCTTTATATATAACACAAATTTCTGATACTGAATAGATGGATTGTAACAAAATATAGTTTGTACTGAAAATAAGGTCTCATCATTGATTTCGTGAATTTTACATTTCAATAATGTCCTTTTCTTTTTGTTTTTCAATTTAGAAAGTTTTATACTCTCTTTGGATAATTTTAGCTTCATCAATTTGAAAGGTGAAAAAATTGATTCTGGTTTCTCCAACTTGTTTCTTTAATTTTTTTGTTATTAAAACAGAATACTATGTTTATTTTAAGAAAATTAGAAGATAAACAATATGAAAATAACACCAATAATTCTTCCTTTTGATTATAATAACTTAATATTTCAGTATATATATATATATATATATATATATATATTACATATATGAATATATATATTCACTTATCATATCTAGAGTAAATCTACTCCTTCCCCATCCTCCACTCTAGACTGAGAACCAGAGAGGCACTATAACTTCTGGGAATATGGCATATTACTCTGGGGTGTAACATGGTTTAAAGCATTTCCTGGAAAAAATTCTATGGAAAAATGTTCTAAACAATGTTCTTTTTTAAACAGATACAAGGTCTACATAAGAGGGCAAAAATAAACATGCAGGTTATTGGAGACAGTCAAAGCCTAAAAAGCAATTGTATTAACATTTCAAGTAAAATATGGGGTGCCTGGTTGGCTCAGTCAGTTAGGATCTGACTCCTGGTTTTGGGTCAGGTCATGATCTCACAAGTTCGTGAGTTCAAGACCCACCTCAGGCTTTCATAATTTACTGGCAATGAAAATGATTTGACCAATTATATAATTAAAATGATATCAATAACAACAGCTATCAGAACAAACCCTGAAATTCGGGCAAGGAACAAGTGACCTTAATCAAGGCAAGTTTTTAGTCCCCCTTGAAATCTACAGATACACGAGTAGAAATGACAATTCTGCCTGACACTACTATGGCCAGTACAAACTTCTAGTAGAGCCTCCATAATAGGTTTTAAACACCTTTGTTCAGGTTTATTTGACACTCAATTAACTTAACATGTTTAAAGGGTGCAATCTGGTAACTATTTACATATGCATGCCCCTGTGAAACCATCACCACCATCAAAGTAACAAGTATCCCAAATAATTTCCTAATGTCCCCTTTGATGCCTCCCTCCCACTGCTTATGCCTACACTCATCTTGAAGCAAATACTTATTTGCTTTCTTTCACTACAGAGTTTGGATTTCCTAGAATTCATGCAAATGGAACCATACAGCAGACACTCTTCCTCAGGCTTATTCATTCAGAATAATTATTTGGAAATACATCCATGTGTTTCCATGTAGCAATAGCTTATTCCTTTTTATTGAAGGATATTATCCCATTTTATGAATATACCACAATTTCCTTATCCATTCACATAATGATGGCCATTTGGATTCTTTCAATTTTTGGTGATTACAAATCAAGTTGCTATGAAATTTTGAGTTCCAGTCATTTGTGGACATATGCTTTCATTTCTTTTGGATAAAATACCTAGGAGTGGAATGATTAGGTCACATACTAGATGTATACTCAGCTTTTTAAAAAAACTGTTGAACTAGTTCTAAAGTGATTGTATCATTTTATACTCCCATCAGTGTATGAGATATTGAGTTGTATGAGACATCCTCTCCAGTACTTAATATGGTATGTCTTTTTAATTTTAGATAGTCTAATAATATGTGTTAGTATCAAATTTTGGTCTTAATTTGTATTCCTCTACGGACTGATTACGGTGAATATTTTTCACGTACTTATTTACAGTCTGTATATTTCTGTATTTCTCTTTTCTGAAGCATCTTTTAAATTTTTGTCCGACTTATTACACTATTATAATATATTTTTGTGTAATCTTACTGAGTTTTGAGAGTTATTCAGCTTGTGAATATATATTATCTACATGTCCTTCATCAAATGAATAAAGAAATATCTTCTCCTAGTCTGTGACTTGTGTTTTCACTCTCTTCCTTTCGAAAAGCCTAAGTTCTTAATTTTGATGAATCCAGTTTATTAAATTTGCTATTGGCTGCAAATTTATTGCATGTAAAAAATCTTTGTCTAATAATGCAAGGTCACAAAGATTTTCTCCTATGTTTTACTTCCACACATTTTATAGTTTTCTTTTTGCATTTAGGTCTATGATTCATTTTTAGCTCATTTTTGTATATAGTATAAGAAATGGATTCAAGTTAAATTTTCTATATTTGGACATCTAATTATTCCATTGTAACTTATTGAAACAACTATTCTTTCTCCATTGAATTGCCTATGAGTCTTGGTGGAAATTTACCTGAATATATACATACAATTATTGGATTTTTCTATTCTATTACATTGCTCTGCTTGTCTACCTTTATGCAACATCATATTGTCTTGATGATATACTTATACAATAAGTAGTATAAGTGCTCCAAATCTGCTCTTTATTTTTAAAGTTGCCAGTTTTCATAAAGTACCTGGTAGGATATTGACTTCATCGTATCAACTCTATGAATTAATGTGGAAGAAGTGACACATTAACAATATCAAGACTCCCAAGAATTAATGTGATATGTCTCCCAATTTGTTTAGATCTTTAATTCTGTTCATAAATGTTTTGTAGTTTACAGTGAACAGGTCTTGCACATACTCTATCAGATTTATTCCTAATTTTTCATATTTTTGCTATTATTTTAAGTGGTATTTTTATTTCAGTACCCAATTGTTTGTTACTAGTATCTAGAAATAAAATTGATCATTTATATTTATGTTGTATTCTAAAATTTTCCTAAACTCAGGGGTTCTAGAAGCTTTCTTGTAGATTCCGTGAGATTTTCTCCATAGACAATTATGCCATATGTGATTAAAGAAAAACCTGGTTAGTTTAATTCCTATCTCTTATCTTGTGCTGGCTAGAACCTTCACTATCTTGAATAGAAATAAATAGCTAAAGCAAAAATTCTTGCTAGGTTCCTTGTCTTAGAAAGAAGCATTCAGGGGCACTTGGGTGACTCAGTTGGTTAAGTGTATAACTCATGCTTTCAGTTCAGGTTCATGAAATTGAGTCCCTTTTTGTGCTCTGCGCTGACAATGCAGAGCCTGCTTGGGATTCTCTCTCTCTCTCCCTCTCTCTGACCCTCCCCTGCTTGCTCTCATTCTCTCTCCCTCAAAATAAATGAATAAACAAACATTTTTAAAAAAGAAGGGTAGCATTCAAATTTTTCCCATCACACGCTTTTTAAAGTAAAAACTTCTCAAAGTGACTACTAAAACATTTGAAATTACATATGTGGCTTGAAATACACTCTCTCTCTCTCTCTCTCTCTCTCTCTCTCTCTCTCTCACACACACACACACACACACACACACACACACACACATTTTATGTGGTGTGAGATGGAGGTCCAAATTCATTCTTTCACATCACGATATATAATTGACTCTGAGTAATTCCTTTTATGTTTCTGGAATCACTGCTAGCATTTTATTGAAGATTTTTGAATCTAAGGATATTGTTCTGTAGGTTTTCCTCCCTTATCTATTGTCTTCATTTGGTTGATATCATAATTGTGGTCTCATATAATGAGCTCAGAAGTAATCCCTTCTTTTCTATATTTTGCAAGGGTTTTTGAAAGATTTGTATTCATTCTCCTTTAAATGTTTGCTAGAATTCATGAAGCACTTCTGGGCTTAGATGCTTTAGTGGGAAGTTTTCTAAATTAGTAAATCAAATTTTTACTTATGATATATGGTCCAATTTTCTAATCTTTCTAAATCTATTTCAGTAACTTGCTTTTTTTTCTAGAATTTAATAAATTTTACCTACATAATCTAACTTGTCATAAAATATAAGTATTGTCTTATAATACTTTTTATTTCTGTAAGATTGGCAATAATGTCTTCTCTTTCATTTGTAATGTTAGTATATCTTCTAGTATATCCATCTTCTCTCCTCCTGGTCAGTCTAGCTAAAAATGCTCCAATTTTGTTGATCTCTTTAAAGAACTGACTTTGGATTCAGTGATTTTCTCTACCTTTTTTCTGTTCTATATCTCATTTGTTTACTGGTTCTTTTGTTGTCTTAAAGGATTTCCATTTTCATTTTGGAAATAGTGCCTCTCTCATTTTCTGGAGAATACATTTTTATCTTCAACTGGGCCCTGGGAACTGTACTAAGCTATGCGGATATAATGGTCAGCAAAAACAGATGTGGTTTCTGCATCTTGTGGATCTTGTATTCTAGATAGAGGATAACTAATCACATTATCAGCCCCAAGGATGCTTAGTTAAAACTGATTGTAGTCTTATGAAAAAACAAAAAACAATTCTAAGAGAAGATAGAAAAAAGCTACCTGGCCTGTGGAGAGAACAAAGATTATATCCCAGTGAAAGTGAAGAGAGGAAGTGAAAAAGTTAATCAAGATTAGACCTGAGCAGGTAGAATAGGAGCATAATGGATGGAAGATGCAGTATCGGCAAAAGCTTTGCGTGTGTAAGAACATGGAAGGAGGAAAATGCAGCTAGAATACAGGAAAGAGAGGGAAAGAAACCGTTTAGTGCTTCCTACAACACACTGTGCCTGCCACACTGTTGGCTGCTTAATAGATTGGATATCAGCATGAGGACTGGTGAGAGAGAAAAGAAGTGTCAAGAATGTCTCCTTGGCGTTGGCTTGTAAAATTGGATGAATGGCAGTTCAATTCATTGAACTAGGTGTTCCTAAAATGTTTGTTTGAGAAGGTCATAAATTCAGCCCTGTTATGTTGAATTTAAGCTGCCTTCAAATAGAAATGTAGATTAGGCAACTGTATATAATAATCATTACAATAATAACAACAATAATAATGATATGTAGCCCTTGTTCACCAGGCAATATTTTAAGAGCTTCATATAACAATTCATTTAATTCTTCCAGCAAATGTAGAAAGCTTGTTTATTATTTCTTTCTTTCTACCGATGAGTCATAAAAATGTGTGTGTGTGTGTGTGTGTGTGTGTGTGTGTGTGTGTTTATCTGGACCTCAGCAACAAGATAATGGGGAATTGAGACAGCAGAGGACCAGAGAGTCAAGTAGGACTGGTAAACAGTTTTGATGGCTCCTTTAAAGCTAGTGAACTCAATTTATAATAATCCCCAAAGGAGCATTGTGGGGCACTTGGCTCACCTGGGCAATGACAGAGAGAAAACAGAAAGTAGGCTGCATGAGACATGAGGATTTGCTCATGAGTTGTGATGAAAAGACACAAAAGCAAAGGAATTTATGGTATGGCCAAGAATATTATTGAAATAATGCATGATAAGACTTTAGAAAAAAAATGGACTGGGGATTAGGAGAAATTAAGGAGTCAGTGGATTCCCTTTAAACTAATCTGGAGCCCCTTCAGAATCCTTGAAGATCCAGAAATAGTATTCTTTATACAATGCAAGCCTATGATGTGCCCTGGCTTAACACCATAAAAATAATATCGATGTGCTTGAACTCCAGAAAATTGTGCTTGTTCTCGATCACTAAATCCTGACCAAGCTGTTTCTCTTTAGGTGTCAAAGATAATTTCAGTGATGTCCCATCCCCAGAGGTCTGTGCTTTGTAAGCCCAGTAAAGCTAAATCCAATAAATCTATTCACAATTAAGATAGTTTCTCATATTCATTAGACTTTCACCTTAATTAAAGGTTTATTTCTCTATATAGTTTTTTTTTTTTTTTTTTTTTTTTTAGAAAACATGGAAGTTGAAGCTATAAATCTAAACCTTAAATAACAAACCTTTCCTTAGGCTTATACATTGGCAAAAATTATTACTGAGGTAGCTTAAATATTAATAATAGCTATTAACAAATAGCCCTGGGTAATATAATCTCAGAGGACACCTTTATATTTTCAGCATCAGTGGCTTATCATCATTGAGATACCTAGGAAAATGTTTGGGGACAGGGAGAGAAAGAGATAAACTGAGACCCTCAGGCAGAATGCCACTGAAAGGAAAAATGTACAGTTTGTGATGTCCTTACTTTGGATTTTCTTAGGCTCATCAAATCAATGTGAGGAAGAACATTCCTTGCCTTACATTACTGTGTAATCAAAGTTATTTACTTGCACATTTTGGGCATTGCAAATGATTCTGACCTTTGCTAAACTATTATGCACAGAAAGGAAAACTGTCCCTTTAAAACTTGCCTCTTGATGTTAATAAATTAGGGATCTCTCCCAGTTACATGCCAGACTCCATTTGTTGTAATGTTGAATTGAAGTTTCCAGGTGAAATGAACAGCTGCCAAGCTAGCCTTTCAAGAAGCTGCCTTTGGGAACATAATACTTTATTATCCGTGTTGTGCCATCCTATGCTGAGTAGTAGTTAAAATAATGACAGGATTGAGTAAGTGAAGTATTTCAAGGTCTATTCTCTCCTTAGCTAGAGAAGCACCTCCAGACTGCTCCATCCATCTGGTCTTCCTCAGGGCAGAAGAAGCAAGTCAGTTGGCTGGAACTGAATTCTTTCACCTGTTTTGTTTTTGTTTTTGTTTTTTTAAACTAAACTGGTAAACTGAATTCAGTCTCTAATACGTTTATCTAAAACCAAGGTTTTGGCTTCCCTGGAATCACATCTTCTTTCACTAGTGAAGGATCTTTTCCATTTGTTTTGAGTTTAATAGTTTGCCAGTTTCCTGTGCCTACTGATCAAGGGCAGTTAGTTTAGTGTTATTCTTTTTTAACCCCTTCAAATGCCAGCCTCTGATTTATGGCGGAACAAAATTAACCATTAGTCCAGTTCTATTTCTTGCTGACAGAACATAATTTCCTCTTAAAAGGTTTTTGGGGAAAGATGCAATAATCTTCAAAATTTGGCTTGGACATCAAATGGCTTTTATTAAGCAACAGTTTGAGTTGAGTACAAATGAACTGAAAACATATTTCAAATAATAGAGGAAAATATCTTTGGAAAACCATATATTGGATCTTTCCAAAAGTGAAACAATTTAAAATTTGTTGTGGTGCTTGGCAAAAACAAACATGTATGAGTTTGTTGGGAATAAATGGAAGAAATCCAGTTTTCTGGGAAGAAGACATTGGTTTATTTCTTGTTATGGAGTAGGATAGCCTGTTAATATCTTTCTTATCTCCAGGAATGGTGACAGAGAAAATTATGAGAACTAACATCCCACTATATAGAGGAACTGTACAAATCAACTGTAGTTCAACTGGGTTTTAAAAATACATTTTCTGGAATGTAATGCAAGACAGGGGGGAATGGAATAATACTAGAAATCTAGACACAATGGCAGACATTGAGGAGGCTAATTTTGTCAGGAACCTCCTTCAATATTCCCAGACACTATTTAATACATTCTATTTTGTATTGTAGCCGAAAATGGGTGCCCTTGCTCATCCTGTTCTCTCATGTAGCTTATGAACTGGTAGAGCCCTTAAAGGTCCTCTACCATCATTGTAATTTGATCTGGAATATAGGTCAGTTTCTCGAAGAGGTCTTTTCCTCACTCTCTTCATCAAAATTAGATCTTCCTCCCACTAGTTTTTTTTTTTTTTTTTTACTCGTAGAACCTGCTAATTTTTTAAAATCTTTATTACCATTGGTCAAAAAATATTTATCCTTGTCCAATGTCTAGTATCCCATTAAACCATTAGCTGTGGCTGTATTGTATACTTTCTGTGCCCCAAATAATATTTTCACAGCCTCACTTCTGATTTTGGCCATTCATCTCATGGTGATGGCAAGTTCCTTGCCTCCAGGGATCTTTCATTTTATAGGAGAAACTTCTCCTCCTTTGCTGTAATCATCAAGCAGGCATTTGCAATCTGGAATGTAGACAGTTAATAACCCCAGGAACAACTTTCATCCAATGTGATAGATATAGAGCTGATGGAGAAATGCTTTAGTTTATCCTCAGGTGGAAAATGCTATATAATTGTGAATGCAGCCCACTTGCTTGGTGTCTTGACCAAAGTTTTCATATGCACACTGGGAAGATCTGATTTTTCTTCCTACATATCATTAATGCAGATCCTTAGGTTTGTAGAAAGTTGGATGTATTGTTGAATTTTGTGTCCTCAGAGTGTGTCAGAATGGTTCTTTTGCCCTTTGTCAGCTGATCAGTTGGAGTTCACATCTCATTATTACCTTTTGCTGGACTCTATTTCCAGATTCGTGATCAGAATTTTTTTTTTCTGACAACATCAGAACTAGTTCTTGTTTCTTGTTCTTGGGGTGGGTTCATGGAGACCCAAGACATCCCCCTGTTTCTGGAGCTTCACTCATCCACTACCTCTCTCCCATGGAGTTCTGAGAAGAACATCAGACTCTTCAGCACTCATTGGTTTCATAGTCCTGTTTCTAAAGTAGCTTTATTTTTTCTCAAAATTTCACAGCAAGCTAGCATCTAGGTTTATACATAGCTCTCACATGGTTTTGTCTCTAGAACGTGGGAATTCAAACCAGCTGACTTTTGAGATTTCTATCCCAGGACTTAAACTGCTTAGAGATTTTCAAAACTAATTATGACCTGAAGCAGGAGAGCAATCAACGTGCCTGGCATTAGAACCCAAGAGTCTCTAGCTGCAGCCAAGCAGCTCAGAGTTCTGAGGAAAACCAACGACCCTCTAGTGGTCCCTGGAGCAGTGCTCAGCAGAGTGGACCTAATGGGAAGCCATTTGAATTTGAAGTTCAAATCTAAAATCTCCACATCAAACTTAGAAGGAAAAACTATTTAGCATATCACATACATCATAATTAGCCTTAAAGATTACAAGCCTATTTTTTCAAAAAGTGAAATTCTCTTTCCTTGTCAGGCTATTACTGGTACATTGTCTAATCTCCATTTGTAGCACAGAATGGTGAGAAATTCCATTATCTCTATTTTATTGATGAGAAAACTGAGGCTCTGAAGAATTAAATATCTTGCTCAAATCAGAGAGTTAAAAAGTGGTAGAGGAGATGAATCTCTGGGTTCTAATCCTGAAGCCAAGACTATGCTGTATATTAACTAACTTGAATTAGTTAGAAAAACAAAACAAAACAAAACAAAACCAAAAAACTGAAACTAAAAACTAAAAATAGAACTACACTATAATCCAGTAATTGAACTCAAAGAATACAAAAATACAGATTCGAAGGGGTATGTGCACCCTAATATTTATAGCAGCATTATCAACAACAGCCAAACTATGGAAAGGGTCCAAATGTCCACTGACTGATGAATGGATAAAGAAGATGTGCTTTGTGTGTGTGTGTGTGTGTGTGTGTGTGTGTGTGTGTGTGTGTGAGTGTGTGTGTCTGTAATGGAATATTTCTCAGCCATCAAAAATGAAAGCTTGCCATTTGCAATGACATGGATAGAGCTAGAATGTATTATGCTAAGCAAAATAAATTAGAGAAAGACAAATATCACATGATTTCACTCATATGTAGAATTAAAGAAACAAAACAGATGAACATATGGGAAGGAGTGGTAGAGAAGAAAGGGAAACAAACCACAAAAGACTCTTAATGATAGAGAACAAACTGAGGGTTGATGGAGGAAGGTGGGTGAGAGATGGGCTAGGTGGGTGATGGGCATTAAGGCACTTGTGATGAGCCCCGGGTGTTGCATATAAGTGATAAATCATTGAATTCTACTTCTGAAACAAATATCGCACTGTATAACAACTAAAATACAAAATAAATGAATAAAATTATTAAAATAACGTGGTAGAGGTGGCATTAAATTAAAATTAAAGTGAAAACTATTTAATTTGAAATCCTCAATTTTGCTACAATACTATGAAACATCCAAGCCAAAATAAGCCACACCAGAAACATTTTGTTCAAATGAATAAATTTTATTTTTACCTAGAGAAGTAAAAATTTACGTATGAGAAATATCACATATCTTCTAGGCTGTCAATTTAATGTCATATTGGAAAGCAAAAAATGCTTCCCTATTGGAATGGCATACATTTTTCTTTATATCATACACCTAAAAAGTTTAGCACAGACAGCTAAAAGTGGAATGGGGAACAAAGTATCGTTTACTATAATTTTGATTTCCTTATTTGTGGTTCTTCCCTACCAAATTGGTGGTGAAGTTTTACTTTCAATTCTTAAACCCCAAAGTATCAATGTGGGATCATGGTGAGGTAAGTAGATAATGGTCTTGGGATGTGTGGAAGTCCCACTCTCTGGTTTCTTCATATAAGGGAAGCAATTTCTACTACTAGCGAAAAAGCATGGAATGTAGATTGTAACCACGATACATTTTTATTTACATTTCTCATTCTGCCTTTAAATTTTTATTTAGAGAGATATATTCCCTCCCTGCCCCTCAGTGAAAACTGGGACAGGCTAATGGTTTTCTGTACCCATTCAGATTAAAAACAAACAAAAATCATCAATTTTAGTCATAAAAAGTCATAATTCAGAAATTCAAGATCCAGTCAGTATCCAAAATTAGTATCCAGTCCCACATAAGTGTTAAAATTCTAAACTTAGTGGCAGATCTAACTTAATGTACTTCAGGTGGGGGTAGAGGGCGGGACATGGGTGAAGGTGGTCAAAACGTACAGACTCCCAGTTATAAGATAGATTAATTTGGGGGATGAAATGTACAGCATGATGACTATAGTTACCATACCAAATGTATACTGTATATTTGAAAATTGCTAAGGGAGTAGATTTTAAAAGTTCTTGTCACAAGAAAACAAAATTTGTAACTATGTGAGATGTTGGATGGTTAACTAAACTTAGTGTGATAATCATTTTGAAATATGTAAATCTATTAAATCATTATGTTGTATACATTAAATTAAATACAATGTTATATGTCGATTATATCTCAATAAAACAGGGAAAAAGATGATATGGCTCACTTAAAATTTTAGAACAAAATTTAGAACAAAATTTTAGTAACTGCAGTATATGTGGAGTGTGTGTTCTGAAAATAGACCCCCCCCCCCCCCCCCCCCCGCACCTCTGATTTAACTTACTTCAAGCGGAAAGCTGCTTGGGGAGGGTTGTGAGGTACTTATATTATCTGCTTTTTTCATGTTCATATTCTCTATTTTCCTTCCAAGGTGTGTTAGGTGAGTCTTTAGGCCAGTTCTTACTTGTTTTACTTGTTAGCAATATAGGCCTGGCAGATGGCTTTAGTTATTATCCTGAGTGGGCCTGGCTAATGATGAAAGGTAGATCTTTCTCTGGTGGGTACTTTTGTTGGCACTTCAAAGGTTGCCTACTTGGCCATTCTTTCCTGCAACTGTCGTAATCAACTAGATGTATCTATCTCCCTGATGGTCTCTTGCAACCTCTAACTCAACCCCTGGGCATCCAGCAATATATTCCCAGCCTTTTTCCTGAGGTCTCTATGCCCCTCTAGAAGATCATACTGGTCAGGACCAAGAAGATTCTGTTTTTACTCTTTCAACCACAAGGCCCAGACCTGCCCATTGGAGAACATTCCTATGAATGTTCCTATGACACTTGGGGTTTCAGGACCATCTCAGTGCAGAAGCACTAAAGTGAGTCTACCACCAGAGATGTTAGTCTGCCCTGCTATTGCCTACTAGATTCCTAGGAATCTGATTAGACTCCAGCTTTAGTTCACTTCAGCTTCTTCAGGCAGGAGTCAGGTACTGCTCTCTGTTTTTGGATTTCAGGGAATATATCTCAAAATATTCTGAGTGATTTCCTTATCAAGGATATAATCCAAAACTTATAAATAGGGCAACAATTACTGTGTGCCCTTTCAAATTAGTTTCAGAGTATTGTCTGACTAACCTGCCCAGAGGTCATCTGTTACTCTACAAAAAGATAACAGTTTTGAATTACTATTTACCATTAATTAAGTCTCAGACTCTGGAAAGTTAGATATTTACTAGATCGAAGCAAATTATTTTTGATCAGTAGAGATGGAAATGATTTGTTTAGTAAAGAAAACAATTGAGGGGCGCCTGGGCGGCTCAGTCGGTTAAGGATCCGACTTCGGCTCAGGTCATGATCTCGCGGTCCGTGAGTTCGAGCCCCGCGTGGGGCTCTGTGCTGACCGCTCAGAGCCTGGAGCCTGTTTCAGATTCTGTGTCTCCCTCTCTCTCTCTGACCCTCGCCCGTTCATGCTCTGTCTCTGTCTCAAAAATAAATAAAAACGTTAAAAAATTTAAAAAAAAAAGAAAAAAGAAAACAATTGATTTCTCTGGTTATGATTTTTTTGTCCTATAGGACAGTATACAATTTTCTATCTAATTTTGAAATCTTATTTGGCATTTGCTCTTTATTGAATATATATGTATATTTTAATATATTTATATGTATATTATATGTTATATTAAATATATGTTATGTTATATCATTTATATATTTTCTTGAATATATGTATTCAATAACTATATACATATATATATTTTTTCATTTCTTGTTTCATCACCAGGCTGGTTTACTCATTAATGAGTTACATAAATTATTGACTGTTTATTTGTATGACAGCTAACGTTTTGAAAATCATATTTTGATACTCTTAAAGGCCCCTAAGATTGAATTTAGAAAGTGATGCCTTGTTTCTCATCTCTTGGAAGGAGGGTGGTGAGATCTTGGCAAAGCCATAGCTTTCTCTAAAGAACTGTGTTCACCAATCTCTTGTACAAAAACGTCTCCTCAAAACTCTGGCCCCTTATTATATTTATGAACTAGATGAAAAGATATTGGATTCTGTGAACAGGTTTTGGATCATTTTGTTTGAAAATTGGCATATGGAGGGTTTGTCTCTCCCTTCTGTTGGACTCCGTGATAAACTACCATATTGACAACTCAGTCAATCTGAGACACAATAAGTCATCCTCTAACATCTTGTTTTACTACTATCGAAAAAAAAAAAGAATCAGCTGACTGAATGCACAAAAGAAAATGTAATTACTTTTGACATTTGACTCATTTGTAGGAAACCAGGTTCTCACATTTGCAACATCTTTTTATTTGATAAGCCCTCCTTATTCTCAATGTGGATTCAGCTGGCAGCATTCTCTGAACCTCACATTTTCAAAATATTTATGTCTAGTAACTTCTGAAAGAGGTCAGTATGAATTGGCCTGGCTTCCATCATCTGTGAAACTGAGAATTGTTTGCTATTTATGTGGAGCAGATACAAGGCAGGTGCTGAGCAGGGGCACAGAGTTGAGAAAGTGACCTCATCTCAAATATAGTCTTCTTATAGATGTAACATGATCATTCTGTTTAAAGTGACTTTGAAGACCATCATATTTCCTACATACAGCCTATATTCAAAAATACCTTCTGAAATCACTTATAAATGATCAACTAGGGAATCATTTATCTGATTGGGGTTATGATCCCTCACCTTGTTTTAATGTCAATTTATGGAGATGGACTCCAGTAACAAAAAAGGTTCTGTGATATGTGTCTACATATGACCTGAAAACTTAAAGACAAAATAAATGCAAGACATTTCATTTGAAATGAAATGAACACAGTGGAAGTATTTGCAATTATTAACTAAATAGGATTGACAAGAACTTTCAGGCTAGTAGTTTCTTTGCTCATTGCATTCCACTTTCAGATGAGTACAACTTTGGAAAATGATGTCAGCATAGGCAGTCCCAAACTGGTTGAGATCCTTAGTACCCTTTTAGAGTCTTAAGAGGATGTCAGCTCAACAACTGGGAGATTTCTACAAAGTTTTATATTTTCAAATAAATAAAAATATTTGTTAATTGCAAACATTAGGATCCAGAGTTAATTTATTAACATTATAGTGCTGTATCTTCTGGAAAAATACTAAACACAAAATGGTCCCCCATTTTCCATTTTATATTCAGGCCCTGCAATCTTTGAAATGCTTGAAATGCAAGTTGTAAAATGCAACTTTAAAAGAGAATTCATTGTGCCAGAATTGACAAAGGGCAGCAGAAAACTTACAAGCTGTCCTCTAGTCAATTCAAAAAGTAATTAATTGCAGCTGCTGTTTTGCAGCAAGCTGGGGAAATGTCACCAAATACAGAAAACTCCAAAAAGAATGACAAGGCCTTCCTGTAATTTTCCCAGCCTAAACAGAAATGAGATGAATGCATTGTGACTGCTGTAGGTAATGAGACTTTGTAAGATTATTATAAATAGGGTGCATAATTAGCGTTCTACAGTTCAGTAAGCATTTTGTGTTGTTTTCGTGAATTTGGAGTAGGCCCCAATGGCTTGACAAAACATTCACTCTCTCTAAACCAGGCAAACATCTTGGCTTCAGATGCTGCTTCCAAATGCACTGGCTGTCAATTACTTGTGAAGATGAATTTAGAAAATAATCAAAACAAGAAGAATTAACAGTGAGTTAGTGGCTACATGTGTCAGCAATGTGCTATTCACTCTACAAACTACACATTACACGTATTATCTCATTTAATTCACATAAGGAAACTATTGCTATTCTCTTTCATAGACGAGAAACTTAGGTTTGAAGAGGTAAACTTGACAATATTCATAGGTAACAAATTATTTGAACTCAGGTCTTTATAATTTGAAATCCTTGACTTTCTGAATCATACCATCTTACTTTCCACAGATTCTGCAACGTATGGAAATTTATATTGTGGGTTTTTTTCCTTTGAGGTGCTCTTTATGATGCTTGCCATGCTTTTTAGTGAAAAATGTTCCAGGAGAGCAAATGCATTCACTATGGAGAGGCTGGTGAAGGCAGGCATTACAAAGGGGGAAAATGTAGAAATTGTTAATGGATGAGTGTCAGGCACCATCCATCATTCTGTACTTGTATTTGCAAAGGTAAAGTCATAAATATCCAAAAGTTTTCATTTATTTTTGGTAAGGATTAAAAATGGGAGGACTAAAAATAATGTGACTATCTTTGTTTTCAAAATGAAAGGAAGGCATCATCAGTTTAGAAGATCATCAGTAAAAAGTAAGGAATACATATCTCTTTGTATCACAAACAAAAAATTGTACTTTAGGTCTCAAATGTATCATGACCAAAGACATCTTGAAAACTATGGTATGAGCTAAGGATCTGTGCAATCGGGGACTTGTGAGAAATGAAATACAGGGAAAGAGAGTAAGCCAGGTTTCTGAGGCGCTCCTTTCCCTGTATTAGTTGGGGGCATGGTCTAAAATAATGCAACCAAAATACCCAAGGCACAATAACTTAAGCATTAGAGAAGCTTACTTTTCTTTTATGTGATAGTTAAAAATAAGAAGTCCAGTGGCGCCAGAGTAGCTGGGTCAGTTAAGTGTCAGACTCTTGATCTTGGCTCAGGTCATGATCTCATGAGTTCATGGGACTGAGCCCCAACTTCAGTCTCTGAGCTGACAGTGCAGAGCCTTCTTGGGATTCTCTCTCTCCCTCTCTCTCTCTGTGCCTCTCTCTGTCTCTCTCTCTCTCTCTCTCTCTCTGAAAATAAATAAATAAACATTTAAAAAGTAAATACAAATAAGAAGCCCATGAACACTAGGGAAGGTCTGCCATCTTCAAGATATACCTTCATTTCTGGATGCTTGGCACCTGCATCTGCCATCAGACCTATATGCCAGCCAATGAAACAGAGGAGAAGGGCCAAAGAGATAGCAGACTTGCTCATTTATGAGTAAGCTTCAGAAGTGGCACACATAAGATTGCTTAGTTATCTGGTCACAAAGCCTCCTAGGAAATAGAGTCTTTTGTGAATTGGCCATGTGCCCAGCTAAGACTCTGGAAAGAGAGTATAAATAGTGCTGAACAACTACTAATATCTGCCCTACCCAGCCAGGGAAGGAAGGAATGTAGGTGGCTGAGCCCCAGGAAACATCATGGTCCAAAGGTTGAGTTGAAGATTTCCTTCTGTCTCCTCAAATTCCCTCCCCTTTTTCTGGATACCTCTTTGCCCTAACTATCTCTGGAGGACTGTAAAGTAGAGGAAAGAGAGTCATGCATGTTAATTAGGCAAGGTGGCCTTTGGTACCCAAATCCCATTGTTCATCATCCTGCCTTTCTCAGGTTGATAACACTCAAAAGCAAAAATACAATAGCTAAATGAAAAATAAAGGGTCAACATTATTTATTATCAGACAAACATATACAAACAAAGGTAGGGCTTTTCTGGATTTCATTTTTTTCTTCAGGAAACATTAGCCTGCAAGCCAAAGTATACTGTCCTATATATACCTTTCCATTTTGGGGGGTCTATGGAATCAACTCTGAATCTTTTTATCCCATAAGTCACATGGACAAGAATGAAAAGTATGTTTCACACACATCATGTCTCCCAAATCTAAGATGCAGCTGAAAGTGTGAAGAGGCTGGTGGACCACGTCCACCCTGTGCCCACCTCAGGACTTCCAGATATAGAAGACAGAATGCTGCATTTGGGAGAAAGAACTGGAAACAGAAGACCACGAATGGCTGGGTGCCTTTTACGTTACATTCAGTACTTAGTACTGACCAATCACGTCAGCTTCTCCTCCTTTGGGGGGAAGGTAGTTAGTAATGGGTAGAGACAGAAAGTAGCGGTAAAGGCAGAATTTCCCTCCTCTTCAGGTTGAAGCATAAAAAAGAGAATGAGAAAATAACACACTAGTTACTGTAGAAGAACATACGATAAAACAAGTCATACATCCACTGGTGGATTGGTCCCCTTCTACTCAAGCAGTAACTCAGAGAGAAGTGTTTACAACCAAAAGACTTTGGGATGACATAAAACAGACGCAGCTATGGCTCTACACATGGGAGCAATCTAAAGGAAACAAGACACAAAGAAGCACATGCACATCTATACCTTCTCTGTTCTTGGACGTAGGAGAAAACACGTTAGATAAAACCTGGATATTAAGAACATACGATTTGGGTGAGTTGTTTTTTCAATAGGGTGAAGAACTCCCTGATGCCAGCTGTCATAGTGGCCATGCTCCTACATTCAAGAGAGGCTGTTGCTCTGGCCAAGTATATACTACTTGACCTGCTGGTGTGTATCTCATCCTAAAGATTGTTTCTAGGGACTGTCACAGGAGCCTGAGTCTTTTCTCTGTTTACATCTCAGGACTCAGATGGCTGCTGCTGAAATTGAAGGGAAGCTAAGCTGGGGCTCTAACTAGGAAGGGGCTTGTGGTTGTTGATTAGTCTAGGACCCCAAACCCTAAATTCAGTGTGTGTGGTTATAACCCTCATTTTCCTTTCATTAAAATGGAAATACTAACAAATACTGAAATCATTAGATTATGAAGATGAACTAGCATTACGAACACCAGGCATTTAACACAATGCATAATATGATTCAGGAATGTAACACATTATTAAAATTGTTGTTGTGGACTTGATTTTCCATACAATATGGTAAGTTCTGGGTATAGAAGAACAATTAGCATATGTTTTTGCTTCAAAGGGTATATAATCTAATATAGAGAGAGAGATAGGAAAAGCAATTTGAACAATAATACGATGTTCTGTAATAGATGTATTCACAGTGTGTTTTACAGAGGGGCCACACGTTTTGCCTAATTTAATTCAAAAGGAAAAAGGAAACTTTGAAACTGTTTCACTCTCTAAATCCCCACGCATAAGGAGAGTCCCACCTGCAATTTCACCCATTTCACTCAATTTCACTAAATTGAGTATCACCAGTTTAGGTTGTCTCCCTCAACCCCCACAGCTGCAAAATCCATTTCTTGCTCCACATCTTAATGTTCAAAATCCATCTCCATGCCACTTAGCGTTTGAAGTGTGAATGACATTTTCATGGGTAGGGTTTATAAACATCTAGAAATAATGTACATAAAGCAGCTAGTAGGCGTTCAGTACATTTTCTGTTTCACTAGAAGTGACTTAGTCAAACCAATAGTATCTCTGAATGACAAGGAAATGTTAAAAGGATGGAGGGTCCAGCTGGGGACTGAAGAAACAGAATGAGAGCTAGGTTAGCGGCATTAGAATGAGAGTGTAAAGAATCACAGAACTTTCTGTTCGCCAGTTTAAAAAGACAATCACTGAAAAGAATTTCGTTGTCGTGTCAAGGATCCTTCCTTTTTAAATAAATATCTGATGAAATATCTTGACTTTTAACTTGCTGAAAGGATTAATGGGAGAAAAAAATTGTGGAGATAGGGTACAGGACAATGCATTGACAATTGCATTGAATTTATTACTGCATACAATGAACAGAATGACTTATATCATAGGAATCAGTGTGGCTAAGTATATGACCTGGTACCTAAGAATTTGCCAAATGCCAAATGAAAGGCAGAACGAGAGATTGATAGCTTCCTGGTACTTCCCAGGAAATGAATACTTGCAATAGCTTAGACTTTCGTGCCATGTTGTCTATACTTAGCATATGTTCAAGTACTTCACCAGCTATGGATGCTTTTCTAATTTCTGATCACTCCTGGGACTGGCTTCCCAAGCCAGACCACCTTTATTGCTCCAAGAAACATGTGCTGAGGTTCACAGGCATTCCTATTTCCTCTGACACTTATGTTTCCTCCAGTGTCCCTTTCTCACGTCTCCTGAAATAGGACGTGTTCAGTGATATGAAATGTGTTGTCTGACAATGTGATCAATAGAGCAGAAACCTACCTCAAGATACCCTGAGACCTATGTCTCATATTCATAAAAGGAGTTATTACTTTGGGTGCTGCTAGGCTGCCGAGTCTCTCCATTTTTATTAATTGCATCTCTCAGCTGCACTGGGTAGAAAAGAGTTGCTGCTTTATGAGTTTTCTCATTTCCCCAATCCTGCAATGTTTTGGACTCTGAATGGGGCAAAAAAAAAAAAATCATTCACAAAAGTAACAGTTGTTTGTCTCATACAATTAAATTCCTAGAATTGACTCCAGAGGTGATGTTTTGAAGTGAAGCGGGGTATATTGGTCATAAATGTCTTTGCTATTTGTTGAAAGTGGAGTTCGATTTGGAGATGAAATCTGATAAAGTAAACAGAGAGTGAGACTGGAGCTGGGACACATAAGTTATTGCCTGAGTACTCTTGCTGACTGCCTGGGAAGCTTTAGCCTAGATCGTGCTTTTCTGGGCTATGGTTTCTTTATGTGCAAATGTTGACAGCTGTGTCTAGTCTTCTGGAAGATGAAGGATTTTTATCTATAATTATATGTATATAATAAGGTAGTTGATATAAAAACTCTAAATTATAGCCAGGGCTTAAAGTCTGCAAAGTTACATAGTGCCCTATGCTTGGTTTAATGGTCAACTGTCGCGGCCTTGAAAGTTTTAAGAATTTTGAGCAAGGGGCCCAGCATTTTCCTTTTGTATTTGACTCCACAAATTATGTAGCTAGTCCTGATCACGGAATATTAGATTGTAACTAAGAAAACTTGATATATATAGATCTCTATACTATAAACTAGAGATTATTTTTCAATGATATAAATTAATAATTCATCCAATGCTTACACGAATAACTTGTTTTTTAGTCCTTACCATATAAAGTACTCAATATTAACTAGTTTATGATACTAACAGAAGTTATTTCTACTTGGTTTTCTATGATATAGTTATCATTATCTTATAAGAAAAGTAGTAAAATCCTCTGGGAGAAATAAACTTATAAATTTTCAAAAATTCTCTTTGGACCAAGGTTATATTTTTTTCTCTTAGTATTTTAGAAAAGACTGTAATTTCTAAAATTTTATTTGAGAGAGAGAGAGAGATGGAGAGAACGAATCTTAAGCAGGCTCCACACTCAATGCCGAGCCCAACACAGGGCTCGATCCCAGGACCCTGGGATCATGACTTGAGCCCAAATCAAGAGTCAGCTGCTCAATTTCTGAGCCACCCAGATGCCCTAAGACTGTAATTTTTAAGTAGAAACTATCTTTTATCGTCTTCAAAAAAATTTTTAATGTTTATTATTTATTTTTTGAGAGAGAGAGAGAACACAAGAGACACACACACACACACACACACACACACACACAGAAGGAGGGGCAGAGAGAGAGGAAGACACAGAATCCGAAGCAGTTCCAGGCTCTGAGCTGTCAGCACAGAGCCTGATGTGGGGCTCAAACTCATGGACCATGAGATCATGACTTGAGCTGTAGTCGGACGCTTAACTGACTGAGCCACCCAGGCACCCCTTATCCTGTATCATCTAAAGTCCCTGTGGCTGATGATTCTCAGGCAGAATTCTAAACACAAGTCAACCCAGCAACACCTAGCAGAGTGGTAGCCACAGAAGTGTCTGATTACAAACTGTAAGTAATCAATTTTTTTTTCTGAAAATACCTTACTGAGTATGATGAATCAGTGACATTAACAACATATATGTGGGGAGAGGGCATGCTATGACTAGTCAGTTTAATTGTTAGATACATTAGAGCTATTACAGTACTTTTGTCCTTATTCCTTTTTTAGCTCTATAATACAGAACTAATAAGTTGGAATTTGTTTTTCAGGAGTTGAGACTTTTTTACTGTTTGTTTATTTTTGCACAAGAGGAGGGACAGTATGAGGTTGTTATTCATTCAAGTCCATATACATATAATCACCCAATCCCTGAACCACTCACAAACAATACCCTCTTGCATTCCTAGTTTTGGGTTATCAGGCTTTCAATTTTTTAATTGGCCAATGATAAGACTCATGATTTTAGGTGGCATATGGAAGAAACTCCACCTTTCATATTATATGTGTATTGTCATTATGTTTATTTTGTCATATACAAAAACATGCTTATTTCAGAGAGCTTATAGTGTTGTTTGGAATACCAGCATTGTAAACAGATGGCGTAAAAAATGTTTTAAGTCCTGTGGCATTAAAAATATAAGGGGGAGGGGGAAACACCTAATTTAGGCTAGAAAGGTAAAGAAAAAAAACACATTGAAGTTGATACTAAATGATATTAGTAGCTAGCTTGAACCCCTAGTATGACCTCAAAGTTAGCTTGGAAGCCAAAAATATGAACAAACAAATAGGTAGGTGCAGTGTGTATGATGACAGGTATAATAGGAGAAAAATGAAGTAACTGAGGTTGAGAGACCTAGCTCATCTTTAAAGAAAAAATAACAAACAGTAGTTAATGGGAGATGACCTGGATCCAGCATCAGCAGAATCTGGACATGAGAAGTTTAGAGTATTAGGTGCTTTCGGAGAATATTTTCTTCTCTTTAAGAAATGCTACATGCAAACTCTGAAGACATAGACTCTGTCTTGTTCACTCTCATATCACAAGGTTTATAGAGAACCTTCTCAGTAATACGCCCCCTATATCCTGTGTTCGGTAATGGAATGAACTGTCTTGCTAGCATGTAGCAAAGAAGTTAAAAATGACCAGCTATATTTGTCCAAGTGAGACTAAACTGAAGCCTGTGACTAAGCAGTACACCTGTAAATTGTCTTCCTGGACAGATTTCTTACACTTTATTTATTTTTAATTTTTTAATGTTTATTTATTTTTGAGAGAGTCAGGGATAGAGCAAGTGGAGGAGGGACAGAGAGAGAGGGAGACACAGAATCCAAAGCAGTCTCCAGGCTCCAAGCTGTAGGCACAGACCCTGACATGGGGCTTGAACTCACAAACCATGAGATCATGAACTGAGCCAAAGTCAGATGCTCAACTGATCGAGCCACTCAGGCGCCCCAGACTGCTAACACTTTAGTAAAATACTTTTTATACATAAATAAGTATAATGCTTATTCTATCTAGACAGAGAGAGAAGGGGTACATACTGGCTTATTAATGGAGGTAAAATTCTATTAGGGCTCTTACTCTACTTTTTAAAGAAGTTTTAAGAAATGTTTCAGAGTCTAAAATATTTTTAACTATTTTGTATGTCATCTTCTCCATTGGTGGAGTTTGTGGAGGTACTAATGGACCACAGACTTCCTCCTAATGACAATGTAGAAACATCTGTCCTTTGAATAATGAAAATAATGAAAACCGGTAGTGAATATCCAGAATTTTCATCCAGGTCAATTGATGAACATATAACCAAGTCTAGGAAATAATAAATTCTCTTATCATTGATTTTTTTGGTAATATTGTGAACTGTTGATAAATTTGCCATAAATTGCTATTTGCTTTTCTTACATTTGAGTTAAAAAAAAAACACCTGATTCTAAATTCTGAAAAAGGCATTAGTAAATGTGATTTTTACCACAGAGAAACTAACTATACCAAGGAGAAGCTATTTATTTAGTTGATGACAGAATGTTAATATAAACCAGTGACATGCATCATGTGAGAAACTATTAAAATGAGATCAATTAAAGCCAATGCCTTGAAGGAAAAATGGAATTCAAATGAAAATATTTTTAATAAAAACATTATAAAAGAACCTCAATATAATTAGTTTTAAAAATATTTTGAGCATTGATTTAAAAAAATAAGGTATTTATATATCATGAGGAAAAAGACTAATTAGTGGTTGATTCCTTAGGCAGAGTAAAATCTATTGTTACACAGAATAATTTTTTAAATCTAATGAAGAAATGTAAACTCAAATCCCTTATATTAAGGTGATTAAATGAATCATGTTTCATGTACTTGATCAAACGATACTGTCAGGAGAGTAAAGTCAGTAAGAGTAAAAATCAATTATTTTGATTCCTGGGCATCTTGTTGTACTTATTCATGAATTAATATTCTATGGCCTCAGATTCTTCTGCTAACTACAGTCTCATAAGAGTTTGCAGTGTCATAATGGGGCTCAAGAGGGGGCATATGGGTCATTTTCAGAACTACTCAGGAAAATAAGTCTCTCAGATGGTGGACCAACATTTTATTTTCCTTAAGGGTACAGTGCATTTAACAGGAGTGAAGAGAGTGAAAAACTAACAAGTAAAAGGCAAGTTTACTATTCTAGTTTTCTTTTTCCTATTTTTATTATGCCCTTCCTCTAAAAAGAAGGAGGGGGAGGGGAAGGGGGAGGGAGAGGGAGAGAGAGGGAGAGAGAGAGACAGAGAGAGACAGAGAGAGACAGATACTCCCAAAGGCTGAGATAGTGAGATATCTATTTAATCAGAGTTCCCATTGCAGGAAAAAACAACAGTTTCAAAATGGGTTCTGTGCTGGAATGTCTGTGTGAACTTTGGTAGGAGAACTGCAGTTAGGTCCTGTGTTTGGTCAACAGAACTTGGGTGTCTCAGTTCCAGCGGGTCCATGCTGTGTGTATGGAGGCCCCATGGTCCCTGATGACCACATTATGATAAATTCAAGAGCTCGTTCAGATTGAGAAACCTCTGACTGACATCATTATTTTTAGTTTGGATATGACTTGCTCACTTTTGAGGTCCCTAAAGGAGAAGGTATTTCAAATTTTGCACCTTCCCTCCTAGGTCCACAAAACCTCCACAATGATGTCTTCTGGGAGCTTAAATTCTTGCTTTGTGCTCCTTTTTGTAATGAGATCCCTTTCACCCTTAGTAAAATTTGACCTACTTCATCCTTTTCTAAGTTAATGTTCATATCCATCTAGAGTATATAGTAATTTTCACCCCTTTAGGGATTTCTGAAAAACAAACAAAGAAACAAAAAAACAACTGTAGTAAAGATGGATGCAAATTCTTTGCTACTCCTCTAGGTAGGGTGTGGAGTCGAATTCCTCCCTGCCTTAAACTGGCACTGGTTTTATGGTCTTATTAACCAATGGAATGCAACATAAGCTACCCTCCGAAATTCTGAGGTTAATCATAATAAATCTTGAAGATTCTGCCTGGATCTCTTAGGACATTCCCTATTGGACCTCTGAGACTAAATAATAAGAGAGGTCCCATTTGAGCTCAGACTTCCAGTCCTCCCATCAAGGTACCAACCATGTGAGTAACCATCATGGATTCTTAGTCTAAGATGAATGCTGGATCTCCTAGGATAAAAGGAACAAAAAAAAAAAAAGAATAAAAGCAATAGGGTGACCCCACGAAAGGTTGTTGATTCAGTTGGAGACTATTAAAAAAATAGGAGTTCAGAAAACAGCCTAACTACGACAAAACAAAATAATTCAGCGGTAGAAAGAGAGGCTTACGCTGTGATCAGGGAAACTGTGATAGGAAAAGAGATATGAAAACTGGTCAATAAAAGCATTGGTTACTGAAAAGCAAAAGGAGAACTGAAGGTAGCCACAAATAGGAAGGTGTGTCAAGAACAGTGTATAAATTCTCCCCAAGTTCTTGACTGACCCCTGAGCTCTGGCATTCAATAATCACAGAGTAAACTACAGTTGACATATAAATCAGTTACCCTTGAAGACTTTTCTCCACCCAATGACTACTACTTATATTTCATTGGCCACCTTGAGTTGTAACGAGGCTGAAAATATAGTCTTTTTTTTTCTATTGCAGTTTATTGTCAGCATAAATAAAATAGAATTTCTGTCTATAAAGGAGAAGGGATTTCTAGTCACCTGTCTGGAATTAGGTAAATAACTATAATTATTTGCCTCCCCTCCCCCAAATTAAACACTTCCCATAGGTAGGAATGCTGAAATAGATTTATGAGTTGTGACTACAACCTTATCCCCTCACTTTTTCTCTGTAGAAGACCCAGATGATATCATTTTTACCAAGACATTGAAAAGTATGTGGTGAAAGGGGCAAGAACATCTTTGGGAAGAAACATAGTGGATGTTCTCTAGGCTAAGCGATTCTGGTAAGAGATGATGAAATTGGAATAGCTTACTGAGTTTCTACCATCATTAAAAGGATGATCTCACCATAAGGATATTTGGCCATGACTAATTGGTCATGAGGTCTTTTAGACTGAAAGACTGGGACAAGCCATTAAAAAATTACTTACTATGTATTTCTGAATAGTCCCAGAACTAGTGAAGAGATGCCTGACTACAGCCACAATGATAGAAAATTTCTAGTTGAGTCGGCTCATAAAATCTTCTTTGAATGTATAACTTCTGTCGGTTCTACTTTTATTTGACCCTTAGTCATAGTGCTTCTTAAACTTCTGTATTATTAACTCATATTAGTACTTACCCTTGTATGAATGTCTTATCTCCCAAACTAATTTGTAGTTTTTTAAGTAGAAGTGATGGTTTATGCTTCTTTTTTAATGTTAATTTTCTTATATTCATAAATATTTTCTAGCACATGCATTACTCCACAGGAAGAAAGAAGAACAGGCACTTGGGCCTCTTCAATACTATATAGCTCACTAGAGTACTGATCACCTATTGGAAATGCTGCAGTTTCATTTTTAACGTTTATTTATTTTTGAGACAGAGACAGAGCATGAACGGGGGAGGGTCAGAGAGAGAGAGGAAGACACAGAATCTGAAGCAGGCTCCAGGCTCTGAGCTGTCAGCCCAGAGCCCGACGCGGGGCTTGAACTCACGAACCGTGAAATCATGACCTGTGCCGAAGTCGGACGCTTAACTGACTGAGCCACCCAGGTGCCCCTGCAGTTTCATTTTAATTGGGGTCTTCAAGCCATCACAGCCTGCTTTTGGTGGTACTATTATTAGGAGCTCATCCATATAGCTTCTGAATTCCTTTGTTCATTTTTGGACAATTTTTTGACCATAAATTCATGCTCTCCTCTGTTCCACAAATGGGCATATCATAAAGGCAATTCTGTGTCCTAAAGCCCTTGTCTTGTGTTTCCTCACTCTCAGGCAGTGCAGAGTCACCCTGGAAGCTTCCATATCTGGGGTAAGCACCTCATCTAGGTGTGGGCAGAGAGACAAGCCACGTTGGAGTTTCTCAAAAAAGTGAAAATGATCAAGAAGGTCTTGAAAACTAGAGAGAAGTCTTGAAGTTCTATGCCTTCTCATGCTGTATAGATTCAGAGACCTTGCCAGAGTTGGACCCAGTGGTGTGAAAGTGATATTTGTTGGAATCGTATGGGCAGGAAAACACAGTTATTGTGCTTCTTGTTTCTTGAAGTGCCAAGCTCGACAGTGAACATGTTATCCATCTGTAATTAGTGTATTAGATTTACTGGACACAAGATCTAGACAGGATATGGCTATTAATTTTTGCTAATGCTGCCTTTAATCAGAAATCCTTTCCCTATCCCCTAGACATTTATCTTGGGAAGATAATGATTTCTGTTTTTCTATTCACTTTATGACATTCAAGTATTTTCTAAATATAATTCTATATTGATATAGTGTAAAAACAGCTGAATATATTTTAATCTCTCCCTATAACCTCCAATAACACATACCAATCAATAAGGCGAGATTACAAACCTTCCACTACTCATGCCACAGCATAACAAAGAGACAGCAAGTACTATACATTTCAATTTGTATGAATATAGGGAAATAAATATCCTAAACCAGTAGAGCCATCTGCAAGCCCTACAAAAGACTGAATATTCAATTAGAGAATGCCAAAAACAAAAAATTAGAGTTCAGAAAGCAGCCTAACCATGCCAAGACAAGATAATTCTCAGAAAGAGAAGATTACACCTGAGTAGGGAAACAGGGAGTAGGGAGACAAGGTTTGAGATTTGATTAATAACTCTACTAAGGTATTGAAGAGTCAAAAAAGGAGAGAACTGAACATAGCCACAAATTGGGGGGGGGGGAGGTATCCTTAAAGCAGCATATAAATTTTCCCTAAGTCCTTGCATGATACTTGAACTCTGCATGCACTAGAAAAGACTCCAATGATCCCAAGGTAAACAACAGCTGGAAGATGGAGATACCTGATCTAAGATTTCAGTGGCTGCCCAATGAGAAGACAGAATGTGAAGCTCCAGTTAGAAGGGCTTGGTAAATAACCTGGATTTTCAAGACTAAGAAGTCAATATTATTTCTAAAGACCAAAGGATTTGCCCTAGGCTTAGGGAAATTTGTAAAAATAAGATACCCTAACAAAGACTGAAATGAATATTCCATAAAGTTGAGGTTCTCTGCCAATTATTTATCTGATTAGTGAACAAACTCAATATACTACAGAGGAAAAAAACCCAGTGTAATCCAGAGTACCTACAAAATAGCATCCCTAATGCACATGATAAAACTTTAAAACATACCAAATCGATGAAGAAACAAAATTTGATTGATAGTTAAGAGAAAAATCTATAAACAGTAATAGAACCACAGACAACATGGATGTAGAAATTAGCAATGGCTGTAAAATATTAGGATACATTTACAGAAAAATATATACAATGGTGGAATGATGGAAACTTTAATTAAGATGCAAATGGAAATCAGGGCAACTGGGTGACACAGTCAGGTGAGCATCCGACTGTGGCTCAGGTCATCGTCTCACGGTTCGTGAGTTCAAGCCCCGCATCAGGCTCTGTGCTGACAGTTTATGGCCTGCTGCTTCAGATTCTATATCTCCCTCTCTCTCTGCCCCTGCCTTGCTTATGTTCTGTCTCTCTCATTCTCAAAAATCAGTAATAAAACATTACAAAAATTAAAAAAAGATGCAAATGGAAATTATAGAAATAAAAAAATATCAAATTAAAAAGAAAATCATTGGCTGAGATTAACAGATTAGCACAGTCCCAGAACCTTGAAAACAAAATAATTCTACCTAATATATATGTATTGTAGTTTCAGAAAGAAAGAAGATAGAGGAAGAGGAACAAAAGATAATCTGAAAAAAAATGTGTAAAAGTATAACTAAATTAATGAAAGTCATCAATTCAAAGATCTTGGAGATTCAGCAAATCTTCAGCAGGATAAATTTAGAGGAAAACACATTTATGCACATCAAATTAATATTCTATAAACTGAAGATGAGGAAAAAAAATCTAAACACACCTAGAGGAAAATGGGTACATTCCAATTGAGAAACAATGACAAAAATAGCAACTGACTTATCCTCAGAAATAACGGGGGCCAGAAGGTAATAAGGCCATATCTTTAAAATGCAGAATTTAGAAAAAAAAATCTTCCAACTTAGAATTCAACATGAAGCCAAAATATCTTTCAGAAATGAGGGCAAAATAATGATTTTTTAGGTAAGTTAACAGTGAAGAAATTTATCATTAGCAGGTCAATACAATAAGAAATCCTAAAAAAAAAAAAAAAAAAAAAAAAAAAAAAAAAAAAAAAAAAGGTTTTTTGGCTGAATGTAGTTCCAAGTTAATGAAATTCAGAGTCTACAGGAAAAAAAGAATATCATTGAAAACTATCATGATGCGGAGATTGGCCGGAAGATGGCGGCGTAGGAGGACGCGGGGCTCACAGCGCGTCCTGCCGATCACATAGATTCCACCTACACCTGCCTAAAGAACCCAGAAAACCGCCAGAGGATTAGCAGAAGGGAGTCTCCGGAGTCAAGCGCAGACTAGAGGCCCACGGAAGAGGGTAGGAAGGGCGGCGAGGCGGTGCGCGCTCCACGGACTGGCGGGAGGGAGCCGGGGCGGAGGGGCGGCTCGCCGGCCAAGCAGAGCCCCCGAGTCTGGCTGGCAAAAGCGGAGGGGCCGGACGGACTGTGTTCCGACAGCAAGCGCGACTTAGCGTCTGGGAGGTCATAAGTTAACAGCTCTGCTCGGAAAGCAGGAAGGCTGGAGGACAAAGGGAGGGAGAGCTGCTGAGCCCCCAGACGGCAGAGCTCAGCTTGGCGGGGAACAAAGGCGCCAGCGCCATCTCCCCCGCCCATCCCCCAGCCAAAATCCCAAAGGGAACCAGTTCCTGCCAGAGAACTTGCTCGCTCCGTGTAAACACCCAACTCTGTGCTTCTGCGGAGCCAAACCTCCGGCAGCGGATCTGACTCCCTCCCGCTGCCACAGGGCTCCTCCTGAAGTGGATCACCTAAGGAGAAGCGAGCTAAGCCTGCCCCTCCAGCCCCCGTGCACCTTGCCTACCCACCCCAGCTAATACGCCAGATCCCCAGCAACACAAGCCTGGCAGTGTGCAAGTAGCCCAGACGGGACACGCCACCCCACAGTGAATCCCGCCCCTAGGAGAGGGGAAGAGAAGGCACACACCAGTCTGACTGTGGCCCCAGCAGTGGGCTGGGGGCAGACATCGGGTCGGACTGCGGCCCCGCCCACTAACTCCAGTTATACACCACAGCACAGGGGAAGGGCCCTGCAGGCCCCCACCACTCCAGGGACTCTCCAAAATGACCAAACGGAAGAATTCCCCTCAGAAGAATCTCCAGGAAATAACAACAGCTAATGAACTGATCAAAAAGGATTTAAATAATATAACAGAAAGTGAATTTAGAATAATAGTCATAAAATTAATCGCTGGGCTTGAAAACAGTATACAGGACAGCAGAGAATCTCTTGCCACAAAGATCGAGGGACTAAGGAACAGTCACGAGGAGTTGAAAAACTCTTTAAACGAATTGCAAAACAAAATGGAATCCACGATGGCTCGGCTTGAAGAGGCAGAGGAGAGAATAGGTGAACTAGAAGATAAAGTTATGGAGAAAGAGGAAGCTGAAAGAAAGAGAGATAAAAAAATCCAGGAGTATGAGGGGAAAATTAGAGAACTAAGTGATACACTAAAAAAAAATAATATACGCATAATTGGTATCCCAGAGGAGGAAGAGAGAGGGAAGGGTGCTGAAGGGGTACTTGAACAAATTATAGCTGAGAACTTCCCTGAACTGGGGAAGGAAAAAGGCATTGAAATCCAAGAGGCACAGAGAACTCCCTTCAGACGTAACTTGAATCGATCTTCTGCACGACATATCATAGTGAAACTGGCAAAATACAAGGATAAAGAGAAAATTCTGAAAGCAGCAAGGGATAAACGTGCCCTCACATATAAAGGGAGACCTATAAGACTCGTGACTGATCTCTCCTTTGAAACTTGGCAGGCCAGAAAGGCTTGGCACGATATCTACAGTGTGGTAAACAGAAAAAATATGCAGCCGAGAATCCTTTATCCAGCAAGTCTGTCATTTAGAATAGAAGGAGAGATAAAGGTCTTCCCAAACAAACAAAAACTGAAGGAATTTGTCACCACTAAACCAGCCCTACAAGAGATCCTAAGGGGGATCCTGTGAGACAAAGTACCAGAGACATCACTACAAGCATAAAACATACAGACATCACAATGACTCTAAACCCATATCTTTCTATAATAACACTGAATGTAAATGGATTAAATGCGCCAACTAAAAGACATAGGGTATCAGAATGGATAAAAAAACAAGACCCATCTATTTGCTGTCTGCAAGAGACTCATTTTAGATCTGAGGACACCTTTAGATTGAGAGTGAGGGGATGGAGAACTATTTATCATGCTCCTGGAAGCCAAAAGAAAGCTGGAGTAGCCATACTTATATCAGACAAACTAGACTTTAAATTAAAGGCTGTAACAAGAGATGAAGAAGGGCATTATATAATACTCACAGGGTCTATCCACCAGGAAGAGCTAACTATTATAAATGTCTATGCGCCAAATACCCGAGCCCCCAGATATATAAAACAATTACTCATAAACATAAGCAACCTTATTGATAAGAATGTGGTCATTGCAGGGGACTTTAACACCCCACTTACAACAATGGATAGATCATCTAGACACACAGTCAATAAAGAAACAAGGGCCCTGAATGATACATTGGATCAGATGGACTTGACAGATATATTTAGAACTCTGCATCCCAAAGCAACAGAATATACTTTCTTCTCGAGTGCACATGGAACATTCTCTAAGATAGATCATATACTGGGTCACAAAACAGCCCTTCATAAGTTTACAAGAATTGAAATTATACCATGCATACTTTCAGACCACAATGCTATGAAGCTTGAAATCAACCACAGGAAAAAGTCTGGAAAACCTCCAAAAGCATGGAGGTTAAAGAACACCCTACTAACGAATGAGTGGGTCAACCAGGCAATTAGAGAAGAAATTAAAACATATATGGAAACAAACGAAAATGAAAATACAACAATCCAAACGCTTTGGGATGCAGCGAAGGCAGTCCTGAGAGGAAAATACATTGCAATCCAGGCCTATCTCAAGAAACAAGAAAAATCCCAAATACAAAATCTAACAGCACACCTAAAGGAAATAGAAGCAGAACAGCAAAGGCAGCCTAAACCCAGCAGAAGAAGAGAAATAATAAAGATCAGAGCAGAAATAAACAATATAGAATCTAAAAAAACTGTAGAGCAGATCAACGAAACCAAGAGTTGGTTTTTTGAAAAAATAAACAAAATTGACAAACCTCTAGCCAGGCTTCTCAAAAAGAAAAGGGAGATGACCCAAATAGATAAAATCATGAATGAAAATGGAATGATTACAACCAATCCCTCAGAGATACAAACAATTATCAGGGAATACTATGAAAAATTATATGCCAGCAAATTGGACAACCTGGAAGAAATGGACAAATTTCTAAACACCCACACTCTTCCAAAACTCAATCAGGAGGAAATAGAAAGCTTGAACAGACCCATAACCAGCGAAGAAATTGAATCGGTTATCAAGAATCTCCCAACAAATAAGAGTCCAGGACCAGATGGCTTCCCAGGGGAGTTCTACCAGACATTTAAAGCAGAGATAATACCTATCCTTCTCAAGCTATTCCAAGAAATAGAAAGGGAAGGAAAACTTCCAGACTCATTCTATGAAGCCAGTATTACTTTGATTCCTAAACCAGACAGAGACCCAGTAAAAAAAGAGAACTACAGGCCAATATCCCTGATGAATATGGATGCAAAAATTCTTAATAAGATACTAGCAAATCGAATTCAACAGCATATAAAAAGAATTATTCACCATGATCAAGTGGGATTCATTCCTGGGATGCAGGGCTGGTTCAACATTCGCAAATCGATCAACGTGATACATCACATTAACAAAAAAAAAGAGAAGAACCATATGATCCTGTCAATCGATGCAGAAAAGGCCTTTGACAAAATCCAGCACCCTTTCTTAATAAAAACCCTTGAGAAAGTCGGGATAGAAGGAACATACTTAAAGATCATAAAGGCCATTTATGAAAAGCCCACAGCTAACATCATCCTCAACGGGGAAAAACTGAGAGCTTTTTCCCTGAGATCAGGAACACGACAGGGATGCCCACTGTCACCGCTGCTATTTTAATATAGTGCTGGAAGTTCTAGCATCAGCAATCAGACAACAAAAGGAAATCAAAGGCATCAAAATTGGCAAAGATGAAGTCAAGCTTTCGCTTTTTGCAGATGACATGATATTATACATGGAAAATCCGATAGACTCCACCAAAAGTCTGCTAGAACTGATACATGAATTCAGCAAAGTTGCAGGATACAAAATCAATGTGCAGAAATCAGTTGCATTCTTATACACTAACAATGAAGCAACAGAAAGACAAATGAAGAAACTGATCCCATTCACAATTGCACCAAGAAGCATAAAATACCTAGGAATAAATCTAACCAAAGATGTAAAAGATCTGTATGCTGAAAACTATAGAAAGCTTATGAAGGAAATTGAAGAAGATATAAAGAAATGGAAAGACATTCCCTGCTCATGGATTGGAAGAATAAATATTGTCAAAATGTCAATACTACCCAAAGCTATCTACACATTCAATGCAATCCCAATCAAAATTGCACCAGCATTCTTCTCGAAACTAGAACAAGCAATCCTAAAATTCATATGGAACCACAAAAGGCCCTGAATAGCCAAAGTAATTTTGAAGAAGAAGACCAAAGCAGGAGGCATCACAATCCCAGACTTTAGCCTCTACTACAAAGCTGTCATCATCAAGACAGCATGGTATTGGCATAAAAACAGACACATAGACCAATGGAATAGAATAGAAACCCCAGAACTAGACCCACAAACGTATGGCCAACTCATCTTTGACAAAGCAGGAAAGAACATCCAATGGAAAAAAGACAGTCTCTTTAACAAATGGTGCTGGGAGAACTGGACAGCAACATGCAGAATGTTGAATCTAGACCACTTTCTCACACCATTCACAAAAATAAACTCAAAATGGATAAAGGACCTGAATGTGAGACAGGAAACCATCAAAACCTTAGAGGAGAAAGCAGGAAAAGACCTCTCTGACCTCAGCCGTAGCAATCTCTTACTCGACACATCCCCAAAGGCAAGGGAATTAAAAGCAAAAGTGAATTACTGGGACCTTATGAAGATAAAAAGCTTCTGCACAGCAAAGGAAACAACCAACAAAACTAAAAGGCAACCAACGGAATGGGAAAAGATATTTGCAAATGACACATCGGACAAAGGGCTAGTATCCAAAATCTATAAAGAGCTCATCAAACTCCACACCAGAAAAACAAATAACCCAGTGAAGAAATGGGCAGAAAACATGAATAGACACTTCTCTAAAGAAGACATCCGGATGGCCAACAGGCACATGAAAAGATGTTCAACGTCGCTCCTTATCAGGGAAATACAAATCAAAACCACACTCAGATACCACCTCACGCCAGTCAGAGTGGCCAAAATGAAGAAATCAGGAGACTATAGATGCTGGAGAGGATGTGGAGAAACAGGAACCCTCTTGCACTGTTGGTGGGAATGCAAATTGGTGCAGCCGCTCTGGAAAGCAGTGTGGAGGTTCCTCAGAAAATTAAAAATAGACCTACCCTATGACCCAGCAATAGCACTGCTAGGAATTTATCCAAGGGATACAGGAGTACTGATGCATAGGGGCACCCGTACCCCAATGTTTATAGCGGCACTCTCAACAATAGCCAAATTATGGAAAGAGCCTAAATGTCCATCAACTGATGAATGGATAAAGAAATTGTGGTTTATATACACAATGGAATACTACGTGGCAATGAGAAAAAATGAAATATGGCCTTTTGTAGCAACATGGATGGAACTGGAGAGTGTGATGCTAAGTGAAATAAGCCATACAGAGAAAGACAGATACCATATGGTTTCACTCTTATGTGGATCCTGAGAAACATAACAGAAACCCATGGGGGAGGGGAAGAAAAAAAAAAAAAAAAAAAAAAAAAGAGGTTAGAGTGGGAGAGAGCCAAAGCATTAGAGACTGTTAAAAACTGAGAACAAACTGAGGGTTGATGGGGGGTGGGAGGGATAGCAGGGTGGGAGGAGGGCAGGGTGGGTGATGGGTATTGAGGAGGGCACCTTTTGGGATGAGCACTGGGTGTTGTATGGAAACCAATTTGACAGTAAATTTCATATATTAAAAAATAAAAAAAATAAAAAAAAAAAAGAAAACTATCATGATGCAAGCAAATATAAAAGACAATTTTTGCGTTCTTACTTTTAAGTCAATTGACCATAGCAAAAAAATCAGAGTGTAGAGTTCATAATATATGTAGAAATAAGACAGGGACAAGAATAAGATAAAACACAGTAAAACTGAATTATAATATTGGAAGTTTCTTACACTACATGCATAGTGCTATAATAATAATTCAGGTTAGGCAGTGATAAATTAAGGAAACACATTTTAATCCTAGTAATAACTGTACATTAAAAACAAAATACCAAGTATCAAAGGTAGAGCAATAGACAATGGAGGGGAAGGAATGGAATAGCAGAAATACTTGAAAAGCAGACAAGAAATAAGGTATAAAAGAAGAGAGAAACATAGAAAACTAACAAAGGATACATGGCCAGACAGTAGACTGAGACTCAACCATATAAATCTTCACTGTAAATGTAAACATACCAAAGAGTCTTCTTAAAAGACAAAGATATCCATAAGGAATTACATAGAAATACCCAGGTATATGCTCTTTGAAATTAAAGTATCTCTAAGAAATACAACGGGAATTTTGCTTTAGGATATCTGGAAAAATAGGGACTGGATATACCCTACCACCTTAAAAAAACTTTCATAAACTAAGCAAAATATATGAAACAGTAAGTTCAGACACTTAAGACAACAGGCAGAACAAGACTCTGATCCTTAAGAGAGAGCAAACAAATAAGATAAGCTCTGTAAATGGCACTAGTTTACTGACCGGTAATAGTTTCTGGGGCAGTGGCAGGGACCCAAATAGAGCCTGGCGTCCTTGCAGATTTGAAGAGACAGAAATTGGGTTTGGGGGAGGAAACACTGGCTAGAATTTGTGGCGCAGAATGTTGGAGAGACTTGCACTGCAAATACAGGAAGCCACAATATACTAGTGATCCTGGTCAGTGCAGCAGGGAAGAAAGAAACAGTAAAAGGATTTAAGATTGAAACAGAAAAATTGAAACTGTCTTGAGTTCCTGATTATTAACTGCTTGATTAAAACAGCATGATTATTTATTCAGTAAATCCTAAGAGATCCACAAAGAAGCTACTAGAATGCTTAAGTGAGTTTGGTAAGATTGTATGATATAAAGTCAATGTACAAAAAAAAAAAAAAATCAGCTGCACTGCTATGTAATTGAAAAAATGTAAATTGATCTAAAAATGGCCATTTATAATAATATCAAAAAATACCCCTGAAATGCTTAGAGATACATTTTGCATATGACACATACACTGAAAAGAACAAAAACACTTCTGAGAGAAATTAAAGACCAAAATAAATGAAGTGATACCAAAAGACTAAATATTTTTAAGATACTAGTTTTTCCCCAACGTAACCTATAGATTCAAAGCAGCCCCAATCAAAATCATAATCTGCTTTTATAAAATAAAAGGCAACAAGCTGATTCTGATTTTTTTTTATGGAAACACAAAGGATCTAGAATAGCTAAAATAATTTTAAATAGGACAAAGTTGGAGAACCTATACTACTTGATTTCAAAGCTTTCTATGGACTGCAGTAATCAAGAGACAGTGGTCTAAAAATAGACTCATACATACAACAGTTGAAGTCCAACAGAAGTTCCCAGGTCATTCAGTGGGAAAAGCATATTATTTTCAACCAAAGGTGCTAGAAAAAACTGGATATCTATATGTAAAATAAATAAACTTTTACCCTTACCTTCAAACATATGCCAAAATTGACTTCATTATTCACAGATACTTAAAAGTGAAAAATAAGACTTTAATAAGGAAATACAGGAGAAAGATCAAGATATTTTAGATAGGTTCAAAAGCTTGAACCACAAAATACAAAATATATTGTACTTCATTATATTAAAAACTATAGTTTACAGGGGCACCTGGGTGGCTCAGTCGGTTAAGCAACTGATTTGGGCTCAGGTCATGATCTAACGGTCTGTGAATGTAGGATAGCTCAGAGCCTGGAGCCTTCTTCGGATACTGTGTCTCCCTCTCGCTCTGCCCCTCCCCTGCTTGTGCGGTGTCTCTCTCTGTCTCTCAAAGATAAATAAACATTAAAAAAATTAAGTAAATAAACTTTAAAAAAATTAAAAAAAAACACAAAAAACCCTGCAGTTTACAAAAATATCATATAGAAAAGAAAAAGATAATCCACAGCCTTGGGAAAATATTTTCAAAACATATGTATAATAAAATTATACATTTCAATAAAAGAAGATGGACCCCCAAAATTGGGAAAAGAACTTTTGAACAAAACATCACAAAGTTACACAAATGACTAATAGGCAAATTCATTGCTTGCTCAACCTCATCAGTTATCAGAAAACTGTAACATAACTACAGTGAGATACCACTACATACCTGCTAGAATAGCGAAAATTAAAAAGATTGATCCTGCCATGTGTTGGCACAAAATGATACAACCACATAAAAAAAGTTTATCAGTTTCATACAAAGATAAACATAAATTTACCATATGACTCAGTCACTCCATTTATAGTATTTACCCAAGAGAAAGATAAAAGATATGTCTGTGCATTCATAAGAATTTTATCCATAAGATTCAAAATTTGGACACAAAGTCGCTTAACAGGTGATTGGATAAACACATTGCAATATATACATTTAGTGAAATGAAACTGCAAAAAATATAAAATGAACTACTGATACATGCAACAGCATGGACGAATCTCAAAAATGCTAAACAAAAGAAACCAGACACAAATCAATATGTACTGCTTGATTCCATTTATATAAAACTCATAAAAAGACAAGTTTAATCTACAGTTACAAAAAGCCGATCAGTCCTTACCCTGGGTATAGGAGTAGGGTTAAGGATTGAATGGGAAAGGGTGAAAAATAACCTTGTTTGTTTGATACCATTGTAATGGTGGTTACATGAGTATATAAATATTTGTCAGAATGTATCAAGCTGTATCCTTAAAATTTATGCATTTTTTTCTATGCAAATTAAACCTCAACAACGTTATAGGAATTAAAAAAATTAATGTTTATTTTTGAGACACACACACACACACACACACACACACACACACACACAGAGTGTGAGTGGGGGAGGGGCAGAGAGAGAGGGAGACAGAATCTGAAGCAGGCTCCAGGCTCTGAGCTGTGAGCACAGAGCCCGGTGCCAGGCTCGAACCTACGAACTGCAAGATCATGACCTGAACCAAAGTTGGATGCTTAACTGACTGAGCCACCCACGTGCCCCTAGGGATTTTTAAAATCACAAAATATTAAGTACCTAGAATTATTTTTAAGAAAACATTCTCAAAACTTTAAGAAAATCTACAACATTTTATTGTGACAAATTAAGAAAAAAAAAATAAATGTCTGTTTTGAAGTTTACAAACTGACTCTAACACTTATATAGAAATTCAAACAGGAATAACTAAGGCAAATGTTGAAGCCATAGAAACGCAGCTGAAATACTGACAATACTATCTATTCAGACCTATGATATACCTATTCCAATTATAACAGTGTGTTGTGAATTAAAGGCAGACCAACAGACCAATGCTGCAGAATAGAATCCAGATACACAAATATTATACTTTAATTCATGTCAAAACTGATATTACTGAGTACAGAAAGCATTTTCTATTCAATTAATGGTTCTGGGATAATTGTATACTAATATATAAACAAAGTGAATCTTGATTTCTATTCACAGCATACACAGACTTTAAGTTCAAATAGACTGCAGATATAATTATGAAAAGTAAAACAATCATGAAAAAAATAAAACATCCTTATGACCTTGAAGTAAAGATAAAATGTAGTCTAATCAAAAAGAAAAAAAATGTACTATATCAAAATAAACAGCATTTCCTAAAAAAAAAACAACTATCAAAGGAATGAAAATATAAGGTATAGAATGTATGAAAAAGGATATATAATACATACACCCAGTGAAAATTCATATGAAGAATATGCCAAAAAAAAAACCACCCAAAAACCTACCAAGAAATAAGGGAAGTGTAGGTAATCCATTAAAAACATTTTGAAAGAAAACAACAACAACAACAACAACAAAAACTACATCTCAAAAGAGTATGTCCAATTTGCCAATGAACATAAGACAGAGTGATTAAATTAATGGTTCATTTAAGAAATGCAAATTAAAGCTGTAATGCCTATACCATTACGTGCTACCAGAATGTGTGAAGAGAAAAAGAAAGAAGAAATCAAGAGTTGGTGAAGATATGTGCCAACTCAAACTCTCATAATACTGTTGGTGGAAGTATAAATTGGTACAAATCGGAGAGCTGTTTGGCAGTGTTTACTAAAGCTGGGTGTGCAACCTGTGGCCCAGCAATTTTACTTCTGGGTATAGTTCCAACAGAAATATGCTCATATTTCACCAAAAGAGTTTTACCAGAATTGTTATACTACCACTGTTCAGGAGATATCAACCCTGCTGACATCTTGATCTTAGACTCCCATTCTCCAAACCTGTGACGATGTAAATTTCTGTTGTTTGAACAGCCCAGTCCATGATGCTTTGCTATGGCAGCTCCAGCAGACTAATCCAGTCGGTATCCTGGTTAAAGTTCTGCTGCTTTTCTCCTTGCCCTGACCCTAAGAAGTCTATACTACAGACTTCAAGTTCACCTGTTACTAGGAGGGATAAATTCATTGCGAGGTGTTGTTATAATAGAAAACTAGACACACATTTGGGGGAAAAAAGAGAATCAAAAAATATATATACTGTGGGATTACAATGACAACATTAAGTTGAAATATCTGAATATAATTTCTAGTGTTAGATGTTGATGTAGTGGTCACACTTGAATGTTGGGTAAAAAGGAAGGGGACTCCAGGGACTCCTGAGGTATTGGAAATCTCCTTCTTCAGCTGAATGACTATGTATGAATATACCTACCCCAGTATGGTCAGTTGGTAAAATTCATCGATACGTACACTTATGGTTTGTATACTTTCCTATGTGTGTGATGCACTTCAATTAAGAGATTAGAAAAATATAAATTAGGGGAAAAGTGCAGTCCTAACAAAATAAACATCCATTGCCTTTAGCTTTGGCGACTCAGCTCAAATTCTGAAATAATAGAAAAAGTTCCCACTACACACGCTGTAAATGTACTTTGAATTCCTAATCCTCTATTCTTATACACATAAAGGCAGAAAATTTTGGCATAGCACCAAGTTAAAATTCAAGGCATTTAATTTAGAACAACTCATTACTATATTTCCCATAAAACTACTCTGAACGTTTTGGTTCTGAGACTAACTGGGAAAGAACAT
Source organism: Panthera leo (assembly GCF_018350215.1). NCBI lineage: Eukaryota > Metazoa > Chordata > Mammalia > Carnivora > Felidae > Panthera > Panthera leo. The sequence goes on along the minus strand of NC_056684.1, from coordinate 57,055,449 downwards.
TATTTACCATCCCATGTAAAAAATGAGAAAACTAAGTAAAATTAACTCTTCTGTAACCAGTACTTTAATATCATTAGGACTTCCTAGGGTGAGGGCAAAGAGAAAAGCAGCAGGATTTTAACCAGAATACCAATTGTGTTAATTTGCTAGAGCAGTCGTAACAAAGCATCACTGACTGGGCTGTTCAAACAACAGAAATTTATGTTGCCACAGTTTTGGAGAATAGGAGTCTAAGATCAAGGTGTCAGCAGGGTTGATTTCTTCTGAGGCCATTCTCCTTGCTTTTGGATGACCGTCTTCCTCCCTGCATGTGGTCTTCCCTCTGTGCATGTCTGTGTCCTAATTTCCTCATTTTATAAGGATTCCAGTCATATTGGGTTAGTGTACACCCTAATGATCTCATTTAACTGAAATTACCTCTCTAAAGACCCTTTCTCCAAATACATTCTGAGATGCTGAGTATTAGGACTTCAACGTATGAATTTTGGAGGAACACAATTCAGCCCATAACATCAACTAACTTGAAGACTGTAGCAGAATTCCTTTCTTTTTCATATTCAAGAACTATTATAAAAATACCTCCCACTTCTATGTTAACAGTACCTGAGTTTGGTGCCAGTTTTTCCTAGGCTTCCGGCCCCTTCCAATACCTCAACTCTGAATAATCTAGGCCAACCAGGATCATTCCACTCCCATTCCCAATCATGTCTCTAGCCATGGATAAGTGATATGACCCTGCCCTATGAGATATGACTTATGAGGAAGAGCTTTAGGAAACTTCTCAGGAAGTTTTCCTGATTCTTGAATAGAGACACAATGGAGGAAGTAGCCCAATTCCTGATTTTAAATTTTGTGACATGAGGACTTGAGCGAAAGAGAGATATCTTGGAGTCCTGAGAGTAATACTTCATCAACTCTAAGAAAGGTAGAGAAAAATGATGGAAAGCCAAGGAAATCACAATGAAGAAGCTGACCCATAGCTCTGAGAGCAGTGAGTTGAATTAACATTTGGATTGCCCAGGCCCAGACTTCTTATTGATAATATGAATGTATTTTATTCTTTCTTAAGCCAACTTGAATTGGATTAACTTACCTCTTACAGCCAAAGGCATCTTAATTTTTTTAATATTAAATTTATTGTCAAATTCATTTCCATACAACACCCAGTGCTCATCCCAACAGGTGCCCTCCTCAATGCCCATCACCCACCGTTCCCTCCCTCCCACCCCCATCAACCCTCAATTGATTCTCACTTTTTAAGAGTCTCTTATGCTTTGGCTCTCTCCCTCTCTAACTTTTTTTTTTTCCTTCCTCTCCCCCATGGTCTTCTGTTAAGTTTCTCAGGATCCACATAAGAGTGAAAACATATGGTATCTATCTTTCTCTGTAGGACTTATTTCACTTAGCCTCACACTCTCCAGTTCCATCCATGTTGCTACAAAAGGCAATATTTCATTCTTTCTCATTGCCATGTAATATTCCATTGTGGATATAAACCACAATTTCTTTATCCATTCATCAGCTGATGGACATTTAGGCTCTTTCCATAATTTGGCTATTGTTGAAAGTGCTGCTATAAACATTGGGGTACAAGTGCCCCTATGCATCAGCACTCCTGTATCCCTTGGGTAAATTCCTAGCAGTGCTATTGCTGGATCATAGGGTAGTTCTATTTTTAATTTTTTGAGGAACCTCCACACTGTTTTCCAGAGCGGCTGTACCAGTTTGCATTCCCACCAACAGTGCAAGAGGGTTCCCGCTTCTCCACATGCTCGCCAGCATCTATAGTCTCCTGATTTGTTCATTTTAGCCACTCTGACAGGCGTGAGGTGGTATCTCAGTGTGCTTTTGATTTGTATGTCCCTGATGAGGAGTAACGTTGAGCATCTTTTCATGTGCCTGTTGGCCATCTGGATTTCTTTAGAGAAGTGTCTATTCATGTCTTCTGTCCATTTCTCCACTGGATTCTTTGTTTTTTGGATGTGGAGTTTGGTGAGTTCTTTATAGATTTTGGATGCTAGCCCTTTGTCCGATATGTCATTTGCAAATGTCTTTTTCCATTCCACTGGTTGCCTTTTAGTTTTGTTGATTGTTTCCTTTGCAGTGCAGAAGTTTTTATCTTCATGAGGTCCCAATAGTTCATTTTTGCTTTTAATTCCCTTGCCTTTGGGGATGTGTCAAGTAAGAAATTGCCGTGGCTGAGGTCAGAGAGGTTTTTCCCTGCTTTCTCCTCTAGTGTTTTGATGGTTTCCTATCTCACATTCAGGTCCTTCATCCATTTTCAGTTTATTTTTGTGAATGGTGTAAGAAAGTGGTCTAGTTTCATTCTTCTGCATGTTGCTGTCCGTTTCTCCCAGCACCATTTGTTAAAGAGACTGTCTTTTTGCCATTGGATAGTCTTTCCTGCTTTGTCAAAGATTAGTTGGCCATACTTTTGTGGGTCCAATTCTGGAGTCTCTATTCTATTCCATTGGTCTGTGTCTGTTTTTGTGCCAATACCATGCTGTATTGATGATTACAGCTTTGTAGTAGAAGCTAAAGTCTGGGATTGTGATGCCTCCCATTTTGGTCCTCTTCAATATTACCTTGGCTATTCGGGGTCTTTTGTGATTCCATACAAATTTTAGGATTGCTTGTTCTAGCTTCGAGAAGACTGCTGGTGCAATTTTGATTGTGATTGCATTGAATGTGTAGATAGCTCTGGGTAGTGTTGACATTTTAACAATATTTATTCTTCCAATCCATGAGCATGGAGTAATTTTCCATTTCTTTGTATCTTCTTCAATTTCTTTCAAAAATTGAGGGGATGGAGAACTATCTATCATGCTACTGGAAGTCAAAAGAAAGCTGGAGTAGCCATACTTATATCAGACAAACTGGACTTTAAATTAAAGGCTGTAACAAGAGATGAAGAAGAGCATTATATAATAATTTACAGGTCTATCCTCAGGAAGAGCTAACAACTGTAAGTATCTATGCGCCGAATACAGGAGCCCCCAAATATATAAAACAATTAATCACAAACATAAGCAACCTTATTGATAAGAATGTGGTAATTGCAGGGGACTTTAATACCCCACTTACAACAATGGATAGATCATCTAGACACAGAATCAATAAAGAAATCAAGGCCCTCAATGATACATTGGATCAGATGGACTTGACAGATATATTTAGAACTCTGCATCCCAAAGCAACAGAATATACTTTCTTCTTGAGTGCACATGGAACATTCTCCAAGATAGATCACATACTGGGTCACAAAACAGCCCTTCATAAGTATACAAGAATTGAGACATATCATGCACACTTTCAGACCACAATGCTATGAAACTTGAAATCAACCACAGGAAAAAGTCTGGAAAACCTCCAAAAGCATGGAGGTTAAAGAACACCCTACTAAAGAATGAATGGGTCAACCAGGCAATTAGAGAAGAAATTAAAAAATATATGGAAACAAATGAAAATGAAAATACAACAATCCAAATGCTTTGGGATGCAGCGAAGGCAGTCCTGAGAGGAAAATATATTGTAATCCAGGTCTATCTCAAGAAACAAGAAAAATCCCAAATGCAAAAGCATCTTAATTGATATAAGGATGATATAGTCTACACTGTAAGTATTTTTGTTGTCACAAGTATTCTATGAGAAATGAAAGAAGGGAGCTTTTTTTCCTTCTTACATAAGTGCTCAGAGACCCAGTCACTTCAGTATAAATGAAAATGAGGCATCATACCCACATAGTTTTGTAGCAATATAATTTTACATGGAAGAAAAGTTTATGCTTAGGGAATGAAATTTGCCTAAAATTTCTGTTAGGTTCTTATCTTTGTCCCAGTTTACCTCCTGAGAGATTTGGATGTCAATTTTAGACTTGTCAGCACTGACAAGATGACTTAGGAAAGTTCCTGACCCCTAGTCTTGTCCAATGTTATGAAACCAATAAAATGCTCCTGTATTTTCATTTTGCACACTGATGTCAACAACTCTCATTCAAACAGATATCTCTTCTAAGAGGCTAACCTCCAGTTTCAGTCTAATAAATCTGTGCTCCCTTCAGGTTTAAAACTTGTTCTCAAAAACCCTATCTGTCACGATGCTTTAACAATCCTTTGTACTATAATTGTAATCCATTATTTCCTGTGACAAGACATGTACCAAGTCCCTTCATTTCTCTGTCAAGTCTCTTTTAAGATCCACGGAGACTCTGTCACAAATTCCATGGAATTCTAGATTCTTTATTGCTAGGTAGAAAATTCTAATTCTTCATTGCTCCAAATTTCTTTCCAGTGCTTTGCTCATATTCAGTTTCACACTGAAGTTTGGCATGAAGGCAAGTATTTAAAAATCTTTTTTGTCCTCAACCTGTATTCATCCTGAATTGTTTCCTGGGGATTACCAATTTTTTTTCTAGTTAATAAATCTACTGATTGATTTTGGAATATAGGCAAATAGATTTCTACAGAAGGTGGCTACTCTTTCACTGAACTCTAAACAAAGCAGCCAGTACTGCAGCCAGTATAATTCTACTGGCTCTCTGAACTCTAAACAAAGCAGCCAGTATATTTCTACTTTCAAAACTATGTATAGAAATGCAAAGAAAGGGGCGGCTGGGTGGCTCAGTTGGTTAAGCGTCCGACTTCAGTTCAGGTCATGATTATCTTGAAGACTGTGAGTTCGAGCCCTCCGTTGGGCTCTATGCTGACAGCTCAGAGCCTGGAGCCTTCTTCGGATTCTGTGTCTCCCTCTCTCTCTTCTCCTCCCCCAGTCATGCTCTGTATCTGTCTCTCAAAAACAAATAAACATTACCAAAAAAAGTGCAAGGAAAAATGGCGCCTATGTAAACCCATGGCAAAGTTGCCAGTTTGTTTATTCTGAGTCATTGGTCCTAAAAGATTTCAGTCTATTGGAATCAGATGGCACTGTTAGATAGGATCAGAATTGCCAAAGCCCATTTTGACAAACTCTGTTATCTTCTATATCTTCATTGCTTCCTGTGAGCTCCATCACCGACATATTGATTTGATTAGGTGGTACATCAAAACCAAGTTTTTACTGAGATTAATGATTAACCATGTAAACTGTGATTCAACCTGCAATTAAAATTTTTTTTAAATGTTTTATTTATTTTTGAGAGGGTGAGAGAGAGAGACAGAGCTCAAGCAGGGGAGGGGCAGAGAGAGAGAAGACACAGAATCTGAAACAGGCTCCAGGACATGAGCTGTCAGCACAGAGACCAACACGGGGCCTGAACACACAAACTGCAAGACAATGACCTGAGCTGAAGTCAATGCTTAACCGACTGAGCCACCTTGGCGCCCCTCAACCTGTAATTTTAGAATGTGTTCCTGGAAAAGACTTTGATGTAGACAATTGGGCAAAAGTTTGGGAAGGAATTTTACAGGAAAGTGGCAAGGAGTGGAAACGGGGAGAATCTGACCTGCGATATGGTTGCAACTAAGACCTCAGTAGAACCTACAGGTTGGTTATGGACAGGTTACTCTAAAGCTAGAATAGCCCTTCACAGTTGCCTTAAATTGAGGGGAGGACACAAGCCTTTGTACATAAATACAAACCAATCATTGGCTGCTAGCCAGGAAGGAATGTAACCTTAACAACAAGCAGTTCCTTAATGCTGAGCACAATTACCTGTGAATGAAGCTGCTGATATTCAAGTAGCTGGGAGATGAGTGCCTCACCGAGGAGAGAATATAGCCAATATTTGGCTTATTCTTGTTTCATGGGTTAGTGGTAAGTATTATAGCGTCCACCACTAATATTGGCCTTAGAATGACAACTGATACTCACCACTTATTTCCTCTACTATCCTTGTTATATTCCTCTTACACTCCGCTAGCACCTCTCCTGGTTTCAATGACTCTTCCTGGTGTGTGCACCAAGATCCTCATCCCTGAGGGGTATGAGCCATTGGTTAACATGCCCTTCCCTATGTTATGAGGAGGCTATGGCTGTTGCGTTTATTCATTTACTATTAAATCTAAGCCTGGAGACACCAGCAGTTACCCTAATATCACCTGTATGCCGGATGTATTCTTACCTAGCACCCTTCCAATCTGATGACTCATTTGCTTGCCTACTGGTTTTTCGTACAAATGACTGAGTGGTAGTCATAGCTTAAATTTCAGTGAAACCATCAAATTCTCTGGTGGAAGTGATTGCCATCTGGAGCAAGGTCTTCTAGATGCATAAAGCCTAAAATATTACAGGGATGGAACTCTACCCTAAATAGATCAATGTGTATGATATTTGGGAGAACCACCCCTACTTGGACATGTTGGTTCCCAGACCCATGAATTCTGCCTATTGAGGCCATTCTACTTAAGTAACAGAAATTACCACATCCTGAAGGATGGTTCCCCATACTCTTATCATCTCTAAACTGATGCCTGAGCAATGTTTCTTCAGAGGCTATTTCAGTGACCTCTTAGACCAGGAGCTGCTGGGTGGTTGCAGTGTGTGAAGCTTCACTGTAGATCCCACCGTTGGCCCCTTCCAGACTTCCTTTGCTATAAAATAGGCCCCTGGGTCTGAGGTGATATTGTGAGGGATCCTGTGTCTGTGTTGCAAGTACTCAGTAAGCCCTTGGAACTTGTGCTGGCTAAGGTCCTGAGGGCAGAAAAGACAAACATGTACCCTGAATCCAGGCAATCCCAGTCAAGATGAATCCCTGCCCCTTTCAGGGTAGAAAGTGCCCAATCTAGTCAGCTTGTTATCAAATGGCTGGTTGGTCTCCTCTCTGAGGAGATATTGGCAAGGCTGGCTTGATCTTTGCTGGCAGTTTGAGCCATTCAGCAGTGGCAGTAGCTAGATCAGTCTTGATGAGTTGCAGCCTTTGCTATTAAGCACATGCATGGGCTTCATCCCTGCCTTTATTGCTGCTCACGAGCCCATCATGCCAACAGCTGAGTGTCCCATTCTGTCTACTCAGATGTTTCGTGATTCATTTGTAGTGTATGCCTTCTGGTGTCAGTTAACATGTGATATAAAGATCTTTGCATGTTGTACCTACTCCCATTTGTCCATCCACATGCTTGTTGCCCTAGACCTTTATGATTTTGATGTTTCAACATTTCTCTTTCAAGGAAGGCCTCTAACCAACTATCTAGCCCATCTGCTGCTGACCATGAACTTTTGGACATTTTGGGGGAGGAGGGCCATTTCTTTATCCACACAAAGTAGCTGACCAATTATACCACCCTGAATTCTGCTGACTGGGAGGATTTTCCCCTCCTGCATTTCTCTTTCAGGAAGATATCAAAGTGAGGTTTAGTGTAGCAGCCATCAGGTTTTGATTCACACAAACATACTAAATCAATCTGTCCAGAAAACAAGTCTGAACTTCTCCTTTCTCTGTCAGCTAGTCATTAAGCTCCCTCATAGGCCCTAGATATAAGATGAGGGGGACGGGGCCAGGCAACAGTAACTAGTATAAGAAATGGACTTAGACCACCTGCTTATGCATTCTGGCTCTGCTCATATCCAATACCAAATATACCAGTCTAACTCAAGACAGATTGCTGCTGTGCCACCACAATCTTATGACTTGATGGATCTCATAGAACAGAGGACAGTTGATATTTCCATACTGAAAGCATCTAGTAGCATATAAAAAAAGCTATCTTTTTTTTTTTTTTTTTTTTTTTTTTTTTTTTACTGCCATAGTTAGTAAGCTCCTTGATACTGGTCTTGGCAATGACTTTTTTCTTTTTGGATTTGACATCAAAGCAAAAGAAACAAAAGCCGAAATAAACAAGTGTGACTATGTCAACTAAAAAGCTTCTGTACAGCAAAGGAAACCATCAACAAAATGAAAAGACAATCTATCCAATGGGAGAAAATATTTGTATACAGATGGCTAAGAGGTACATAAAGAGGTGCTCAAAATCACTAATCATCAGGGAAATGCAAATTCAAACCCAACAAGATATCACTTCACACTTGTTAGAATGGCTATTTTCAAAACTAACTAACTAACTAAATAAACAAATAAATAAAAGCAAGAAAAACAAATGTTTTTAAGGATGTGAAGAAAACAGAACCCTCATGCAATCTTGATGAAAATGTAAATTGCGGTCACTAGGGAAAACAGTACAGAAGTTCCTCAAAAAAATTAAGAATAGAACTACCATATGATCCAACAATTCCACTTCTGGTTATTTATTTGAACAAAATAAAAGTGCTAATTGAAAAATATGAAGTGATAAAGAAAATGTGATATATATGTTATATATAATATTAAATATGTATTTGTATATATTATATACATACACATGTGTATATATACAATGGGAAATTAATCAGCCATAAAAAAGAATGAATTCTTGCCATCATGGCAACATGGATGGACCTTGAGAGCATTATGCTACAAGAAATAAGTCAGAGAAAGACAAATACCATATGACCTCACTTATATGTGGAATCCAAAAGAAATGCTCACAGATACAGAGAACAGATTGGTGGTGGTTGCCAGAAGTGGGGGGTGGGAGAAGATAGGCAAAATAAGTGAAGAGGATACAAACTTCTGGTTATGAAATAAGTAAGTCATGCATTGGTGGTAGGAATATAATGTAAATCATGGTGACTACAGTTAATGATACCGTATTGCATATTTGAAAGTTGTTTTAAGTAGATCACAAGAAAAAAATGTGTAACTATGTTTGGTGATCATTTCTTTACATATACAAATATCTAATTATTATTTTGTACACCTGTGACTAATATAATGTTATATGTAAACTATACCTCAATTAAAAAGAAAAAGCTGCCTTGGGGCACCTGGGTGGCTCAGTTGGTTAAGCATCCAACTTCAGCTTAAGTCATGATCTCATGGTTCATGAGTTCGAGCCCTGCATCAGGCTCTGTGCTGACAGCTCAGAGTGGAGCCTGCTTCCGATTCTGTGTCTCCCTCTCTCTCTGCCCCTCCCCTGCTTGCTCTCTCTCTCTCTCTCCCTCAAAAATAAATAAACATTAAAAAAATTAAAAAAGAAAAAAAAAAGAAAAAGCTGTCTTTTCTCTGCAGGTGATATTTCTTTACTCCAGAACACCAAGAATCTAGCGATCTGATTTTCCTATTAGAGCTTGCCATAAACTCTGCATGGAATCTTTTCCTATCACAGATGCCTTTAATATATGATCTGCCAGGCTTTTGGGCCCAATTGGTAGAAATATACGTACCACCACTTGGACGTGTTGTAATCCTTTTTTGGTATGGGCTCTACTCAAAGCTAACAGCCCTCTGGGCCCCCTTAATAAATGAGTCAGAACAATATTCCTTTAGGAATTTGGAGAGAGCACCACAGTATACTACCACTAGCTTTCCCAATACAATGGTGCCTTGGCACTCATGTCAATATGATTCCAGAGTTTTAAAACTTTCCTGTTTTTAATGCTATATTATAAAATTCCTCTTCAAAATTAAAAGGGTTTGTGACAAAAAATCAGAAACAAATGGCTATTTCAGATGCATATATAGCACGGTCAGGTAAGTTACTTCTCTTGATAAACTAATACTAACAAACTGATGGGATGGTCTACTCAATAAACTTATCAATTGTGGTGGTCTTGGCAGAGAAACGCCCTTGGATCACTGAAACTATGAACATTAAGATAAAAAAATCAAGAATTTACAACTGAAGTGCTGGGTACAGCACATACATTTCCCAAGGCATATCTAGTTTCCATTCTGTCAATCATCTGCCACGTTTCTTACTTTGTTTTACTTTCTTTGACAAATTAAACAACTGGGAACTCTTACATTGCCAAGGGAGCTATTTGGGCTGGTAAGATAGAGCTTTTTTCTGGGAACTTGTTAAACATTTCCGGAAAGAAAACTACCTAATTTGACTACTACCAATACTGGCCTTGTGCCATATTCATGTTTATTTACACTCTCCAAGCAAACAAAACAAAACAAAACAAAACAACACAGATTGTTCAAATGCTTAGACACAATGGTATGACTGATAAGCAGAAATTCTTCACCAAGTCATCGAACTATGAGAGCTGTGTGTCTGGGAAAATGAACACTAGTAGAAGTTGGGTGTAAGAGAAAGCAGATAAGTCTTTATAGGAAAGAACTTTAATGCATCTCTAAAAAGATATACTTTTTTTCATTTTGTGCAAGAATAAGGCATTAATAAATTTTACTTATAATTTTATTATTTTTTTCTTAACTCTGTTTGCTAATTGTAAAATTTAGAAGCATTAAAATTTACCTTGGAGTGTATAGTTCTGTGACTTTTGAAAAATGTAAACAATCATGTATCTACCATCAAAATCAAGACACAAATCATTTTAATCACCTGAAATTCCCTTTATGCCCATTAGTAGCTAACCACTCCCTTGACCTCTAGTTCCTGGCAATGACTGATCTCTTTTGGATCCCTATAGGTTTTCCTTTTCCAGAATGTTACATAAATGGGAATCATACAGGAATTTATTCATGTTATTGCTTGGTTCAGTAGTTCATTCCTTTTACTTCTGAGAAGTACTATACCGTATGGATGTATTACAGTTTGTTCATTCAGTCACCAGGTGAAAGACATTTGAATTGTTTCAAGTTTTCAGTGATTATGAACATGCCATAATTGTTCACGTGCAGATGAAGTTTTCATTTCATTTGGATAAATACCTAGCTGTGGAAGTACTGGGCTGTATGGTAAGTGTATACGTAACTTTTAAAGAAACTTCTGAACTCTTTTCTAAAGTTGCTGTATCACTTTTGCATTCCCACCAAAAAATGTATGGATTTCCATTTGCTTCTCATCCTCACCAGCACTTACTATTGGCGGTTTTCCCTTTTTCTTTAGCCATTGGAATAGGCAAGTGGTTTGCTAATAATGTTGAAAATATTTTCATGAGCTTATTTGTCATTTGTACACCCTCTTTCATGATACGTTGGTTTGAACTTTTTCTCCATTAAAAAAATTCTGTTATTATTATTATTATTATTATTATTATTATTATTATTATTATTAGGGGCATCTTTATATATACTGAGTACACATCCATTGTGAGAAAAGTGATTTGAAAATGTTTTCTCTCAGTTTGTGTCTTGTTTGCTCTTTACAGTGTCTTACAGAGAGTCCTCAAGTTTGATGCAGTCCAATTCAAGTTTTTCTTTTATGGGTCTTGCATTTAGCATCATTTCTAACACATCTTTTCCTATCCCAAGATTTCAAATATGGCACCAAGCACTTCTTTATCTATTCCTCTGTAATATGTGAGTCAGTGTCCATGTCTCTCATCTTCCATTGCAAGGCAATTTGCTTTCTTTGGATTCCAAGCTATTTGACTGCCTGATGACATCAGGTCTCTTATAAGGTCAAGAAAAATTATGATTTTGTAATTAACCCATCTTTTGCTTATTGTTGAGAGTAAGAATCTTAACCAGATTTTTATGTTCTAGGTGTAAGTAGAATTCTATTAATGATTATGGTTATTTTTAACATATTTATTGAGATATGATTCAAGTACCATAATATCCACCCATTTAAAATAGTTTTTTAAATATATTTGTAGAGTTGTGCAATCAATATCACTAGCTAATTTTCGAACATTTCATCAGCCCTGAAAGAAACCCTATACACATGAGCAGTCACTTTGCACGTTTCTTTCCCAGCCCTAAATAACCTCCAATATACCTTCTATTTCTATAGTTCTGTCTATTCTCGACATTTTATATACATGGAATCATATAATATATGGTATTTTGTGACTGGATTCTTTCATTTACCATGTTTTTAAGGTTCACCCATTGTTATAAAAAGTATCAAAACTTAATTTCTTTATATGGATGAATAATATTCCATTGTATGGATATACCATATTCATCATTTGGTAGACATTTGTATTTTTCCACTTTTTGGTTATTATCAATAATTCTACTATTAAAATTTGTGTACGAGGTTTTTCATTTACCTTGGGTATTTACCTAGGAGTGGAATTGCTAAGTATATGGTCACTCTATTTTTGACATTTTCAGGAACTGACGAACTGCTTTCCAAAGTGGTTTTTATCAGTTTTATTATTTCTCAATACACCTTAAGTATAGATGATTAAGGTCATTATATTCTTTGGGCTCATTATCTATAATCACCATTAGTCCATTGATGGATTAGTCTACCGATGGACTGAAGTAGGTGAGGATTTTTTTGGACAATCATTTAATAGTAAGAGTCCAGGCAAGACATCATGAGAACTAAAGCAATAACAGTAAAATTTGGGTTCTTGCAGAAGGTCAGCCTGGGTTTTGACATTTTAAATAATTTCCCCCTTGCTCCTAATTATAAAAGTAGCCCAGTGCTGCTTCTACTTGTTGAGTCATGTCCAAAATCACCACTTGAGCTTTTCTAGAACATTTACCTCATGTCTAAGCAGCTGACATAATTATACCAGTCTGTTGAATGACTTTCTGATTTCCTGCTCCATATAGTTCATAATTTTCTTCCACCAGTAGAAAATGGTGGTCTTGGTATTCATACTTACTCATCATTCAACCACACTTTCTTCCCCCAAAGTCTAGCACTAAGATATAATAGAGTTACTTTACTAACCTCTTTACTCTTGATCTTTTGCAAATTTCCATAGGCCTCTTACATAATTTTCATTTTTCTTAAATATAACAGTGCAGTTAAAAAGTTATGCAATCTTTTTTCTTTATAACATCTGTTTCAGAAATCATTATAGCTCATGTTTCTTCATCGCATAAATTGCCTTATTTTGATTTCCTCACTTTTATGTCATTTCTTTTCCATGTCAATATGATTAAGGCTATATTTAGAAACAGCATTTTCAGACAACCTTTGCTCTTCTGGCTGCAATTTTTGTGAACATGCTTTCTGGTTTCAATTTCCATGGAGATATACCCTTTCTCTTCACAGCTTGTCTTCCCCATTCCCTTCCCCTACTTACACACATAATCCCAACAGATTTAATTTTTCCTTAGCATTTTTAAGTCAAAATAGTGTAATATTCTTATTTCTCATTAATATCTGCTTTCCTACATTTTAGAAATTTGACTATGAATCATACAAAGAATCTCAAAATATAGATAAATAAGATTTCTTTATTCTTCATGTGACTGACTTGAAGAATAATCAACTAATGTGAACTGTAAGGATCAAGGAAATAAGCAGCCTCCCACTGAGGTCCCAAGGGTCAGTGGTAATAGGCCAAGATACAGGGGCCATATACATGTCAAAACCAATCTTGCTGGGCTATACTAGCATCTCACAGCCAGTGTAGTCCAATAAGATCAGTTTTGACATGTATTTGTCCATTACACTGAGTTAATGATACAGTAGACTCGTGTGTGTGTGTGTGTGTGTGTGTGTGTGTGTGTGTTTTATATCTTATTGGTTGGGCTGCAGTCCTAAAAATGTGACCACGAGAAAGAAAATAGGAAATGATACATATACTAAATAGCATTTTCCTTGTCATCAAAACAAAACAAAAAAGTTAATTTTAGCTCTCTCTATATGCATTTTTGTTCTTTTCTTTTTTTGATGGTGGAGGTAATTTTTAAAAAGCATCTACTTCTCTCTTTCTAGATAGTGATATAGAAAAGTTAATTACTTTTATGAGTTCCAATGGCTTTTGTCGTAAATTGTTAAAAAAAATCTAATAGAATATCAGGGACTTTCTTACAGAAAGATCTAGTAAAAACACACTAATGACACACTTCATTTGTTATTAGCTCTTGGAAAATTCCACTCCCACTTTGAGTTTTACAGTTAGGACTATCTCTACCATCAAGTCATCAGTAAAAATGCTTAATAAAAGAGCCAGTGTCAGAATCTCCCTTATGGGCTGGTGGAATAATAGAGCTGCTTTAGGAAATGAAATAGGAAAGACCAAAAGGCAGACTCTTCCCTTTATGCCCTTCCCAAATGCAGGCTTTATTTCAACATCACAGTATCTTAGGCCCCTACAGTTCATTCTTTCTTTTTGCTTAGTGTCTTAAGATTCTTTTAAAATCTATTTTTTTAATGTTTATTTTAGAGAGAGAGAGAGCGCACGCACAAGTGGGGGAGGGGGAGGGACAGGGAGAGACAGGGACAGAGGTTCCAAAGCAGGCCGCACACTGACAACTGAGAGCCCAATGAGGGGCTCCAACTCATGACTCATGAACTGCGAGATGGTGACCTGAGCCAAAGTTGGACACTCAACCGACTGAGCCACCCATGTGCCCCTGAAATCTTAGTTTTTATCATCAAGAGGCAATACAGCTCAACCTTTAAGAATGTGGTCCATATAACCAGATGCCCTGTACTCTAATTTTTGCTCCAATATTTACTATGAGAAATATACTTCATATTATTTATAAGATGAAGGGTTAACCTGAAACAGGTCTTGTAATCCCTTAAGACTGATATGAGGATTAAATGAAATATCCATACCCAGTTTCTAAAACAACTCCTGACATTTAGTAAGCACTCATTCAATATTAGCTATTAATATTACCTAAGAGAATTACCTAAACAAATTCATCACCAATTACCAAGTGCTAAATTCTTTATTAAAATGTACTTCTCATTCTAGGTGGATTCTGCACGGATGGAGCAGAGAACAATGAAGGGAAGGTCATGATATGTCTTGAGTACTAAAGACTGTTAAGGGAGTATAGACTTGGTGTGTGTGTGTGTGTGTGTGTGTGTGTGTGTGTGTATGTGTGTGTAGTAATTATTCTTAAAGATGGTTTCCAAAATTATATGTTTTGAGCCCCACAAGACATGGATCCTCCTTGGTCAAGGTTAGCAGTGATTCTCAAAATTTCTCAAATGTGCATATGCACCGCTTAGACATTTTATTAAAAGACATATTTTATTCATTATATCTGGGATGGATGCAAGATTCTAGATTTCTAACAGGCCGACACCAAAGCTGGTGATCTTTCTGGGGGCACATAAGTAATAAGGACAGAGAACATTATGAGTAAGGACAAAATTAAACACTGCATTGGACTTTCCATTTTCCTCTGTGTCATATTAACACTGCCATCATAGTTACCCTGGCCAAAAACCCCTTAGTTCATATGTGGCCACATGACTTGATCTTGAATTTTCACTGGGTCATGTACTGTGATGTCAGGGCATACTCAAAATAGTTGGGAGTAGACATGTAATTGGATAGTCATGTGGCTGTTTGGGGGAACTGATTCTATTGCCTTTGAAATAGCATAATATTTCCTGCTTCCAAATCAGACCCTCTGGAGACATAATGGAAAATGGGTTCAGTGAGGGCATTTTAGTGCCTTCATGGGAGACGCTCCATTACTTGACCTTCTGATGATGATAAACCCCTTGTGAGGTCAGAATCACATTCATCAAACACTAATTGAATGTTTACTATTTGACACTGGATAGTCCAATGTTCTACAAACTGGCACTGAGAAAAACTTTAGAGACTCATTAATCCAACTCTCTCTACTCACAGGTTAGAAATCTGAGGTTCAGCGGTATTAAGTGACTTGTGCAAGACAACCTAGAAAGTTAGAAGCAGCTTCATTCTCCTCCAAACAATGCTGTCTCCAAAAGGATATAGAATATGTTTTATACACAAGAAGAATGCTACCAAGCCAAGTAACCTGTAATATGCAAAATATGTGTGCTTATGCTGAGTTATTTGAATGGTATATGTCATAAGGACAGGTGTGGCCAAGAAAGTTTAAGGGATATGTGGCACTGAAGCTGGACTTCAAAGGAAGAATAAAGCAGATGCAAGTTTAGTTTTCCAATAAGAAAGTCAAAATTAAAAGGGATAATGCTCAATGCATTATCATGGAACTATTATGGAACGCAGGGGATGGTAATTGTAATGAAATGTGGAGAGATATTTGGAAAGACAGTCATGCAAGGAATGTCTGGGATCTGGAAAACTGAGACACTGATGAACTGATCCAAGATGTAGGAACAGAAGGTCCAGGAAGGTCCAGAGAGATCCTGAAGTTAACTTATTCCTAGAGACTGGGATTTTGGTTACAGGAATTAATTCCCCAGGAAGATTGTCTGTGTAAATAGAATCTAGAAAACAAACAAAGAAAAAAAAAGGATACTGGAAAGTAAGCAAAGGCAGGGATTCAGGTATAATGGAATAAGGTATATTGGAATTGGGATAAGAAGAAGGACATTAATTTCAAGGAATCAAACAAAACAGTATCAGAGGTATTGGTACTCAGGTATATGGTCAGAGTAGAGCATAGCTGATATGACCCTTATCTCCTAGCCCAAGGACTTGATAATTCCCCTTGACCAAAAACAGATTTATCTATGGGTAGAAATAGGTGAGTTAACGGACTATAATTTGGATTGTTAGGGAAATGGAATCTAGGATTGAAGCATTTCACTCTCAAAAGGGATAGATTTCTTCCTCTGAGTGTCAGCTATATTTTTTTTAAAAAAACTTCATTTATTTTGAGAGAAGAACGCATGAGCCAGGGAGGGGCAGAGACAGAGTGTGAGAGAGAGAATCCCAAGTAGGCTCCATGCTGTCAGCACAGAGCCCAATGTGGGGTTGCATGTCACAAACTGTGAGATCATGACCTGAGCTGAGATCAAGAAGAGGCCCACGAACTATGGTATCATGACCTGAGCCAAAACCAGGAATCAGATTCTTAACAGACTGAGCCACCCAGGCGCCCTGAGCGTCAGCTAGGTTAACATGCAATAGTGTGCCATACTGAGAAAGGTATTACGATAGTAAAACTAGGGAGACAGAGCTGTGGGCACCGGAGCCAAGTCATTTTGCTGCTCCCACATACCTAGGGATGATGTGTTTGGCCTTAAGAAATCACTGGGATTGGAGATAAATCTAGGGTTAAAATTTGACATGTGACACTAATCTATTGTATGGACCAAGTTAAGGCACTTACTTCAACTCCTTGAGCCAAATTTGTTCTGCAAAATGGGGCAGGTGGACTGCCTTGCTCATTTCATCTTTTTTGGGTAAAGTTAAAATTCAAAATAATTTCAGATTTACAAAAGAGTCACAAAAATAGTACAAAGGAGGACCATATACACTGTATGCCCTTTAACAAGATTCCCCCAATATTAACTTTTTCTAAATCGCATTGGCTTTATCATTCTATATGTGTGTGTATTTAATTTTCTTTCTGAACCATTTGAGGGTAGGTTACAGATAAATTGTCCCTTTACCCCCAAATACTTCAGTTTGCATTTCCTCAAAACAAGAACATTTTCTTACATAAAAATAGTTCTAAAAATCAGGAAATTAATCATCTAAAATAAAGAAATCCAAATTTTTCCAATTATCCTAAAATTCCCTTTAGAGAAAAAGACTTTGTTTTCTTTTTTGATGTGGTATAAAATCTAATCCAGGATCTTACAATGCATTTAGCTGTCAAGTCTAGTAAGTCTCTTTTAATCTGGACAGTTGCTCAGTCCTTGTCTTTTATGACTCTAACCTTTTTGAAGAGTATCGGCCAGTTATTTTGTCCCGCTATAGGGTTTTTGATGTTTCTTCACCCGTTAATTCAGGCTAGGCAGCGTTGACAGGAACAACGCTGACTTCATGTTTTGTTGTCAGAATCAAAAGCAAAAACTTATATGAAAGTGCTTGGTAAATGTAAAGTTCTATCCCAAACCTAGGGTTGAAGATTAAAAGGATTATTATTCCTTTCAATCCATTATCCCCCCTCTCTGCTTATGTCTTCTAGAATATGTAATATGTCCACTGGAAAGTAGCACTAGGATAAAATTCCTCCCTTAGGTACAGTATTGAAGCTGGAGGATATAGGTAAATCCTATACGTTGTTCACTATGAGAGAAACTTTAAAACACTGGCATTAGAATAACCTCAGGTCCTCTGTTCCTCCTCTAAATCCTTCCTTATTTCTTCATATAAATATTTCAAATTCTTGTGAAATCCTGACACATTTAATTCCATTTGGATGTTTGCTTCCCAGAGGATCAGGATTAATAGAGGGAAGTAATGCTTGCCTGGATGTTATGGGAAGGACAAGGGGAAAAAATATTCATCACCACCTGAAAAGCAGGGCACATCACTGAAACAGGCAAGTTGTCTGGCAAAAATACTTTAGGGATACTTCTCCCTGCACCAGTCCAAATCATCAGGCTTTGAAATCATAGTCAAATGTCCCCAGTCATTTGCATTCTAGAGACACCAGAGAATGTCAGCTCCATCTAGGAGTGAAAAACCAATTGGGTCAGGAGTCGAGTGCTAGAACAGAAGCCTCAGGAAAGGAAAGGAAAATGGAAGACACATAATGTGGATCCAGTAATCTACCATAATAAGTGTCCCCTTAAGCAAGAAGAGTGAGGTTTATTGATTTTATATTAGTTGGTTCTAAGAACAATGATTAAGAATGAGAGGAAAACATCCACTCCCCTGAAGAAGCATTTCCAGCTCTTAAATGAGCATGGGTAATGATCCCTCATATTTCATTTTCACAGTGTCACGTAAACAACTAGGAGACCAGCCTGCCTGGAGTTGCAGCCAATCACAGCAGTTTTCTGTAGCAAGGATTCTGTCTGATGTGTGAAAGGCACATCAGCTTTTCAGAGGTAGAAGAGCCAACCTTCCCCAGGGCTTCCTGTTGGCTTCAATCTTTGGTGATGCTCAGAAGGTGGGCGCCGGTCCCAGAATCGCCCATAGACTGACTTGCACGGCCTCAGGGGACAGCCTGGCATCCTTTGTCAGGAGTCAAAATGCCTCCAGCAATCCCCAAAGTACTGAATGATCTCTGCAGGAACCAGGGGGTGAGAAAGAGAGAACATTTGACTTATATCTGCATTTAATGCAGACAAAAGGATGGCATGTTCATTTATGAAGACCTCAAGAAAACATCTTCATTGGTCTAATTTAAAACCATACCAGCTGGGCAGATAAATCATTATGTAAACCGTATCACTGCTATCAGAATATTTTAAGGAAATGAGGAAAGATTAGGTATGTTTCTATTCATGAATTCTCTCCTTCCTACACACACACACACACACACACACACACACACACACACACACAAATGCTGAATTTGCTATAATTAGTTTTGTTCTCTGCAGAAAGCTTCATTTATTGGGGATGCTATTAAACAAGTGAAATACAAATTACAAGTGACATTGATATGATCATAATCATTCCTTCCTGGCTGCCAGAGATATTTTCTGAGAGGAACCTGCATTTCTACAGATGGCAGAAAAAAAATGAGGCCCGCAGAACACACCATTATTCCTGCGAGGCCCTCAGTTCATTAGTTGAAGCAGCCAAGTCTTCAAGAGCCGCAACTGATCAGCAAATAGGAAATGAGCAAGAGTATAAATTCCCAGCAAACCAAATCATTAACATTTGCCGCCTGCATCCTGGAAACACAGTAAATCAAATGTGTCATCATTTATCAAGACAAAATATCATTACTAATTGGGATTAATTTGCTGCTGTGGGATTGCTGACCTTTGCTGAAAGAAAATAAAACTGCTCGTTAGCTGTCTTCATTTAATTTTCCTTGAAGGAGGGAGAGGGGAAAAGGCGGTCTGCCTTGGGGAGGAGGGAAGGGTGCGTGGGAGCATTCTGATCTTCCAAATAGCTACACATTCCAAAGTCACAAAGCAATGGAAGAACCTGCTGATACGCTATTGCCAATAGATAATTCAGGAGTTTTGCTATGTGCCCAGAGATCACGGTGGTTCCAGGTGTCACTGTCTGTGATTTAGCACCGTCTTGGGAAAGAGTAATCAGAAAAATTGCCAGGGTGGAATTATATACGATTTCATTTACAAATAAGAAAAGGCAAGCACAATTACAAGGGAGCAGCCCAGGGTTTATCTGTGTGCACTAATATTAAAGGGGGTTCAAAATAAGTAACACATATGTCTTAGCATCCCCGGTGATTTCACGTATGTCTGTGGTCTATGTGGAACCACGGACTTAGTAACTGTGGGTGAAAAAACGATGGATGCGTGTACTTTGCAAGGTGGCCATAAATGTCTGAGTCAGGGTTCTTGTCTTTTAGCCCCCCCCCAAAAAAAACTGTGGATCTGGAGAATTAAACTGGGAATTCAAATGAACAAGTTAACCACCATTGACCTTTTGAGTTTTCAAAACATTAAAATATTATTTATCTTGATAACTGTGGTTTTTGGTACTCCCTTAAATTCTGCACCCCAGGTAAGAGCCTTCCTCACCTTACCCTAGCAGTGCCAGGCATGGTTTAGGGTTAAGTGATTTACTCATTACCATAACTAATGAAAAGATTGAAGATGTTACCTCCTGAGGTAACAAACCTGGCAAGCAGTGGAGCCAAATTTCAAAGCCAGAGCCCTGATGCTCCAGCCAGCATCCATGCTCTTAACACTTCCACTGTGCTTCACTACTGCTGATGAACTGGAAAGGTTAAGAAGTGGACCATGTCACCAAGCACTGTGTGATGTCATGGGAAGTTTACACACACACACACACACACACACACACACACACACACCCCTGAAACAATTAGATGCCAGGCAATGACTAATTAAATGGAACAATGTATGGATGAACCAATCTATGATTCAGGGATATTGAAGATCAAAAACAAAGAAACCCTAAATGCTTTATTTAAGTGCTATAGTGAGCACTGCATTAACACATCTGCAAGTCAGTGCCAGCTACTTGCTAAGAGATGTCAAACACAAAGTTCTGGATCAAAGGAGGAAAGGGAATTGGGCTAAGTGTGCTGTCCAGACCTGCACAGATTCTGTCTCTGGTCAATCTATTTGGGGAGTTTACCAATCTCCAATTCAAAAGTGCCTTTGCTTATTTGCCTTTCAACATGAGCTAATGTTTGCAGTGCTGGAAGCATATTAATGCTCGTGCTAACATGTCTTAAAACAATTTTCTCCTCTTAATTAGGAAAAGCATTCTCCCCTAATAATTTGGCACTATGGATATGCTTAGCAAATTTTCTGTGTGACTCTTTCAAAGGTATGTGAGGTGGCACACTGTGACTGCCTGGGAGGAGGGAGGAAGGAGTGCCAAGCCAGGCCAATTGTCCCAAATTATGGTTTAAACGAGCTCTAATCTTACTAAAATTTGTGCTATTCCATAATTCAGTGTAATGGAGAGACCCAAATGCATGAGTCATGTAAACTGTTGCAGGAGATGTCAGGTGAAGAGGCTCCTCTGCAGAAGGGCTGTGAGTAAATGCATTGCTTGTGTACTATTCAGATACCTGCAAAGAAGGACAGAGAAGGAGGAGAGGTTTAAGAGACACACAGCCCTCACCAAAAATAATGCTCCCACAAGCCATGGCCAAGGGCAGCCTCAGGAAACTGAGCTGAGGGCTCTGCTTATTTAAAAATGTTTCTGTACCTGAATTTTCTTTTAGTTGAAGATGGTCTCTTTATTGAATTATCTCGTACATACTCACTTGAATCCAAGCCTGAATCTTATTGATATTGGAATCCTCAGGCATCTAACCCCAGTGCATCAGGGTCAACCTGGTTTTAACCATATTACTTAGGTCTTATGAGTGATTGCTTCTGGTGTTTTATCCTGTTCTGGAGTCTCTATGAAACAGGCAAGGATTTTAGGATTTCAGTTTGGTAGTGGCCAGTTTTGACTGCTCGGAGTAACATAAGAGTTGATTAATTCATATTCATAATCATTTTTAAATCTCCCTACCCTAGCCCATCTACGCATCTCCTTACCTGGTGAAAAGAAGTAGTTTTAATCAAAGATGATATCTATAGAGACATATAATTTTATAACCTGTCCCTTTTAAAACTCGGAAGGTTTTAGTTAACATGTTACAATGATTGGATTGCATATTGGTTCTTCATGAGTTCCTGTAGATCTACCCTAAATATTATGTAGAAGTGTTTCTTATCTGGGAATTGAGAAATAAAGGCATTTTAAAGCAACTAAAGCACACTATGAGGTAAAAAGGTATACAATTTTGCTAAATCCCCTAACATTCCAGGTTATTATAGTTATAGCTACAAATTTTATCTGCCAGCATCTTTCTAGCAGATATTTGCTAGTGATCCTGTAGCTAGGAATTAGATTGATTCTCGAGTGCTTTCAGTCTTTCTGGTGGGGCCAATTGGATGCAATTGGAAAACAGAGGCTGATTTTGCTTGTGGAATTTTACCAAAATTTATTGATTTCCTGATGTGTGGCTTAAAGGAAGAAGCTTTGAGTTTATGCAAACTCAGCCTCTCTGTATTGCAACATCATTCCTTGTCCTCTACAGATTAAGTCCCCTGCCCCAGCCCCCATCTTCACAATACTGTGATCCAAAGTGAGGGTCTATAAGCTCTGTTTTGTGTCTAGGGGGCATTTTATCTAGTGAGCTTCTGGACCCTTAACAAACCTGAGGTTAGTAGCTCCCCCAACTCAGAATCAGAACACCTTATTGATTCTGGATTTTTCAGGGTTCCTGGCATAAGGATACTGCCCAGAGGCACATGCCTCCCATCCCCAGCTGCCCTCCCACCCCTGCAGTCCAGCTGAAATAAATAAGGCAACACTGCATTGCACTGGCCCTCCAGAGCAAACATTGTAAAGGTCAAGAACTCCAACTCTAAATATACCCAATCCCCAAAGGACTCTATAAACCTTTCCGGGGAAAACAAACAAACAAACAAACAAACAAACAAGCCAGTAATTCATGACCTTAGAAGGTAGTTATATGCCTCAAAAGGGAGTTATTCAAGGAAGATGTGGCAAAGGAGCAGGGCCAGACTATGGAGTTGGGTCTTTGGGGTGCCTGGGTGGCTCAGTTGGTTAAGCATCCAATTTCAGCTCAGGTCATGATCTCAGGGTTTGTGGGTTTGAACCCTATGCTGGGCTCTGTGCTGACAGCTCAGAGCCTGGAGCCTGCTTCAATTCTGGGTCTCCCTCTCTCTTTGCCCCTCCCTCACTCATGGTCTGTCTGTCTGTCTCTCTCTCTCTCTCTCAAAGTAAATAAACATTAAAACTGTCCTCTTTCACTCTTTCAGCTGTGTGTCTTGTTTAGCTTAGAACCCCTCTGCCACCTCAACAGCCTCTGTGTCTCTGTCTAGTTCAGTATGCCTGCTCCTCTTTGTCCATACTGCAGGTCTTACAGAGTCCCTTTGACTCTCTACTCTTCTCTAGCCATTTTATGCCAAGGCTTTTTCCATTCTAATGAGAAGAATCTCTTTTCATTTTTTTTTATCTCTGCCATCATCACTAGTTTTGTTTGTTTGTTTTCTGGGTCATGGTCATTACATTTCTGATTTCTGTTTTCCATATTTTTGCTTCCTGTATATGAATTCACAGCGAGAAAGTGTGGCAGTTCATTTTCCCCTCCACATTTGCTCCCATGTCAGGTTCTGTATACAGTAGCCTGACAGTTTTTTCTCTTTCCCCACCTGCCCCCTAATGACAGAGCTCAGGTCATCTTATATCATCTCTCCTGGTCTCACTGTCACAAGGTCACTGTTCACCTGGATCACACCATCTTCTACTTCTCTCACTGACTACCCAGTTCACCCTGGACCATCATGTGTTCCTGTCGTTGTGACCTGAACTGCTGGCTCACACACACTGAGTCTATCTCTTCTCTCAGGCTTGTTCCATATGCTTATGCAAGAACAGCTGTTCATCTACTTCCATAGTCTTTGGAAGGAAAAAAAAAACTAACTTGAGAGACTGCCACACCATCAGACCAAAAATAACACCACAAACCTACAAATTTCCTTCTCTCTGATCTTTTCACTTTATCTAATTTAAGTGTTCCCCTTCCCAAATACCACCACCACCATGACATACATCTCACCACAGCTGACCAGATTCATCAACACAGTAATGCTGACTCAGGATAAAAGTCATAGGTGTCCATATCCTGCCTGGCACATGGGCTTTAGATTATTCCCTTGTACATCATCAGTAAAGGAGAGAGATCACTACATACACGTAGTCTGCAAATCCCTTGGAGACAGAGACTATGTCATAGATTTTGTGGGTGCTTATTTTTGTTGTTATTATTTTGTTTTTAACCTTGAGTGCCAAGCATTGTGCTGGGAACCTAGAAGGCCCCAAGTAATTCTTCTCGATATTTTGAACGACTGAGTAATTTAATTTCCCCTGAGTAAGGCTAGTTCATTGACATCCCAGGAAGAGCGGTGATAAATTCCAATATAAGCCTACCTCCCCAAATTCCTCCCACCCTTGAAACGGATGTTTTTACAACCTTGCAGATTGGTCGAACACATTTTTGACCGAACAGTTTGTCAGTGTCTTAATGTAGACCATCTCACATGTTTTCTTTTTCTCAACTCTCTCTTCCTCATTTTCCCCACAGGTAATGATCCCTGAATTCATAACACCTCCTGCCTCAAGGTAATGATCCCTGAATTCCTATCTCCATCTGATTTTATTCATTTTTCTACTACATGCTTTCTTTAAAGAAACTTGGCACTCTTTTGTTCCCTATTTCTGTCTTGTTTTTGTTTTATTTTGCATAATTGAAAATTAAAATTAAAAATATCATTGATGACTGGGCAAAGAACTGCACATTTCAAAAACCCCTAAATTTGAGAGCTATTTTTTCTCCAAAACCATTCTCGGCTTTACCCCTGAGATAACCCATAGGAAAGTGATAAGCTGATGAGAAGAGATTGAGCTGCCATTCAAACACGCCCACCACCACACCCCCTTCTTCCATCTCAAGGATAAAATGATATTATTTATAGTATTTTGTAGTAACACCCCAGATTTAGCTCCAGAGGGTTATGCTTTATCTAAACAAGTTCTTTTGTCTCATGTTTACATTTATGGTAGCATAAAAAATCCTGCAAAACAACAAGAAGGCAGCAGATAATATTTTTGAAATATCATTGGGAATCTTGGCAGCAGTAAAATGTACTCAGGCTTCCAAACAGATATAAAGTCATTTCTCAAAGGAACAGACAAATTTATAGGGTTAGTAGATGCTGATTAGGCTTAAAAAGGGGGCTACTCAAATAGAATCACAGAACCCTTTCCTTAGCTATACCTTAAGGGACAGAGGTTTGAAGGAGCTGAAACAGCCTTGGAGCCTTGGCCAGAATTCTCCTTAGCTTGCCCCACCTTGTTTAGGTGCTTTGGAACTTTGTGACAAGCTATATGTTATTGGAGGTGCAAGCTAATGACATTAGAACTCAAGCCAGTTTGAAGAGAGGCTTTGTTGTAAAAATAATATTATAGATCAAATCCCATATTTGTCATTTGTCTTGCTTTCTGGATAAGAGAAGAACGTGGCAAAACATGATTCACATTCCCACAGGGTAACAATGGCTGCTGCTGGGCAATGATTTTCTCATTTGAATAGTTCCTGTCTAGCTCACCATGGTGTTTACCATCTCCTCATGTATTTCACTTCATTCATTTAAGTAACTTGGTTGAACTCTGGAGCCATTCCCAATTTCTACCAGAAGCCTTCTGAAAGGTAAGGGTAAATTTATTCAAGAATGATCCCTTGCAAACTGGCCTCCTCATGTTCAGCAGAAGCTGGGTATAGCCCATTGCTTATGGCAATCAGTGGTGGTCTGGACCATAATCCACCTCTGATAATAATGAAAAGTAAGATTGGTTCTTCCTCCACCATGGATATGGCTGTGATAAATTGTGCTACTGGCTTGCCATGTCATATGATTGCAACTGTAAGGCTTGAGACTGATCCCTTGACCGTGTCAGAGGAGAGGGAGTCCTCACCCTCAACCAGGTTAAGCTGAGCTAGCAGGATATGGCCAAATATATAATTTTACTACACTATGTGATTCTGGCCCCTCATCACACCAGCATGGGCCAGTGATAGTTTTGTCATACAACTTAGAAGAGTTAGGGTTTCCTGCCCAGAGTCTGATTCTTAACCTTGTGAGATCTCTGTGCTCAGTCCTAACATGTAACAGGCAATAGGGGCTCACATTTCTGCTACCTCTCTGTTTCTTGGAATTTACCCATGACCCTGCTACGGTAAGCTTTGTGAGAGTGCTTGTTGACTATTTGCCCTTGTTTCCGTAACAATTGGTACCAGACATCTGACCAAAGACCCATCCAGGACTTCCAGTGTAAATAAAAGGATTAGAGATCAAAGTCCTGCCTTGCGGATAGGATAAGTCTTACAGGTGTCTAGTTTGGGCAGCATAGCTGGCTACTGGCATGGCTGATCACAGTTAATGGAAACTAGCCCATGAAGTCCTCAGAAATGGAAGATTATCAGGAATAAGACGACCTATATTAAATTCCTAGGTTGTTGATAAAGGTCTTAAGAGTCAGAAAGGAGTGAGCTACATTTAGGGTAATATTGAACTATGCCCCCTCATAAACCACACACATTCATACGTGTGCACATACACATACACACGCAATGGAGATGAACTCACCAGATGTTTACTGAAGGACTGACTGACTGGTTGGTGTAAGATAGAAGAGATATTAGAGGAGTATGAAGGCCGTCTATAAGATGGGGATAAAGGCGGCTCCCAAATAGAATCCCAAATAGAATAGAGGGATAGCTGACCATTTCCTTGACACTCCAAAGTCACTGAGTGACCCAGAGGTTGATGCAGAGACACAGGCTGTCGGACTACAGAAGGCTCCACATGGAATTCATATACTAGATGGACAACTCTGTTTCCTTTTCAGTTTGGTGACACAACATGAGAAAACATAAGACTGTGCTTCTCCCACAACGATGACCTTCCTCAGCCAACATGTCCTGATGACAGACCAGTACCAGAAGTGATATGGGGAGAGACGATAGCCATCTTAGTGTCTGCAAATAAAATAACCTTTCCCCCAGTCCTATTGCTCTTTTGCCAAATTAAGATATGCCACAAGTACATGCCAATAAAATTGATGGTCACCAATGTGTCCTTAGAGGCTAAGCAAGGCACACAGTACAACTATTCCTTCCTTTAACATGACACAGGTTCCTCAGTCACAGAAAAGGCTTGGGAGCCCTGGATGGATGAACTTTGTTTAACCTTTGAACCACAGCCAATGATACCAGTCGTCTTACTTCTCTGGACTTGACCATGTACTCTTCCTCGGGCTATTCTTACAAATTCTTACAAAGTGGGGCACCTGGATGGCTCAGTCTGTTAAGCATCTGACTCTTGATTTCTGCTCAGGTCATGGTCTCAGGGTGGTGAGATCAAGCCCCATGATGGAGCCTGCTTAATATATTCTCATTCTCATTCTCATTCTCATTCTCATTCTCATTCTCATTCTCTCTCTCTCTCTCTCCCTCTTTTCCTCCCTCCCTCCCTCTTTCCTGCCCCTCTCCCTGCTCATGCAAGCTCTCTTTCTCTAAAACAAACAAAAACCCAAAATTCTTATAAAGTGGACCCTCTATGCTTTGGATGAATATGATCAACACTCTGGAATTAGTCACTTGGTCAATATTGACCATCTTTTAGAGTTTCCCATACAAATTGAAATAGTACAAGTTGTTTATATAATAAAGCATGCCATACAGTTAGAGGCCATCTTTGGGAAATGGACTGTGTATTAAGAAATAACTTGTCTGACTGCCTGTGTATGGCCTCTCAAGAAATGAGTTGAAGAATTCCTTCAAAATTCTATGGAAACGAGGTATAGCCCAAGATTCCTGTTCAACAAATACATTTGGAAACAAGTCCTCCAAACTGCCTTCTACATTATGCCAGGGAAGGGCTAGGGGTGACATGGTGACATGTTGCTATTGTCACGGTGACATGTTGCTACTAGCTTGCCAGCCATATGGCAAAGCCATTTTCTAAAGTCACTGGCAAAGTCAGATGGCTATAATTTCCAGGCTTATACCTCTGCCCTGGGTCACAACAGAGGAAAGTTTCTGCTTCCTAATCATAAAATTTACAAGCCCCTTAATGAAGAGTCAGCATCCAATTCCTGGAATCTGATATTCAGTTATGCCAGATTTCTGTGTGTTATTGTAGAATGCAACTGGCAATTCAAGACCTATGTAATTACCATTGCTCATGTCACTATGAGATTTCCCTACTGAAATAAATCAGGCCCGGTGTGAATGCTGCTTGGGTATGTATCTTCATTTGCAGGATACCACCTGAGGAGTTTGCTTCCCCCGCCCCCCCCCCCCCCCGGAAAACTTCTGTAATATCTTATATTTTCTTACCTAATTATACTAAATCCTTCAACATTTTCCTATTTGTTTGTAGGGTACTCCTATGTAGGATATTAACAGTATTGATGGATTTTTTAAATATAGAAATGCTGGATGTTGGGGGAAACAAGGATGGATTTAAGTCCTATTTTAAAATTCTGGATGCCCTTATATTTTGTGGGGATTTTTATAGTGCTAATAGGAAAGGGGTGTTTAATACAAAATACCAGTAGCCCACAGGAAATTTAACAGGAACACTAACAAATTCACCTTTTTTTTTTTTTTTTTTTTTTTGTCTTGAAAATACCTTCAGTAGGGCTTATCTATAGATGTTCTTGCTCACTGGGCAGGTATTTGAAGCCTAGCCATGCAAAGGGCTGATTCTCAGACTCTGACAAATACTTTGAGGGTCTAGTAAGAAGCCCAAGAAAAGGGGATTGGAGCTCAGTAATTCTAATTTGAATATAAAAGAATGTTTTTCTATTTTATTTCTCAAACTGGTGAGGCAGGAACTATCAATAACATTATTTCAAGTGTTTGATGAATTTGTATAGCAGATTCAATTTACCTAGCCAATTTTAAGTAATCAAAATTAAATTATTTATAAGTCAGTAGAATGTGGGTAATAAATTCTGAGAAGCTCAAAAGAAAGTACATAGTAATATTAAAACTGTTATACAATCAAACCATATTTCCTTTTGCATCTAAAAATTACTTTTTAAATAACCCTGTCAGTGTCATTTGCTTATTGTTTCTTAAATCATAGTTCCATCCTCTTAGTTATTTTCATAATAGATAAATTTGAAGCTTAGAACTGGGTCACTCAGGTCTTTCTTATGCTTGTCTCCTCCCAATTCAAAATATATGTGTCTCCTTTTTTTTAAAAATTTTTTTAATGTTTATTTACTTTTGAGAGCAAGAGAGAGAGCACGTGAGAGTGGGGGGAGGGGCAGAGAGGAGGGAGTCACAGAATCTGAAGCTGGCTCCAGGCTCCATGCTGTCAGGACAGAGTCCTGATGCGGGGCTCAAACTCAGGAACCTCCAACATCGTGACCTGAGCCAAAGTCAGATGCTTAACTGAGCCACCCAGACCCCCTACATGTATCTCTTAATAGTACCATATTCACAAGCTTACAGGTAGGCTCAATGCTGGGAAGTAGCAGGACGAATCCATGTTAGAAAATTCTTAGAACGCCTACCTTCTTTCTGACCACATAGCAAAAAGAAAATTAAAAAAAAAAAAAAGAAGGAAAGAGAATGGAAAAGGAAAAAGAAAAAATAAGAAAGAAAAATAAAGAAAAAGAAAAAAAGCATTAGTTGCTTTTATATAAATTTATTTTCCAGAGCACACATGTGTTGCTTTATCATATTGTCTTTACTTAGTATGAGAACTGGGATTACTACACCTACTAATCAGTGCTAGAAAATCAAGTGGTAAAGACTGGAAGAGGGAATTACCGTAAAACTGCTTTGGTGGTCTTCATCAAGTCCAAAACAAACAAAGTCAGTGGTTTCAGTTAAAGTAGAAATAAGAGGGCAACTGTCATTTTACTGCTGTAATCATCTTTTTTCCATTTCTAAGATATTTGAGGATCTGCTTAACTAGTACAGATATTATTAAATGGGAAACAAAGGGAGAAATCAAACAAATGTGCCATTTTATTTTAGCCTTGCTGAAATTCCCAAATCCCTCTGATTTTGTTTCTCTTTTGTTTTTCAGACAGCCTCAGTGAATTAGATCACAGTCAGCCTCTTGAGACAGAATTAATCACTCATATGTTTTTTTTTTTTTTAATCTATTGAATGAATAAGAGAGGGAGAAAAAAGCAACCAAAATGCTTGCTCAGTTCTTCATATTTGGCCATCTGCCAAATTTATCTGAGGTCATCCTTAGTGGACCCATAAGCTCTTTGGTGAGCTTTCAGTTGCCATGTTAGCTCTTATGTACCCCCATTTAATCGTCTATAGATTAATGTTCCACTTTGTTCTCTACTCCTTTTTGTTTCCTGGGCCATCTGATATTACCACATAGGTTACACAAACCATGAACTGAGAGCCTGAAAGAAATTGTAAGAGTCTTGTAAAGAAATCAGGATGGATGTGGCAAAAGTATAAATAAAATAGCAAAATAGAACAGAGACCTTTCCCCAAAACACCACTGAACTGAAAGAAGGTTCTATAGAGGATGGAGACGGAAGAAAAGAATATAAAGCAATTGTTCTGTTTTAATGCTGCAGGATACAAAAATTGAATGGATACTCTGCAACATGCAAATGTACCCAGAATACCTGACATCAACATTGCTTAAGCAAGCTGATGTGATCCAGCAAGGATAATAAAGTAGTATGAGGCTCTGTGCTTTGGAGCTGACAGAGAGTGAAGCTGTTTGGAACAGAAGTCTGATGGAAACACATCGTAAGCCAATATACAAGAGCAGAAGAAGCAGAAGGAGAGTTAGATGTAGGATTTGCATCCTGAGTGGCTGAGCGTTCTCAAGGTTCTCTCCTCCCTCCTACCTGCCATTGGGCCTCTTACACTGTAACTCGGAAGGCCCTGTATGATTGGGAACCAATTTCCCACATCTTTCTCTTCCATTCATACCTCCTTACCTGGCCTCCTAGATCCTAACTTTTCCCCGGTGATAGTGCCTTCCATATTCCTGTAACCATACCTCTGACACGTGGAGGAGGGGACAGAGTTGGAAGAATTAATGTTTTTATTTTTGTTCTTTGCTGGCTCTACTAGGCCATTCAGATGAAGAAATTTTATCATAAAAGGGACTGGAGCAAAGGCCATGCTATCCATATGACACACTCTTCATCCTAGTCACCTTTACCTGTATAGACTTCAGGCACGCCAGCCGGCAGCTGAGCTTGCTTGAATTTATACATCAGTTCTGCCACTTCCCTATCTTGGCTTTAGGCAAATCCCTAGAACTATCAGGTCAGTTTACATGTCTGCAAAATGGAGATAATGACACCTATTTTAGGAAAATGTTAAGGGAAACAACAATGATGCAATGGGAAGGAAACAACTGTAATTTTCTGGAAATGTATTACTTGGTGGTGACTGATGAGATTATTGATATTGTCAAATGTCTCAAGATTTTAGCATCTGTTCCAAATTTTCTTTTCCAACCTATCAGTTAAATCATCCTCCAGGACTTCAACATCCTGTGATGGTGACCACTTTATCTCTCTAGCAATTATACTCTACTATACCTCTCCTGACCTACATTTCTTCCATTCTCAGACACAAATGTTTCAAAGTTTCAGTTTCTGTTGGGAGCATTTTCCAAGTGATATTTTGTAATGTTCAACCATTTTTTTTCTTAAAATCTTGCTACTTGAATTATTGTGTTTCTTACAACTGATGTCATTAGAACTGAAGAAATATGACAATTCCCCGTCTCAGCTGATATCTTTACCATCTCCTACCTGTCCCATGTTCATGGCACTTCATTAATGACTTCCACCCATTGTAGGTTGCTGCCTCAGAAAATCTTTCTAGGTAACCCCTCTAGAGGATCCAGTTCTCCCATCCAATCCTGGATTTCCTCGATTCTTTTCAGAATTTCCTTCAAAGCTATCTATCAAACTTGGGACAAGTACAGGAATCCCCTTTGCCTTCAGTAGCCATGGATCACGTTGCCTGAAACTCAGACTTCATTCCTCTCTTTTACTCTACAGCTCTAAGCTAACCACACCCAGCCCAGGCTTCTGAGCCCTGTTCTACCTTCCCAAAAAAGACAGACATCGATCCCTAGGGAAGAGGTCAGAAACCTTTTTTTGTAAAGGATCAGGTAGTAACTATTTTAGTCAGTATGAACCACATGGCTTCTGTCACAACTATTCAACTCTGTCATGGTAGTGTCAAAATAGCGATAGACATATATGTAAACACGTGAGTTCTGCAGTGTTCCAATAAAACAATACTTACAAAATCAGGTGGTAAGGGATGACTCACACATTGCTGTTAGTAATGTAAAATAGCACAGCTAGTCTGTAAAACAGTTTTCTAGTGTCTTATAAAATTAAACATGCAGTTACCGTGTGACCCCAACAATTGCACTATTTGGGCATTTATCCCAGAGAAATGAAAACTTATGTTCACATAAAAACCTATATGCAAATGTTCCTAACAGCTCATTTATTATAATCAAACCCTGAAAACAACCCAGAGGCCCTTCAATAGGTGAAAAGTAAACAAATCGTGGTAGATTCATATCTTGTAATATTAGCCACCAATAAAAGATACGAACTTCCAAAATACACAACAACCTGGAAAAATTTCCAGGGAATAATACTGAGTGGAAAAAGCCAATCCAAAAAGATTTCATAGTGTATAACTCTATCTATATAACCATTCTGAGATTACAATGGAGAAAAGATTAGTGGTTTCCAGGTGAGATTGGGGTCGGGGAGAGAGGTGAGTGTGGTTATATAAAAGGGCAGCATAAGAGATCCTTATGGTCATCGAACTATTCTGTATCTTGACGCAGGTGGTAGATATATGAAACCAAACATGTGATAAAACTGAACAGAACTAAACACATACACACATGCACACACATACACATGAATATAAGAAAAACTGGGGAAATCTGAATAAGATTGTTATTTTGTCAGTGTTTTCGTTATGATATTATACTGGAGTTTTATAAGACATTATAGAAACTACTGTGGGTAAAGGTTACATGGGAGGGATATCTACTATTTTTTTTTTTTTTTTTACAATTTTTATGTCAACCTACAATTATTTGAAAATAAAAAGTTTAACAATAGTAATAAACAGGTGGCAGGTCAGATTTGGCCTGTGGGCTCTAGTTTGCTGACTCTTGCCCTAGAACAATCATTTCTTCATTTGTTTTTAAAATCTAGCTTCCACGAATATGGTTTCCAATTTTCTACTTCTGGTCCTTGACTCTCTCTTGATCTATTTACTTGTTCCCAATTGCCGGCTCCTTG
The DNA here is from genome assembly GCF_018350215.1 of Panthera leo. Classification (NCBI taxonomy): domain Eukaryota; kingdom Metazoa; phylum Chordata; class Mammalia; order Carnivora; family Felidae; genus Panthera; species Panthera leo. Next base: position 57,022,377 of record NC_056684.1, on the reverse strand, counting down.
ACTAACATTGCTACATGCTAATCTCAAAATTAAGTTGCCATCTACAACTAAGTTATCTTCAATCTGAATCCTACCTTCCATAAAACACCTGTTTCTTCTTCTCTTTGCAGGTCCTTGCTCTGTGAATGGCATCAAGAAATCCTATCAGTCAGATTTGATCGAAAGTCAAGAGTCACCTCTGTTTCTTCTTTTACCCTCTGTAACCAAAAATGTGACAGGATCTATATTTCTATTCCCCAAGATGCATCTACTACTGATTCCTACTGCTATGCCTCTGGGTCAGGTTTTTCTTATTTACCATTTAAAGTATTATCAGAATCTTCTATGTGGTTCCCTCTTGCCTGTTTCTCTCCATTAAGCCATTCTACTCTGGCTCACAGTTCTAAAGAGGGTACTGTCTTGCTGAAATCCACTGTCCAACTCTCTTTTATTTAAGGAGGGAAATCCAGAGTCTTCAGCCTGCCAAGTGGGGCTCTCTCCATCTTTTCCTCAGCTCGTCTTTCTACTCTTGTTACCTATTCATCCTCTATGGACCAGCTGGAAAGGAATGTTTTATATTTCTTACACATTTGTCTCTTGATATCTTTATTCTTTCCTCTGGCTGCATGCCTACTTTCCCACCTCTGCCAGTCAAAATTCTTTCAGATGATGATCAAAATAAGTCAGTCTGTCAGAATACACCGTTACACTTCATAGACATAACGAATATGGGCATTAGGAAGAATTTTCTTACCAAGAGGCAATGGCAACAGTATTGATTTACAACACAACACTGTCCAGAGAAACCACAAGCTTGGCAGGAAGGATGCATGTATGTGCTGGTGGGCAAGGAACACACTGTATTTAACTAAGCAGCATTGATTTATGTTTGTGATAGGGTGCCAGGAGGCAAGGGAAAAACAAATGAGATTCGGTAAAAAAAAAAAAAAAAATCAAATACTGTTTTTAACAGAATAATTTTAAAATTACATTGACATCCCTCTTGTGTGTGTTCTGCACCACATCATCACAGGATATCCTCTCATGGCCTTTCTGATCTCCAAATAATACTGAATTAATACTGGTATATGTAGATTTTTACTGACAGTGTGGGGTAATGTAGATTCAGGGATGGCTGAATCCAGATGTGCAAATCATATCTGTGGGGATCTCTCTCTCCACTCTTTTTTAATAACGTTTATTTATTTTGAGAGAGAGAGAGAGTGAGAGAGAGAGAGAAGGGGAGGGGCAGAAAGAGAGGAAGATAATCTTAGGCACTAACAGTGCAGAGCCCAATGTGGGGCTTGAACCCATGAACTGTGTGAGATCATGACCTGAGCCAAAACCAAGAGTACGACTCTCAACTGACTGAGCCACCTAGACACCCCACTCTTTCTCCACTCTTTGACACCACTTTACTTTATTTTGACTTTATTTTCAGATGGGTTTCCCTTTCTGGTGAGAAAAACAACTACTAAGTAGAAGCTTGAGTCTCTCAAAGCCTATCTCCATGATTTCCTCTACTGAATACTGTTATCCTTGCCTTTAATCCCCTGTGCCAACCTGTTCAAGCAGCTTTTATGGCACTTATATAAACAATCTGTAGGGACATAAAGCAAATCAGTTGTTCCCAGGAATGGAGGAGGATGCCCTACCATGGGTCACAACAGAGGTGATCTTTAGCGCAGTTTTTGGTTTCACAGGTGTATACAATTGTCAAAAATTATTGAATTGTATACTTTAAATGGATGTAGTCTATTGCATGTAAATTATTCTTCAGTAAAGTTCATCAAGGGAAAAATAAAAACCATGGATGACAGCCCAGTGTGTGACTAATTTAATGTCCTATTGGAAGAATAACCAATGAGGGCTCATGCAACTCATCCCAGTCCATGAGAGCTGATTGTGTACATCTTTCCTAACACCACAAACACTGGACAGTCAAAGACATCTTAATGATGGCTTGAAATCAGCCACAGTAGGAGTATTTACACCATGGATATAGGTAAATGCTACAACTGGCATCTCCCCTGCCCCCACGAACTTACTGTTAAATACTTATTAGCACATCATTGACTGATATCATCTATTATATATACTTTATGCCCAATATTTGTTTATAGCCATGTACTCACCTCAACTTCTAAGAATTTGATGATAAAAATGGGAAATAGGTAAGAAATTTAGATGCAATATAATATACTGAGAGAGTAAGTAAGAAATAAATTTCTAATTAGATTCTCTTCTGAAATTTGGGAGGGGTAGGGCAGAGATTATGTTAGAACTAAAAGAAAGAGCAGTAGGTTAGGAGTTGGCATGTTTGAGGCTGACACAAGTTTGTTCTACTTCTAGGACATGTGACTTCAGGCACATCCCCTTTCTTCTGTTAGCCACAGATTTCTCACTTGTAAAATGAAGATTATAACACCATTAAGTCTTAAATCACATGGTTGTTGCAATAAATAAATAAAATCATATCTTTGAAAGTGCCTGTTATTATTTCACTCTAATCTGATGTTTTCAGAAAGTTTAAATGTCTCCCCAAATATATTGTAAGTATCTTGAATGCAGAGAACATAATAGTAATTCAATAGCTACTTAAGAGTTATATAAAGCATTTCCAAATATAAATACTAAGAGTGTTCTATTTTCAGTAAGATTAGGACGTTTAGGTATTTACCTCTCTTTTGAACATGTATATTTAGATTGATTATGGCATTATGTGTGTGATAAAATCAGTCACAATCTTTTTTTTATTGTAACATTTCATTTCTATAACTTAAAACTTCTCCATATTAAAATAGCTTAAAATAGAACCTCTCAAGTGTAGCTTTAAAACTGCATCTAGCTTTCTATGCTTAAATTTAAGTAACCTACAAAAAGGAAATTGTAGAAGCTTCTTAGAAAGAATAAAAGAATTAGAAATAAAACACAAACAGCCTCAGCAGCAGTTAGGAATAGAAAAATCATGGAGTATTTGGTGCTTCATGAAAAGGGAGGAAATGCTTCCTGTGGCACAAAGAAATTCAGAAGGTGAAGAAAGGAGGTTTATGGAAGAACACATTGTCTCTTCCTGAAACCAAAAAGTCAATATGGAGGGTGGACTGTACTAGAACTTCTTTCTAATGGTTTCTTGGGACCAAATGCAAGATGGGCTGCATTAAGACAGATAGGGTCATCAAAACTTGCACCTGAAACCATGGTGTTTCCATGATTATGGAGTTATGTCAGGAAGTTAAAGGATTAAAATGGTCTTTTAGGAACATTTGCTTCATGGCACTAAGATCAATACATGTCCAGGTATGAACACCAAGTCTGGTACTTGGATTCCCGAAGAGAATGGTGTTGAGACTGGGTAGCCTATGACAAAACAAGAACACCCACTATAAAAGTTCTATGAGTTGCAGTCAACAGTAAACTCCGAGTGAAATAGGGCTATCACGTTGTTGTAGCAAAAGCTAAGGCAACCTTTGGATGTGTTGGTAGATTAATTCAACTCTGACGAGGCTATTAATACCTCTGTTTATTCAGCTAGTCAGACCTTGTGTAAAGAATTGTATTCAACCTAACTTAACATACTCTAACAAAGAGTAGACAAACAGTACCATATGAAGAACAGGGGATATTCAAACAGGAGAAGTGAGGATTGTTGCAATGTGTAATAGGGCTGAAGATAATAGCTGTTTTCAAACTGAAGAGTTTTATATGGAAGTCAAAGAAAGTTCATTTTTTCTTTTGAAGTTAAGTTGGGCTACTTAAAAATTTTAAATCAACTTCTCTACAAGTAGAAGGGAGGTTAAGATACATGAAATGTAGGATACTCCCAACTTGAGAATGTGTGAATTCAAGATACAGAACCAAGGTTAATGAAATAAATATATGATATTCTACCCTTTTCATATAAGCTGCTGCTGCTGCTGATTTGAATTGTTTTATTGCAATAATGGAAAGTTTGCATTGATAGATTCCCATTTAATTATCCTACTTGGCAATTGCAAGTAGTTTGCCTTGGAATGGAATATAGTATGAGGCCATGAGACTCATGAAGGATTCAAGTCTCTAAGGCCAGTCTCATTAGCACTGATCTAACACGCTTAGACACGCTCATTTTCACTGGGATCAGAACATGGCATGTTTGCTTGAGTGGTTGACTTTATTATTGAGAAAGGACAACTGGATCATTATTAGAATAGCCTTCCTAGAAGAGGAATATTGAGTTATCTTTTACTTATCAATGGTTAAATTAAAAGCAATTCTCATTATGGATTGATGCATTATTCCAGCCTAGGAATTATTGGCTCATGCATTTAATATACTATAAATATAGGATGGCTTTCAAGTTATGATAAACTAGCTTACCTATTGAGCTCAAGCTGACTGCATTATTGACAACACCATTAAAAACAGGAGCACTATTTTACTAATTTAAAGGATGGGTGACAATATTATAATTAAATGGCACAATTCAGCTAAAAACTACAAATTTACCTCCAATTTTCCACTGCTACTTGGTAAAACATAAGTATTTAATCTATTTTGGCATGACAGTCTCAGATAATTGGATTTTATACTTTACTAGACAATTGATCATGTATTCATTTTTTTTAAATGGCAGATGTAATCATGTTGGCATATCATTGGTGAAAACATCTTAGGTCTATACAGGGATATCTTTATTCATTCTCTCACTGCCATCTGCCTATTATCTGCCAGGTATATGGAAATAGTATATTAAAAAAGTCACCATCCTCACTGACCTTGCATACATAAAGCTCCAAAATGTGCCTATGGTATTAGATTTCTTCAAATCTATCTTGAGACAAAACATCAATCAAGTGTCAAGACAGAAGACAGACATTTTTAAATGTCAATGTCTCAAAAAAAATTAACTTTGCTTAAACTCCTTTGCATAAAAGTTCTAGAAGACATGCATCCATCAAAACAGAAAAGTGAACCGTGAAAGAGGGAGACAGAGAATCTGGAGCCACACTTCTCAAACCACACCAATATGGCCTAGAGAGCCACAGCAAAATCAGAGGGTGCCATGGAATATTCCAGTCATCAAAGGAGATATAGGGACATCTGTTAGACACCATGTGAATTACCAATATCAACTTGTTGGCACCTAAATACTTAATACACAGAAATGTTATGTATTTCTTTTAGCCTGCAAGTGTCATAGAAAAACACATGTATCACACAACTAATATGAAATGAGAACATTTAAAAATATTTGATCTAGGAAATGGAATATCAGAAGACAAAAGCAAAGGGAATCTTTGGGAGGATGGTGAAAAGAGTCTTCATGTCTAATGTTCAGCAAGTCTAGAGATCCACCAGACAACACTAAGGAAGGTCCAAAGACTAGGAGTTACCTTTCCAAAGAAAAACGCGCTAGTATGTCCAATGGGTTTAAACACATTGAGAGAGATCTGCATCACGTTGAAGGCTGTGGTGTGATTTAAGATAAATACATAGAAAAATAAATTCATTAAACTGTGATAATTGTCAACGTACAGATAAGAAAAAAATGCAAGGGGAAAAATAACCATAGTGATATGCCTGGCTCGTTTAATAGTAGTTGTTATAATGTAAAATAATGCAAACAGTGAATATCTTTTAAAAGTTGGTGTATTTTGAGAGAATATGGGAGACAGGAAGAATGCAAAGGCATAAATTTTCAGTGTATGTATAAGAAAGAGACTAAATCATCACATTGCATTCAGAAAAGCTAAAAGATAATTCTCATCACTAAAAAAGCTTAAAGTAGCAATAAAATCTTACTACATTAAGTACCAAAAGGGTCAGCTTAAAATGTTGAAGGTGTCTGCCTTCAGGGAACTGGTAATTGGGAGTAGTCAGAATAATTAATTAATTAGCCTCATAGAACTGTTTGACTCTTAAAATTAAGAGTATAACTTTAGTAAAATTTTAAAGCTAAATTATTTAAATAAAGCACATTTGAGACACTGTAGTCTATGCACACTTCCTTGGGTTTTTGTTATGATCTTTGTTTCTTCAGTGATTACTTTATGCGAGCCTGACCTCAGTGGAAGCAGAAGTGAGGATTTGGAAGATGGAGTCCTTCTTTCAGAAGATTTTGAGGTAGGGGCACCTGGGTGGCTCAGTCAGCTGAGCATCTGACTCTTGATTTTGGCTCAAATCATGACCTCATGGTTGGTGAGTTTGGGCTCTATGCTAATGGTGTGGAGCCTACTTGGGATTCTCTCTTTCACTCTCTCTTTGCCTCTCTCCTGCTTGTACTCTCTCTCAAAATAAGTAAACTAAAAAAAAAAAAAAAAAAAAAAAAAAAAAAAGATTTTGAAGTAAAAATAAATGAAACAGAATGTAGCAGTTTTGAAGGAGAAAAAAACAAAGTAAAGTTACTTGAGTCTGATAATTTTATTCTTTTTATTTTATTTTGAATTGCACTTTTTAATTAATATATAGTAACATTGCCTTGTGGGTTATAATTATGAATTTTAGTACCTGTATAAGTTCATGTTCTAAAGTCCAGCACTTTAAAAGTGTTCCACATGCTTCTTGTCTCCTAAATTTCTGATTTGAAATCTTCAGTCATGTGAATTTTTATTCTCTCAGGAATAATGTGTCATTTTTCTTTGGCTACTTTTTTGATTTTTTTTTCTTAATCTTAATTTTCAGCAATTTGATTATGATGTTTAAAATTTGCGTTTCTTTGGGTTTGTAGTTTTGAAAGTTCATGGAGTTTCTTAAATCTTTAACTTTATGTCTTTTACCAGATTTGGAAAGTTTTTAGCCATTATTTTAAAAAGTTTTGGCAATATGACAACATCAATGTTAGGCATCTGTACTTTGGTATTGTCATTCAGGTCTCTGCATCTCTGTTATTTTTTATTCAACCTATTATCTGTGTTTGTATTTATTTATTTATTCACTCACTTACATACTTACTTATATTTAATATATTTTTTAAAAGATTTTATCTTTAAGTAATTTCTACACCCAATGTGAGGTTTGAACTCACAACCTCAAGATCAAGATTTGCATGCTTTACAAACTGAACCAGCCAGGTGCTCTTCTCTGTTTTTATTTTATTTTATTTTTTAATTTTTTTAATGTTTATTATTTAGTTTTGAGAGAGACAGAATGTGAGCAGGGGAGGGGCAGAGAAAGAGAGAGACACAGAATCCAAAGCAGGCGCCAGGCTCTGAGCTGTCAGCACATAGCCCTACGTGGGGTTTGAACTCATGAACTGCGAGATCATGACCTAAGCTGAAGTTAGAAGCTTAACAGACTGAGCCACCCAGGCACCCCTTCTCTGTTTTTATATTAGCTATTTTTTATTTATGTATCTTCAAACTGAATGCCTATTTCCTGTGTCACTTCCATTCTGCTATTCTTTTGAATAAGGATTTTATTTTGATGAGAATTGTTTTTTAATTCTAAAATTTTCATTTTGTTCTTCTTTAAGTTTTCTATTTTATTGCTAGATTCTCTATATTTTCATTTGCTTCAAGAGCATTTGCCCTTATTTCTTGGGAGTGTTATTACAATAGCTGCCTTAAAGTCTTTATTAGATATATCCAACATGTGTTATCTCTGCATGGGTGTCTTTTTTTTTTCTGCAGACAAATTGAGATTTGTCTGTTTCTTTATATGCTAGTCAAATTTGTATTGTATCTGATATTTGAATATTATATTATGAGGCTTTGGGTCTTGTTTAAATCCTGTGAAGAATGTTGATACTTTGGTTTTATCAGGCAATAGCTCTAATAAGTTCAGGTCACAAGTTGTGACCATCAGCCTTCTTAGGATGTGATTTCAGTATCATTTGAAAATGTAAATGTAATTTGTTAAATGTCAATGTAAATGAAATTTACATTTTTACATTACATTTTCAAAGCTTTTGTAATTCTATTTGGACTCTTCCTGGGCATGCATCACCTAGTGGCCAGTCTGGGACTCAGGTGGTGGTCTGTCTTTGTATTCAATTCTCTACGTCTCTGGTATGCTCTATAGGACCACCACATGCACATCTTGAGGGTAAAACTCAGAGTGCTTAAAAAACTGTACGTGGTAACTTTCTCCATCATCTATCTCCCTTGTACTCTGATTCCTGGCACTTTCTATGGTGCTGTGACCAGAAAGCTGGGCATTATTTATTTTATTCTATCATGTGTTCCTAACACTATGCTCCTGCCTGGGGTCAAGTGGCAGGAGAAAAGAGAATGAAAGAGAGACAGAGAGAAACAGAGAGAGAGAGAGACAAAGAGAAAAAGGATGCGGTTTTTTTTTTTCCCACATTCTTTTGTGATGGCAGTTATTTTTATTAGAAGTGAAGGTTTCCCTACTTCTTCATAGCTTTAGGTGCTTATGGTTCTCAGATGCTACTATTGATGCTTACAAGAACTCCATTTTCCACTCCTTCAGCCTGAACTGGGATGTTCTTCTGGACCTCTTGTTCATGCCCAAGACTACTTCTTAGTTTTTGGCTGGGGAATGCTAGGTGTGAAAAAAACTAACTTACCACCCTTCATTCAAGGGTACTTCAAATTCTAGTATTCTACGATCTGCCTGCTTCTGCCTTTTCTGAGTCCTTAAAGATCTCCTCCATGCACCTGTCTAGGTTTTATGAGTACATTCCTTGAGAGACACAGGGTAGAGTATTCTGATTCCATCTCACCCAGGATCCCAGGTCATTTCATTTTTATTCGTGTACTGAGGCATTTAGTTCCATGTTTCTAGTTTTTTTTTTTTCTTTTAGTGGTAAATAATCTGGAGAACAGAACTTTCTTTCTAATGACCCATAGGGCACTACACTCCAGAAACAATATATTTTCAGGAAGAACACTGCTAATAGAAGTTAGAAGCTCACACTTAGCTATTGAGAAGTGTTCATTCTGACTTTGGCCTTCCAATGGAGAAGTGCAGCCTTTGTCAAGGTTGGATGGCTTTTTATATACAGAACACATGCTATTTCAGTTCACAGATTAGTAGTGGGTATTTGAAATTATGTGAAAACCTAGGAGGGAACAAAAATAAACAGGTGAACAGAAATGAAACGGATATGAGAGACATAGCAAATATATACACATCATGTAATCACTGCAGACAGATTTTTAAGGTAAATACCACTGACCTATTCTGTGGATAAGAAAAATAAAATTAGTGAAGACTTTGTTACCTACTCATATAATTATTCTGAAATCAGAGAGAGAGAGAGAGTAAAAAAACAAAACAAAGGCACTAGTAACAAGCCCCTTTACAGTGCCCAGACACCTCCTTTATATAAAGGGTGTGGAGAAAGTAGACTTCAGAAAGCTTCCTATCCTTTCCTTTTGTTGCCTTTGCTACAGACCTCTCAGAGCTGTGGCTAACTGTGATAAAACTGTCATTCTCTCTTCATTGTTAGTGTTTTGCTTGTTCCTCCAAGTGGCATAAATGAAACCTGGGCTTTCTATGCACACTTGCATGTTGAAGGAGTGCTAAAGACTGGTGGACTAGGGTTTGACATGGAAAGCAGTGAATATTAGTTATAGAGTAAGCATGAGATAACTCGATGCTGCCTGGGGCTGAGGAAGCTAAAACATGCTCCTTAACCTGATGTCCTGATAACAGATTGTTTTTAAAACTAAGTATCACAGATTGTGTAGTCTTTGCCCAATACATGTAGTCCCCCTATTTCCCTGTTTACCATAGGCTAGTATTGTAAAAAAAAAAATTAAAAAAAAAGGAAATGGTTAGTGATCTTTTGACACATTTGGTCTAGGTTACAGGTAAGCCTAGGTTATGGGGAAAGAGAACTCAAATGAATGTTCATGTGGTTTTTTTTTTTCCTTTAAAGAATTCAGTTGAAATATTATTGCCAAAGATAATATTTTGCATAGGTAGATTTCACACGATAGGAAGGCCTGTCTGTTGTGATCACTTGATCCTTACAGTAACCCTGTAAGGTAAATGCGACATGTTTTATTATCTTCATTTTTAAAGATATGAAGAAACTAGGTCACAGATATGATGATTCAATATCATACAGCAGTTGTGTTCCCAAAACAGGTTTCAAACAAACAGAATGGTGTTTCTATGTATTCCTCACTCACTCCAATCAGACTTCCACTCCTATCGCTTCAGAGCAAAACTACATATGCAAAGATCATTGATTGCCTCCATGTTTATAATGTATTTCCTCCCAGCAGCATTGACACAACTGGTCACTGATACCAGATTTAAACTCCTCTTAGTTTTTCCCCTACTTTAATAGCTCTTGCTTTTTCTACTGTTCTTTCCTGGAGTGGCCTGCTTCTCCAAATTTTAAATCATGAAGTTTCTCAAGGATCAGTACTAAGCTCTCCTCTTTTCACAATTTACATCATCTCTCTAAGCATTCCTGGCTACTCCTATAATTGAACCTTAAAATACATGAAGAAAATGGAAACCAATTTGACAGTAAATTTCATATATTAAAAAATAAAAAAAAAATAAAATAAAATAAGAAGAGGAAACAAAAAAAAAAAAAAAAAAAAAAAAAATACATGAAGAAATGTTAACTTTTATAAAGGCAATTTTCACCTTTCTATGCTCTAGAGAATTCACATCATTCATACCCAAATATTCCCTGTGAAACACATTCATTTATCACTTTGTTAATTTACTCAAAAATATATATTGAGATTCTACTATTTTCCAGGTACCGTTCTAAGTTTCAGAATGCAAAAGTGGGCCAAAGAGAAAAAAAAAAAAAAAGAGCTGCCCTCATGGAATTTGTTTGAATGGACGACACAAATAACCAATAAAACTTTTTATATAATATGAAGTCAGAGTGTGATAAAACCCTAGGAAGAAAATTAAAGCATTTGAGAATGGCAGTGGTTGTGATGTGTATGTGCAAGGAACAAAAGAGAAGACAGGTAAGTTCATTATGAATGGAGAAGCCTGATGGCCCTGTGGGAAGGAGGAACCACTTCACCAGAGAAAAAGGGAATTGGACTGAAGGCCAAGAAGATTTGCATTTTGTCTCATCTTGTCTCACTGCCTCCCATGTATTTGGGGAAAAGTCCATTAGTCACTCTGGGAAAAAATTCTTAGATGATTTTCTGAGGAACCTTTCAGACCTATGATTTTATTGAAGATTTTGGAAGCGATGGGGTGGAGATACAGGGCTAGATGAGAAATAAAAGTATTGGGGGTTATCACTGTCATTAACTAAACTTTATTTAGTTTTCATATTTTTAAGTTCAGTCATTTTGCCTCACATTTTTATTGAACTCCTATCAGTTGCTGGGCACTGTGCACACTGCAAGAATGCAGGTAAAGGAGCTCAGGACCTTTACCTCCACAGGGTTCAGGGTCCAGTTTTTCATGCTTGCCACTCTGGTTCTTCACTATTTGGGATCTGTCCTAGTCTCAGTTTTGCCATACCTTTCAGGTCTTAAGTATCTCCTGTACAGTATTTCCTGAGAGTCTAACAAAGAATGCTAACCAGGAAACCTTAAATGTTTCTCACATAAGCAGATAGATAGATATGGTTCATTTGGAAAGATTTCGAAAGACATAGAGAAGGGCAGTGTGAGTCTTCTCGCACCGGTCCCCGATATTCCCCGTTATTTTCAAACATTCAAACCCCATTATGTAAAAAAAAAAAAGACAAACTTATGTCTTCCAATTCACAGAATCTTTGTAACAGGCCATTTCACAGTTTTAGTGAAAGACGTACAATAAATTATATGGAGAGAATCTAGAATACAGATCAGGAATTTAGGGGACAATAAACACACCGCTCAGGGAAACCACCTGTGGTAGTATTACTTGGTGCTCACTAATATCTGAGTTTCTTTTTAGGTCGGGCAAAGATTAAGCTTCCCAGCACTTGGCAATTGGAAAGGGTCTTAAGACAAACTATCGCCAATGAATTGCAAGGAGAAGTGGTAGGTGTCATCGCCTTGCTAAAGTGTCTAATTGCTAGTCTAAGACTCCACAGTATTTTCTTTTCCACTCTCATCAATTAAGGAGGCTTACTGTTAGACTGTAGAAATAATGGAGCTTTCATTAACGTAGATGTCCAACTACACAGAGAACAGTTTCCCCAGAACTCTGTACTAGAGAGAAACCTTTTTTGTGGTAAATCACTGAGATTTAGAGGTTATTATGACCACATAACTTAATCTAACCTTACTAATTTATCATCTATCTGAATTAACTTTTTACCATGTTAAAAACTATTTGGAATCTTTAAGAGTTGTGAGGATGCCCACCAAACAAAGGGTCCATGCAACTTACGATCATCATTTCCACCACTAACTTCCAAGAGATCAACAGACGTTTTTGCCTTTGCTTATTCTTTTTATGTGGAGCATATGCTAATCTTTCCTGTTCTCAGTTCTTTCAACGTGAAAAATCTAGATACTTTAATTTTGGTTGCTTTATCTTCTCTCGCTTTTTTTAAAAAATATTTATTAAAAAAAATTAAAGACCATTTTTTAGGGAGAGGAAGGTACAGAGATTTTCCGAATATCCCCTGCCCCTACACATACATAGCCTCCCCGATTATCAACATAACTCACCAGAATGGTATTTTTTTTAATCAAGGATGAACCTACATTGACACATCATAGTAACCCCAAATCTATTATTCACCTTAGGGTTCACTCTTGGTGTTGCACATTCTGTGGATCTGGACAAAAATCTAGTGACATATGCTCATCATTATAATATATAGAGTATTTTCACTGCCTTAAAAATCCTCTCTGTTCCGCCTATTTAATTTTACTTCCCTCCTCTCCCCTTGGCATCACTGATCTTTTTATTTCTCTGTAGTTTTTCCTTTTTCATAATGTTTGGAATCACATAGTATGTAGCCTTCTCAGACCTGCTTCTTTCACTTAGTTCTATGCATTTAAGGTTCTATGCATTCATGGCTTGATAAGGCATTTATTTTTAGTGCTGAATTCCTGCTTTTTTTCCCTTCAGTAACGTAGTAACCTCATGTTCATACTGCAAAATTCAAGTTGCTACAGCTTGAGGTTCAGGATTATGTCCAGCTTCACACAGAGAGGCTTCATCCATTAACTTCAGCTGGTTTCATTTTCCAGCCTTCTAATTTTATCAAGTTCATTATTAGTACCCCCAAATCAAGATCTTCTCTAGCTGGTTTTATTAGAGTTCAGATCTCTCTTATATCTGCTATATTCCTGTGATATTCCAATGGCTCATTCTCTCCACGTTCCCAACCCTTCACAAGGAAACTTTAAAATTTCTCTTGTCGAGGCATTCAGTGGACTTCAAGCCCTCACATACTGCACTCGTGCAGCATTTGCTTTTTATTGATCACTAGATTATATTATCAGTTCTCTTTTTTGCTTCTTTCTTATTTTGTCAGGGTTCCTCACCTTGTGCCAAATTTCTGCTTTAGACTGGAGAGGCCTCATGTATTTTATTCCATTGTGGTTTTATTTTCTTCTAAGTAACTTCTATCAGATATAGGTCTCAATTCGAAATAGCCATATTTGCTTGAGATTATTGTTTTAGCTAGAGGAGTGTGACTACATATATGCACAATTGGAAATGGAGTATATCCACACTGGGGTCAAGTGACACAAAATTCTATATTCTAGAATCTTCCCGAATGTGTTTACTGCATTCTTAGAGCCATCTTAAGAATTCTGACAAAGATGATTTAAAATATTTAATATTCTGGGCTCCTTGATTGAGAAGTTTTATTTTAAATACATTAATGCAACCATAAATGAGGAACTTAAATATTGCTATTGTCATTCCCTGAGCCCAAACTTTTAATGAACTAAATTAATATAAGGATGAATTCTCATCACAAAGCTCTGCTCCTAACTGCTTAATTTGAATGTATGGTCTGTTGATTGGCTGAGGGAAGTTAATTGAAATTAATTATAAATAGATAATGTGTAAACTCTGAAAAGTAAAGTAAACCTTTGTGGCACAATTCACTGAGTCTCATGGTAAGAGTAAAAAACTAAAACTTCTATGTTATGTCTATTTAATAATCTTTCTACGCTATTATTTGCCAAAAAATGTAAACCAATTTTAGTATTGCTCAAAGCAGAAGAACAAATTTCAAGATATTTTACATCCAAAATATCTCTGATGATTTTGGACTTAAGCCTCTTCTGAACTAGCATAAACTAAATACAAAGGATATGCATTCATTAATCAATGAATATTTATTTATTTATTTATTTTGCTCTATGTCAGATGATATGCTCAATATGAGAGACTAAGACAAAATAAAAAACTCTTAAGATGTCAAAATGCAGGAGTGCCTGGATGACTCAGTGGGTTGAGCTTGGATGACTCTGGTTTTTGGCTTGGGTCATTTTCTTACAGTTTATGAGGTCGAGCCCCGCATTGGGCTCTGTGCTGACAGTGCAGAGCCTGCTTGGGATTCTCTCTCCCTCTCTTTACCCCTCCCCGCTTGCATGTGAACACACATGTGTTCTCTTTCTCTCTCAAAATAAATGAATAAACATTTAAAAAAAGATGACCAAAGTCTAGTAGGAAGACAGATATATATATAAAAACCATTACAATGTAATGTGAAAAAAATCTAATATTAAAAATGCTAACAAAATATTACAAAAGAACATAAAGGGACAACTAATTCTAGGAAAGCCAGTAAGGCTTCACAAAGGAAATCACATTTTGATTCATCAGATCAAGAAGATGACAGGAGAAAAAGATATTTGCGTGTAACACTTCATTTTTATAGACACACACACACACAAAATGTATTGACACAGCTAATTTAATGTGTTAGTAAATAAATGATTGTCCATTCTAAGATGTAAAAGTTGGATGGATTTGTGTTAACTAGGAATGTGAAAATATGTTCACACTGCTCAGAACTGGGTTGTTGGCAAGTTTCTAGAATAGAATAAATGGCTGGTGTACAAATCATGAAAGGTCTGAGTTGGTAGGAGCCTCAGTGACATCCGTATCAAGTCCCTGTTTTATAAGGCAGCAGCTTCATCCCGGAAAGGGGAGGCAGTTTGCCCAGTGACACTTATTAGTGGAAACAAACAGTAAAAATATTATACAGATACTAAATAATGACACTGTAATAAGTTGGTAATATGCATGTCCTTTGGGGGGATCGTCAAAATTATGACTTGAAAAGCTGTTCCTCAGATACCCCCAAATCTGCTTATCTTTGTATTCAATTTATTTGGTTTGTAGCACTCCTCATCTCTAAATTTCTAGAATTATTGATCTAACTTGAATCGCTCTTCATGTTTTTTTGTTTTGTTTTGTTTTAGGGGGGAAGTGGCAATTAAGTGACAATGATAGCCTCCCCAGTAGGAAAGTGTATTAGTTTTCTTTATTCAAAATTTGGTTGCAAGTCAGAAAATAAAAATAAATAAATAAATAAATAAATAAATAAATAAAAGATTAGAAACTCTAACTTCTAAACTGGTTCTTTCTGAAACGTTGCTGCTTCCCAAAACAGACTTTGCCTATTTTGTTTTCTTAATGGCAGGAACAGTGACTTTCACTGAGTATTCTTTCTGTAAAAATAAGTGATACAGATTTAAATATGGAAAGTAGATAGGACGAGGGAGAGAGAAGGAGAGAGAGAGGGAGAGAGAATTTCCTTCTGAATATTTAGATCATCTGGGATGTCATATCCAGTTTTGAGGGAATGGATCCCAGGAATCTGAGCTGAGTAAGAAGTTAGAAAGTTCTAGTCTGTATCATGAGGATAGGAAGCAATGTTCAGAACTAAAGTCAGAATCTGGAGAAGCCAGAAGAAATTCAGATAGACAATCAAAGTGAAACATCACAGGAGCAGAGCATAAAGGCAGACCCACGGTTATGGGGAAAGGGGCAAAACGCAGCAACGAAAAATAAGTGATTTCCACTGAGGGTAAGAAGTCAGCAAGCTAAATCTCATCTCCAGCAACTACAAAGATTACTTTGAATCTTGACTATGGATAGAGAGGAAAAGGTTAAGGACTGAGCAGATTATGCCAATATGCTTGATGTTGATAATGTAAACTAGAGAGTGCTTTTAAACCTTTTGGTAGAGATGAGATTTTTTCAAAAAGAAAGTTTTTAGAAGAATCAGGATTTGGGGTATTTTACTTGATAAGGAAAACATTTTCTCCTATAATTCTTCAGTTTAAGAATACAGTAGCCCCCTCACCTTATCTGCAAGGGATATGTGACAAGATCCCCAGTGGATGGCTGAAACTTTGGATAGTACCCAATCCTCCATATATATACACATATATACATATACACATATATACATATATATGTGTGTGTGTGTGTATATATATATATATATTTACATATATAAATATATATACTCTTTTTTCATGTATATATCCGTATGATAAAGATTAATTTATAAATTAGGCACAGTAAGAGATTAACAACAATAATTTATAATAAAATGGAATAATTATAATAATATGCTATAATAATTTATGTGATTGTAGTCTCATTCTCTCTCAAAATATGGTACTGCATTCACTCTTCTTCTTGTGATGTGAGATGATAAAATGCCAATGTGACAGGATGAAGTGAGGTGAGTGATGTGGGCATTGTGACATTGCATTAGGCTACTTTTGCCCTTCTGATGTGTCATCTGAGAGTCATCTGCCTCTGTCCCACAGAACCCAGATTATTGACACAGCAGAAAGTGAAACCACAGAAGAGAGGGGACCACTATAGTAAAAGGTGGATCTTAGTATCCAAAAAACCATTTTTTTCAATGCAGAGAAAGAGCGGTCATAATACCTAATCTGCAAGAGATCATATTTTAAAACAGTGTTTTGTGTCTGCTATAAGCATCCAGGAAGGGTTTACCCAATTGGCAATCCAGGTACCAGAGCCAGAAAAGATGCACTCAATATTCGGAAGAAGAAGTACTGAAAGAAAATCCTTGCTTGGACAAATATCAAAGTAGAATGAAAGAAAGGTCTTTACATGTGGAAATATTGCTGAAGTGTAGAGAAGAGAATTTCTCTGTGTATATTAAAGTACGGAAATCAGAATTTCCTAAGGGTGAAACAGTAATTTAATGAGTATTTTGTAAAAGGAATCCTAAGCCAATAATAAAACATCTTTAAGTTATATAAGGTGGGGGATGCTGATAACTCTGGTGTACAAGGTGCTTTAGGGATGAAAAGAAGATTATCAGGAAAACTCAGTGGTTTCATTATTACTGACTTCACTGAAGTTGTTAGATTCCCACACCTAATTTATTCTTTGAAGCAAATAGGTCAGAGGGATTAGGGATGCTAGCTGTATTCTCACAAGGCTGTTCCAGATCTCCTGACATAGTATACATGTGAAAAAAATATCCAAAAATAAACAAGTACATAAATAAACAAATAACCATTTTACTCAGATGCATCCCCTAGATTTGAGAGAGTGAAGTTACTGAAATAATGGATAAAATGTGTAACTTATGAATTCAGATGCTACTATGCCCACAATTACTTGTGCTATCTGAATTATGAAAGCCAAGCCCCGTACTAAATTTTACAGCTGATATAAGAATAATCTATGGAGATAAAAGTCATCAAGGGAATTATCATATGCTTATGAATAGAATAGGGGGGTGAACTTAGAATGTCGTATTTATCTGAGGTTTTGTTGATTCTGTCCTTTACCAGCAGTTAGTACTATATGGTAATGTGAATGAATTCAAAGAGGTAATAAGTGCAAAACATGCCCACTTTATATATTTCCCATAATCTCTTTCAGCAACTATTTTTTGTTGTCTTAACAAAGGCATTTGATCTTGGCAACATTTTTTTCAAGAGTTGGATGATTTGATGGATGGTATTTCTTCAGTAGTTGAAGTAGAAGATCAGGATAATTAAAGTCTTAATCCACTGAAGAAATATTTATTTGTTATACATGTGTAGGTATGACCCTATACTTTAGTCATCTCAACCTTCCTTGTCTCTCTCCTTCCGCCTTGCTCTTTGTATACATATTTTCTTAAGATTATCCAAGAGATACTGTAGCTACATCCCCCTGTTATACTAAAGGTTTGCCTTAAGGGTTGTTGCTTGGTACAAATTTGACCTATGATTAAATTCTGATGCAAAATGTTTTTAAGTATAGCAAAATCTGTATTT
This sequence comes from Panthera leo, assembly GCF_018350215.1. NCBI lineage: Eukaryota > Metazoa > Chordata > Mammalia > Carnivora > Felidae > Panthera > Panthera leo. Next base: position 57,004,294 of record NC_056684.1, on the reverse strand, counting down.
TGTTTTCCCTTAACTGTAGAAGTTGATCTGTTTTCAGATGCAACCAGATGAAGTAAATTGAGTTGCCAATCTGACCAAGGACCGTGTTGTTTCCTATGAAAGCCAGCCAACTAGATTTTGAAAAGACATCCTCTGCTATTCATGATGAAGAGAGGTGGAAGTGAGGTGTGGAATCTCTATGATCTATTTTAGATTATGACGTCAAAGGGTTAAGGATGAATTACCTTAACTTTGATTATATATGGTTTTTTTTTTCAGTTTGAACCACAACCCTAACGTTATTAAAATGTGGCTTTTGTATTTCATTAAAGTTAAGCAATTAGGTTTGCATTTTTGATGCACCATAATTGTAATAGTGTGACATTATTCTGATGATAATGTTCATTGATCTTTCATAATGCAACTACTCACACCATGAATCAAATATAAATCAACACCTTTTTTATTTTACATGCAGTAAAGCCCTCTCTTTTCAGATTGATAATTTGCACTCACAGTATAATCTTCAGCTGTCAGAATGATTTTGGTATAAATCCCATCTGCATTCTTATCACAGATCTTTGAACCCTTATGAAAAGTGTTTTAGAAATAAACCAAATACAAGAACAGGGAGAGGTTTTAGCATTACTAATAGTGAAGTCTATTTAATTCCTGAGTAAAATGTTTGACATTCAGACATAGGACAGGCTGCAGCTCCATGAAATCCTCATTTTATACAAAGAACAAAGGTTCATGACCACACCTTCTAGCAGCATCAGAACAAGTAGACACATGGCTATTTGACCTCAATGTCTAGGAGGCCCTTTGTGTTCCAAACCACTCCGAGTTCCATAACTATCAGAGATATTAGTCCCAGAATCTATTCAGATGCCTGAGTTCCTAAATTTATAGCACAAAAGTATCACAATTGCTGTGGTTTTACACTGTGTCAACTGCACCATATTAGAAGTATGATTTCCAGAATTTTCTTCCTATATGGTTCTGGGTTAAGATGAGCTGTAGGAAAAATTTGTGCAAGATTTGGAAAGATGAAGAAAATCAGCAGTTATTCCACTCTGAGGGTTGGTGTAGCATGACAGGTACTATTGAAACACATGCATATTGTCACTGATCTGCTACCTCACCTGGTTGGAAAAGAGAAAAGACCGACCTGGAGCTCATCCAAGGTCCTTTCTTATCACTTTCAGCTTTTCTCAGGCACATGTGTAGCTTAGTGGTGAAGGGTACCAGGTTCTGCTAAACACCACATTATATTTAAAATTGTAATATGAAATTTATTGTCAAATTGGTTTCCATACAATGCCCAGTGCTCATCCCAACAGGTGTCCTCCTCAAAGTCCATCACCCACTTTCCCCTCCCTTCCACCCCCCATCAACCCTCAGTTTATTCTCAGTTTTTAAGAGTCTCTTCTGGTTTGCCTCCCTTCCTCTCTAACTTTTTCCCCCCCTTCCCTCCCCCCATGGTCTTTTGTTAAGTTTCTCAGGATCCACATAAGAGTGAAAACATATGGTATCTGTCTTTCTCTGTAGGACTTATTTCACTTAGCATCACACTCTCCAGTTCCATCCATGTTGCTACAAAAGGCCATATTTCATTCTTTCTCATTGCCATGTAGTATTCCATTGTGTATATAAACCACAATTTCTTTATCCATTCATCAGTTGATGGACATTTAGGCTCTTTCCATAATTTGGCTATTGTTGAAAGTGCTGCTATAAACATTGGGGTACAAGTGCCCCTATGCATTAGCACTCCTGTATCTCTTGGGTAAATTCCTAGCAGTGCTATTGCTGGATCATGGGGTAGATCTATTTTTAATTTTTTGAGGAACCTCCACACTGTTTTCCAGAGCGGCTGTACCAGTTTGCATTCCCACCAACAGTGCAAGAGGGTTCCCATTTCTAGACATCCTCACCAGCATCTATAGTCTCCTGATTTGTTCATTTTAGCCACTGTGACAGGCGTGAGGTGGTATCTCAGTGTGCTTTTGATTAGTATTTTCCTGATGAGGACTGATGTTGAGCATCTTTTCATGTGCCTGTTGGCCATCTGGATGTCTTCTTTAGAAAAGTGTCTATTCATTTTTTCTTCCCATTTCTTCACTGGATTCTTTGTTTTTTGGATGTGGAGTTTGGTGAGTTCTTTATAGATTTTGGATACTAGCCCTTTGTCCAATATGTCATTTGCAAATATCTTTTTCCATTCCGTTGGTTGTCTTTTAGTTTTGTTGATTGTTTCCTTTGCAGTGCAGAAGCTTTTTATCTTCATGAAGTCCCAATAGTTCATTTTTGCTTTTAATTCCCTTGCCTTTGGGGATGTGTCAAGTAAGAAATTGCTGTGGCTGAGGTCAGAGAGGTCTTTTCCTGCTTTCTCCTTTAGGGTTTTGATGGTTTCCTATCTCACATTCAGGTCCTTCATCCATTTTGACTCTATTTTTGTGAATGGTGTAAGAGAGTGGTCTAGTTTCAATCTTCTGAATGTTGCTGCCCAGTTCTCCCAGCACCATTTGTTAAAGAGACTATCTTTTTTCCATTGGATAGTCTTTCCTGCTTTGTCAAAGATTAGTTGGCCATACTTTTGTGGGTCCAATTCTGGAGTCTCTATTCTATTCCATTGGTCTATGAAAACACCACATTATTGAGATTGGGTATAGATGTGGGTTTCATTCTGTTCTCCTGGGTTCCAGCTGGTCACTCTCCTTTGCTTCATGTCCCAGGTTTTCTCCCCACTGCCAACTGTGCTGACCTACAGAAACACCGGGTCCGTCGCCAGATGCAACAAGAGCTTTCATAGACTTCTTTATTACCTTTTACAACGTATACTGCCTAATACCTATAATAAACTCCTTTTTCCATATAACTCCTAGTGGTTCTGCTTCCCTGACTGAACCCTCACAATACAATAATAAAGGCTGAATTATAGGCCAGTGATTTTCTTTCAGCTGATAACTGGGGAAGGAGCATGCATTTTCCTCTCTGTGGCTTTATGGTATATGTCAACATGCTTCTATGACCAAAAGGGAAAATCTTGAATTTTTATGTATGTACAGATGTATTTTTTTTTAAGTAGGCTCCATGCCCAGCATGAAGCCCAATGTGGGTCTTGAACTCATGACACTGAGATCAAGATCTGAGCTGAGATGCTTAACCAAGGCATGCAGTGCCACTGTACCCTTTTTAAAATGCAGAAGACCACCCTATACTATCCAGGGAATATGTGGAAATGAAGTCACAGGACCTTGGCTTATTATGATCAGAGTCTCCACTGAGGAGACTCCAGGTCATTGCTTTTGCTATTCCAAATCTTCAAGAACATATACATTTCTGTGTAATGTTGGACGCTTTTTTCCTCCACCAGTCTGTTTCCGTTATTACTAAACCAGGAAGGGAGGAGGAAAAAATCCTGAACATGGGTGATTATTAAAGACTTTATCTCTTCTATGGCAATTGTCTTTTTTTTTTTCTTGGTCTCTTATTCCTTCTGGCTCTTATACTCACTAAGATAAGGAACTCTCTTGAGAAAAATACAGTTAATCTCCTCTAGAAAATCACTTTCCTCATCTCTTCTGCTTTCTCATTAAATTTGACTCTCCTATGTTAATTTTAGTTTAATTCATATTTAATTGTTATTTAAAGACATAAAGGGGGTATGATGTTGTGCAGAAGGCGTAGGGGCATTTGAAGAAATTTCTGCAGAAATATCACCTCATCTGTATGGATTCTTTGACCTAGAAAATAAATAAATCAGATGCTGCTTCATGGTGAAGAATCTGTAGGGAAAGGAAAATTGTGGTGAAAATTCACTGGGAGTGAGCCAAGGCATTAGGAACTGGGATAGCGTTATCCAATCTGATTGTACCAATCCAAAAGGAACACACTCAGGTACAGGTTATGGAAGGAAGCTAAGGCAAATGGCTGCAAGGTGGCTTTTTCTGAATTCAGAGCCAGATACATCCAGTACTGATGGCATTTCTCTCAGGAGTAATAAGTTATCCTAAAACACAGTAGGATAGAACATAATATTTGGGAATCTAAAATAGAAGCCAAATGCAGAGATTTTGATGCTGCTGATAATACTTACTGTTCACTCATAATATAATATAGATCTATAATATAATCTAGATCACCTATAGGCAGCTAGGCATGTAGGTACCCTGAGACAAATATGGAACTCCAATTATATTCCTGCTAGAAGAAAAAAATCCAGTTTCTGGAGGGGGGGAAAGAGAAGATAAGGACTTCAGCAAAAGCAATTCAGGACCAGTCATAGAGGAAGCCCATTATTTATGCATCTACTATATGTCTATTGACCATACAGTATATTCTGCCTCCTAGACACTAGGCATGAGGCACTAGGGATGCATTAATTTTCAAAACTGCATTTCCTGGAACTAGTGCTTATGGATTAGTGGCATTACTTGAAAAGTAACTCTGTGAGCAGATATTTATTATTACTATCATTTTGTACAGAAGTTTTGAGAGCTTTTGTACTGCTAATGTGCTTTTTCAAAAGAGGTATATAGCAGGTAGCATTTTCACACACAACCTGTTTGGTGATGCATCTTTTAGGAAATGCTAAAGTCATGAGTAAATACTATCCTTGCTTTCAAAAACCTCACAGTCTATATTGGCAGCTAATAGTGGGGAAAAGTGATCAATGCAGGTAAATAAAATACTGGAGTAAGAGAAGTAGAAGGTGAAGAAAATAAATTGTGCTGATGATTCTTCATTTGTTTCTTTGCATTCATTATTTATCTATTTCTACTCTGTGTCCCAGAAGGGTGATGGCTCCAGACAGCATTATTTGGGCTTCCTTGCCTTTTAGTATCCAGTTGGGATCAGTTGATAAAGGATCCCAGAAGGATATAAGAGGGCATGAAGATAGATAACCATATTATTTTTGTCTCCACCTACCCTTCCTCTACTCCTGGCAGGGGGGTTTTGGCAACAGCTACTTTCTTCTGCTGAAGGTCACAGATCATGTCAAGAAGCCTCTCACATATGCCTATAATTCTCAGTAGGGAACACGGATCCTCTATCCATTCAGCGCTAGAGTGGTAACAACTTCGATTTGCTATTATTTCCTGTGTGTTTCACCATCTGCTGATCATCCCTTAACCCTGCCCACACCTGATTAAAGTATCTTTAATTAAAGTATCCTAATTAAATTGTCTTTAATTAACTTTTGAGTTTATCATCTCAGTTTATTGGGCTAGGGCTCTCGGTGACAAAAGAACTATTTGTTGAGTGTCTATGATGTTCCAAACAAGTTAATATACATTACTTCATCTGGTTATCACAAATGTCCTCCAGAGTATGAATTATCATCCCCATTTTATGGAATAAGGTATAAAAGAGAATTAAGACCCACCTCTAAAATTAGCACAACTGACACCTGAGCCCAGCTGTCCAAAACCCATACACATTTTATCACACTATGTTGTTAAGAAAAAAAAAAGAACCAATTATTGAAAATAGGTCAAAAGATCAGAACCAGACCAGCAACAAGTTTTACTTGATACTGAGCTGACTAAATAATGAACTGCTTTGGTGACAGAACTGCAGAAATAGAGCAACTGGATTGAGTGTGAAGAGAAAAGAACAAAGAGGCAAAAGGGAGAGAGAGGGCAGCCTTTTCCAGAAGCAAAAGCATTTTTTCTCTTTTTTTTTCATAAAGGTTATGAAGACACAATTACACTTAGTGAAAACGGTGTTATAAATTCATATATCCTGCCACCATGAAGGAGGCTTTAATTCTTCTGGAGCTGTGTGTATCTGGGGGAGTCTCTCAACTGCTTACTTTCCTGAATCGTTAAAAAATTAAGATTAGGTAAGCAATGTAACTATAGTTAATAACACTGTACTTGAAATTTGCTAAGTGAGTAGATTCCAAGTGTTCTCAGCCACCCCTCCCCCCCGCCAAGAAAAGAAAGAAAAAAAAGATAGCTATATTAGGTGATGGATATGTTAATTAGCTTGATTGTGGTATTTCACAATGTCTATGTACATCAAAACATCAAGCTGTACAGCTTAAATATGTACAATTTTATTTGTTAGTTTTACCTCAATAAAGCTGGGGAAAATAAGATTAGGAGCAACAACAATACCTTATCTATGGTTTTATAAACACTGGGACCATGGAAAAAGTTTGTTGTTTTCTCTTAAGTTTCAATACATGATATTGCTGCCCATATTTATATTAGAACCTCAAGCCCTACACAAATGTGATAAATTCATATGGCTAATAAAAATATTTCCCTTATTTCTTAATATATGTCTTAGTATATAAAATCCCTTGGTGCTCTGACCCTATATAAAAACCTAGAGAATTTGAGAAAACCAAATAGGGCAGGGGCGTGTGTAGACACACTGCCAAGAAGATGTAGAAGTTATTAAAAAATGGAATTGAGCACAACACACAAAAACATCAACCAACATTTGCAAGAATTCCCAAATGGCAAGATTTTCCAAAGCCAGCAATGTATTTCTTTGCAGGTAGATCCAGGATATGGGTTTCCAAAAGAACTGGCCAGTCTCTGAAAGGGCTTCTAAGGTCTTCTAAGGGAAAGATAGAAGACCTTACCTCAATGGCTGATACGTAAAAACAAATGCAGCCCCAAATTATATACCTTCTATCAACTTGAGAGGATGAAGATAAATGAATATTTATCTTACCAATCTAAATATTACCTTTTGCTAATTCTCACATGATCTACTTGTTTAAGTATGCTGTTCCCCCCCTGATTTTCCTGAAAATATTTTTACCAACTAGAATGGACCTCATACTGGTGATAGAGTAGAACATATCTTAACACAAAAGGAAGCTTTTGCCTGCAGGGCCAATATCACATGGATCAAAGATTTCTGATTAAAATACATACAGTGAGGAGTGTAGCTGTGATGTTTTTGTATGATATCTGGATTTTGTAATGAAACACAGCAGGTAGAATGTGAACTTTAGGGTAAAGAAATGCAATATTCCTGAAATCTATGTAGGATCTTTCTAACTCCTGGTATTATGATTAATTTTCTCTGGGAGGCAGCCAGCACTGACATTACACTGCTGTTCAGAGATGTTCCTTTGATGGAGAATATCTGGTGATGCCACTCGGAATAGCTGCACAAATGATGATGGCTATGTCCTTTCTAAATTGAGCTTGTTTGATGAATCAAGAGAAATTTCAGAATGACGTGTAAGTGAGGACTCAGAGTGGAATGTGTGTGTGTGTGTGTACGTGTGTGTGTGTGTGTGTGTGTGTGTGTGTGTTATCTTTCCAACTTTTGAGCTGATGTGTAAATTTTGGAAGCCAAAATTATTGTTCTCCAGAGGTGGAACAATGACCAGAAAAGTATCATGAAAAGAATATTAGGTCCAGTATCAAAATCTGATTTGAAGCAAAACGATGCTGCTTTCTGGCCATGAATTTGGAGCAAAAGACAGCAACAGTAACAGTATCTGTATTTGTGTGATGTTGTTAATGATGACATCTTTTTCACAAACAGTCATAAGAATCAACTAAAATGATATACGTGAAAGTGATTATAGATATTTATTTCTGGGAGTGAGGCAGTCCACAGGGTCTTACCAGCTTTCCCTATAAAAACAACCAAAAGAAATGGATAAAGTATTTTAAGCTCCCTTTAAAAAAATATAGTAAAAGACTGGCAATTAGAAATGGAATATTATTGGTTAAAAAGTCAGTAAAACTGGAACTTTAGAGGGGGATTAGCAAGAGACCGAATTTTACTTCTACTATGAAGAATGTGAATGAACTTAATATTGGGCTTTCACAGCTTCAGAGAAGACCCAAGACAAAGCCCAAGACCACCTTCAGGTAGAAAATATAAGAGGAGGTGCCCCTACCTTGGCATTAGACTAGGGCCATCCAGGGCAATACTTTGATATAAGGGCATCTAGAAATAAGTAAGCCTTTCTTCCCAGGAAACTAGGCAAATCCCCTTTCTCAAGCAATGATTTCAGGGGGAAAGAAAAAATAAATTTCCTACAATGGTAAGACAGACATGGAGATTTTAACCTAAAAAATCCCTGCCATTGTGGCACTCTAGATGTGCACATAGATGGCACAAGAGAAGTGAATGACAATCACTTCTGGAGGAACATGACTTCAGCCTAGCTCTCAAAAAACATAAGCCTATAGTTAAAAAAAAGAAAAGAAAAAAAAATCATTAAATGGGTAGGCTAGGGATGGGGGTGCTCTATGATCAAAACCCAACTGTTGCAAAAGACCTAAGAAGGAGTCCCACAAAAAGCTCAAATAGTGAAATTATTGCACAGAATACTAAATAATCATGTTGAATAAGTCTAAAGGTATAAGACATTAAGTGTAAGTAAAGACATAAAGACTTCTGTTTCTGGCTCTCATGGAGTAATTGGTATTAAACTAATCTTCCTGTCAAAAACAACCATTAAAGTTGAACAAAATATAGAAAACAGTTATTTGGAAGCAACACAGAGCAAAGAAGGTATGCAAGAATTGCAGGGATAAGATCCCTAAGAGACAGGAAGTGCTCTGAGGTGAGTGCTATCCTTGCCTCCACTTTTTTTTCCTTTTCAGAACATTTTAAAATAAATAACCAGTTTCATAGAAGCCAGACAGAAAGCAGTGACCTAACGCTTGGGACAGTTATACTAGGTTAAGGAGGCAACAACTGACCCTTAAGCTAGAGCTTGAGGATCAAGATTCCCTCCAAAAACAAGAGCCACAGAGAAAGGAATCCCTATTTACACATGCAGTTTCCCCTTTAACATTAACCAACTCCCATACTGAGCATTCACAAGGCAGCACAATTAAGCAAATAGTTCTTTCTTGTCTTCATTGATTAAGAATTTTTACTATGAACGGGTGTAGAACTTTTTTCATCTATTTAGAAAACTGCAAAAAAAAAAAACTGCATGCTTTTTTTTTTCTTTTTAGCCTAATACATTGCTCTACATTGTTTGATTTTTTTTTTAAGTGTTTAAATAACCTTGCAATCCTGGTATACATCATACTTGATCATGTATTGTTGTTTTTATATATTGCTAGATTTGGTTTGCTTTTATTTTGTTAAAGATTTTTTCTGTCTATGTTTATTAGTGGTACAGTGATTTTCATTATGTATAATGTCTCTGTCTGGTTTTGTTATCACTGCTGGCCTCATGAATGTGCCAGAATTCCCTACTGTTTTTGTTTGTTTGTTTGTTTGTTTGTTTCTGGAAGAACTTGTGTAAAGTTAGTATTACTTGCCGTTTAAATATTTGGTAGAGTTTACCAGTGACATGTTCTTTGTGGAAATACTTTTAACCACATTTTCATTGTCTTTAATGGATACAGGGCTATCCAGGATACCTATTTTCTTGACCAATCTTTGGTAATTTATATCTTTTAAAGCATTTCTCTATTTCATCTAAGTTGTAAAATTTATGGGAATAATTTTTTCAATGTTTATTTACTTTAAGAGAGAGAGTGAGTGAGTGAGCGAGCAGGGGAAGGGCAGTGTTGATCTGGGGGATTTTTTAACAACGTCTTCATTTTTTTTTAATAGACTATTTTTTAGAGCAGTTTTCAGTTCACAGCAAAGCTGAACAGAATGTAGAGAGATTTCCCACATTCTCTGCTTACACACAAACATAGTCTCTCCCATTATCAACATTCCCTACCAAAGAGGTGCATTCATTATAATTCAACAGCCTACACTGACACATCATGACTACCTAGAGTCCACAGTTTACATTAGGTTTCATTCTTTGTCTTGTAAATTCTATGGGTTTGGACAAATTTCAAATGGAAGGTGTTCACCATAGTAGTATTATACAGAATAATTTCACTGCCTTAGAAAATATTCTGTGCCCTGCTTATTCATCTGTCTTTCCTTCCTAAACCCTGGAAACCACTGATTCTTTTTACTGTCTCCATAGTTTTGACTTTTCTAGAATATCATATAGTTGGAATCATGCAGTATGTAACACTTTCAGATTGGCTCCTTTTATTTACTAATACACATACATTAAAGGTTCCTCCATATCTTTTTATTGTACCAGTTTCTTTATTCATTCTCCTACTGAAGGACATGCTGGTTGCTTCCAATTTTTGGCAATTAGGAATAAAGCTGTTATAAATATCTGTGAGCAGGGTTGTTTCTGTTTTTTGTAAATATGAGTTTTCACTTCCTTAGGGTAAGCACCAAAGGAACATGGTTGCTGGATTGTTTGGTAAGAATATGTTCAATTCTGTAAAAGGCTGCCAAACTGCCTTCCAAAATAGCTGTACTCTTCTGCATTCCCACCAGAAATATATGAATGTTCTTCACTTCACATCCTTGCCAGCACTCGGTACTGTTAGCGCTCTGGGTTTTGGCCATTCTATTAGGTGTGCAGTAACATTTCATTGCTTTAATTTGCATTTCCCTATGACTTATGATGTGGTGTATCTTTCCATATGTTTATTTTTCCATCTGCATATCTTCTTTGAGTAGCTGCTTCCTAAGGTTTTTGGCCCATGTTGAATTGAATTGTTCATTTCCTTATTGTTCAGTTTCAGGAGTTCTTTGTATATTTTAGGTAACAGTCCTTTATCAGATATGTCTTTTGCAATTACTTCCTCCCAGTTGGTGGCTTTCTTATCCATTATCTTGATAGTGTCTTTCACAGAACAGAAATTCTTAATTTTAATGAGGTTCAGTTTATCAATCCTTTATTTCATGGATCATGCCTTTAATGTTGTATCTAAAAAGTCATTGCCAAACCCTAAGTTTCTAGATTTTTCCTTTGTTATCTTCTGGGAATTTTATGGCTTAGTATTTCCTTTATTCTTGATATTGATAATTTTTATGTCTTCTTTTTTTCTTAGTAATCATTCTGGCTAGGCTTTTCGTATCATTGATTCTCCCTTTCTTTTTTTCAGATACTGATTTTTTCTCTTATTGTAAATTTCTGCTTTCCAATTGTTTCCTTTGAGTCTTAATTACTCTTATGTTCTACTTTCTCACAGATGTTTAAATTATTTATGTGCAATATTATTTTCTAATAAGAATATTGAATACTATAAAATTTCCTCTAAATACTTCTTTAGCTGATTCCCAATATTGATAAGTTCTGTTTTTATTTTCATTGCATTCCAAGAATTTTCCAAATTCCTTTGTAATTATTTTTTAACCCAACATATGGGTTACTTGGAATTATGTTGTTTGCATTTATATTTGTGTTGATTATCAACTCTTTGGAAATTTTCCAAGTATCTTTGCTGTAATATAGTTCTAGTTTACTTCTGTTGTAATCAGAGAGCATATGTTGCATGTATGGCTTCAATTCTTTTAAAATTATTAGAACTTCATTTCTGGCCCAGAATACGGTCTCTCTTGGTGAATATTCCATGAACACTTATGAACACAAAGTTGTCTATTGCTGTGTGGGATGTTCCAGAAGCAGCAGTTATGTCAGGCTGGTTGATGAAGTATCTGGAGTCTCTTCTATCCCTCCTGATTTGCTGTTTGTTCTATAAATTACTGAAAGGAGTGTTAAGTCTCCAGCCCTAATTGGGAATTTGTGTATTTCTACTTTAAATTTGATTTTTTTTTCTGTGCATTTTGAACCTCTGTTATTAGAAGCGTATACATTTGGGAACTCTATGTTATTAAATTGACACTTTTATAATTATGTGATGCCCTCTGGATTCCTGGTATTATTTATTCCTTTGAAGTATACTTTCTATGATATTAATAGGGACATTCCCAATGTCTTTGATGTTTTCACATGGCTTGATTTTTCATCTTTTAATTTATCTCTATATTTAAGGTACATTGCTGTAGACTGCATGTAGTTTGGTCTTGGTTTTATTTGTATTCAGTTTGTTATTCTTCACATTTTAAATGGGGGTGTTTAGCCATTTACATTTAATGTATTTATTAATAAATCTAACATATTACTAATGGAATTGTTTTTTTTAATTGACATATCTGTTCCTTGTTCCTTTTTTTCTCCCCTCTTTCCTGACCTATTTTATCATTATTTCATTTTATCTCCACTATTGGCTTAGGAATTATTCTCTTTTAAATTTTTTTATTTGTTGTTTCAGCATTTACAGCCTGAGTTTTTACCTTATTATAGCCTAACTTCAATAATATTATGCCACATCAAACATAGTGTAAAACCTATACAATGGTATAAGTCCTTTTCCTTAATTCCATTTTGTGTAGTATTATTGTCATATATTTTACTTCTAAGTATACTTGCCAAAATACATTGTTACTATAGTCATTCTTTACAGCAATTAGTTATATGAAAACTATCTTTTAAATTCACCCTTACTGGGGCGCCTGGGTGTCTCAGTCCGTTAAGCAGCCGACTTGGGCTCAGGTCATGATCTCGCGGTCCGTGGGTTCGAGCCCTGGGTCGGGCTCTGTGCCGACAGCTCAGATCCTGGAGCCTGTTTCAGATTCCGTGTTTCCCTCTCTCTGACCCTCCCCCGTTCATGCTCTGTCTCTTTCTTTCTCAAAAATAAATAAATGTTAAAAAAAAAATTCACCTTTACTTTTAGTATTTATGGCTCTCTTCATTTCTTTGTGTGTATTCAAGTTTATTTTCTGCCACATTTCCTACCTGCTGGTAACGAATTCTGTCATCTTCCATTTCTCTGAAATTTTTTTTTTATTTTACCTTCATTTTTTAAAGATATGCTCCTCAAATGTTTGACTCTAAATTGATGTGTTTTGTTTGTTTCAATTTTGGCACATTAAAGATATAACTCTATTTTCTTATTTTTGAAAAAAACTAAAAAGTGTGCCATAATTCTTACCTTTCTCCTCTGCATGTGTATTTCTTTTTATCTGTCTGTTTTCAAGATATTTTCTATTTCTGATTTTCAACCATTTGAGTATAATATGCCTGTGTGTGTGTGTGTGTGTGTGTGTGTGTGTGTGTGTGTGTGAGAGAGAGAGAGAGAGAGAGAGAGAGAGAGAGAGAGAGAGAGAGAGAGACAAACAGAGAGACAGAAAGGGGGAGAAAGACAGATGTAGGATTTTCTCATTTTTATTAAATTTTGAAAAACCAAATGGTCATTGTATCTTAAAATATTTTTTTTCTGTCCTACTCTATTCTTGTTCTGCAAGTCCAATTACATATAGATTAGACTGTTTGATATTGTACCATAGCTGTTGAATATTCTATCTTTTGCACTATTTCTCTTTGTTCAGTTTAGATAATTTTTATGGATCTATCTGCAAGTTAAATGATTCTTTAATCAGATATATACAGTCTTACTTCTTCACACTGAAAGAATTATCTCTGATATTACTTTTTTATTTCTAGATTTTCATTGATCTTTTTTAAAAATACTTTTTATTTCTCTGATGAAATTCTGCATCTCTTTGTGCATGCTGTGCACTTCTTCCACTTGTTACTTTACCACATTAATCATAGTATTTTGAAAGTCTCTGCCTCCTAGATAATAATATTAGGGTCATCTCTGAATATTTTTTTTTTTACTGCTTTATCTCTTGGCAATGTGTTTTTTTTTCCTTCTTGCTCTATTGTATTGCTCCTTTGTATATCTCATGGGTTTTTATTAAGTACTTCACATTGTGTAAAAAAGAATATTAGAGACTGAGGTAAAGGGTATTTATATCTGGAATGGGCCGTTAATATATTTATGTTGAGGACACGGAGGTGATGCAGTATAGCAAGGAATTAAACTGAGTTAGTGTTTTTCCCCTTATCATCATGTACCTTCTGCACATGACACAGATTGCTGTTACCTTCTGCTTTCAAGTGTGACTTAATGTACCAAGGGTGTCTATTTTGTCTCAGCTCTCAGCAGTCCTCTACATCTACCATAGCAGGGCCTCCGTCCATACACTCTTGTCCCCTCCACCGCAGTGAACAACGGTGACTTTACTTAGTGCTAAGCTCACAGCTGCCATGTTCTCTGTTCTCTTCGTTCAACTTGTGTGTTTGGCAAACCCTGTGCATGTAGGTTTAACGGGTGAAGCTTTCACAGTGTCTTTGATCTTCTGATAGCTGCCTAGTTCTGTGTTGTATCTGTGGTGGATCTTGTGCAGGAGAGCATTTCCTGGCCTTTCTTGGTAGAAGCAGAACTCAGCTTTGATACAGCTTAGATCCTAAGCTCAGTAGAGTTCCCTGCTCCTCAACAGGAGAAGAGTATTTTTCCTTACACTGTTTTCCTAAAAGTAATCAGTCTTTGTGTCCTGTCTCCTGTCTCCCCCACAGAGGTAAATATGTTTTGCTTGAATCCTATTCCAGAAGTGTTAGATCTCTGTACCAGTCTCCAGTGTCAGCCAGTTATCCCCTATTGACCTCCATCACTAAGGGGCATGCTTTCTGGACCTGGTCTCCAATATTTTTCATAATCACCCTGTTAAGACCCATGGGAAAGAACTTACAGGGGGACTACCCTTATGTCTAGGGCTCCCAGGGATGCTGAATGTCATGCTTGGCCACACTCAGCTTTTAATAGTTAATATGTCAGTTTTTTTTTGCAACTCTGCTTTTATGGCTTTTATTTATTATATGCTCTGCCAAAGGTACATGGATCCTGTATCTTTTCAGAGGGGCTTATTACCCTTTGAAATTCATTTTAGCTTGTTATCTTGTTTTGTTTTTACATTTTTTTATTTTTTTAAATTTATTTTTGAGAGAAACAGAGAAAGAGTACTAACAAGGGAGGGTCAGAGAAAGGGAGAGACATAGAATCTGAAACAGGCTCCAGGATCCAAGCTATCTGCACAGAGCCTGACACGGGGCTCCAACTCTTGAACCACAAGATCATTACCTGAGACGAAGTCAGACACTTAATCGACTGAGCCACCTAGGCGCCCCATTGTTGTCTTGTTTTCTGATGGGCTCAGAAAATGTTATAATTTAGCATAGTATCCAAATTTTCCTGGTTGTTAGAGTTGAGGTAATATTTTCTTCTGCCTTTCTATATCCCCAGCAGAAGTGGAGCTCACCAGTGTGTTTCGTATTGCTTTGGTAAATGATGTATCGTTTGGTCTTCCTTTGAAACACAGTTCTCTGGTGAGTTTTCTTGCATTATGCACATCCCCTACAGCATACCATTTTCTCTGAGCTTGATAATGCTTTTGTCCACCATGTTTCATAACAGTTCTAGCATTTCTATTTCAGTTAGGTATGAAACATCACCTTTTCTTTTATGCTTCCGGAAGCCATCCTAGCAGTATGTCTATACCATCACCAGAATCCTTGCCAGGGTATTAAGTGTTCTTAATCCTGGGAGAGTGGTGGAAAAAAACCACTAGACTCCCTTTTCCAGCTTATGTTTCATTGCCCTTTGATCAAGCATCCTCAGAATCCAGCTCATGATATTTGCTTGGCTCTTGTAGGGATCCTGCCTAAATCCTATGCTGCTTTGGGAGGTATAGTCCCTTCCTTCTCTTATCAGGCCCAGCTCATTTTCAGCTAAATTATATCCTGACATTAATCCTAGTTGTAGGTCTAGTGTCTTTGAGGGGAGTAGAGACAGATTTAAGAGAGGTCACAAGGGGAGAGGTCTATGTAGAATTTTCAAGCTATCACAAAATACTAGCCCTTAGTACGAAGTACTGGGCCATGTCGTCATGCTTGTTAGTGTCAGGGAAATCTGGGGATTTGATATTGTCAGGAACTTCCTATCAGATGTTCTCATACCATGTGTCAAAATTACATTCTTTCCCATCCTGGACTGTGATGTTGGCATTGCAGACTTATCTGGGTTGGGCCTTTGACAGTCCTTGGAGCTTATTCCTCTTATGATTATGTCTTAGGCTGGGTTATGAATTCCTTCTGCTCCACCACTACTTTCACATTTAGCTTTTAATTACTGATCAATCCTATTCTGCTTATTAGCTTTCCAAAGCATAAACACCAGTGATTATTTGTTGCAATATTTTGAATTACCTAATATATAACAGCAGCTAATTAAAATTCTTCATGGATATGCGGCCCTAGTCCCAGGGGACCAGTCTCACCACCACATGCCTGCTTTTTCATCCCCAGCCTAGGCCTTCTTGAGCCCATCAGAAAACACTCCACCTCCCCCTTCAATAAAAGAGTTTCTTTCATTCTGAAAACTAAAAATCCTTCATTAGACAGGATGAGCAAGGGATGGCTTCTGTATTAGAGGCCTTGGCAAGACACATGCTCTCTAGAGGTTAGGAGATAAGCTGTATGGAGTTTTAGAGACCTATGGCTTTGTGAAATTTATGGAGGTCCAGTGGTAAGCAGTGCGCTAGCACATTTCCTACAAAACAAAAGGCAACTTACGCTCCCTAGCATGCCTTACCCCAAAGAAGAAAGCACGGTGCCAAGCAGGCATTACTGGTTTCTGTAGGCAACATGTTCCACATGTAAACTGTTCCAAGCCATAACTTGTTTTATAACCGCTGCTAGTTTTGAGTGAGACCCAAATCAATAAAGGACTCTAGCAAGTCAAGGCCAACGTGCAATCAGTTTTGTCCCTTGAGGTCTTACCCTCCCGCAGATTCAATGATGCTACAGGTGTCAGTTCATTGTTAGATGTAATTGGTCATACTGAGATTAAACATGGGCCAGGCTACAGGGAATAATTAAGCCATATGAGCAGGTAGCTGTGAGCACCATTTGTGCCAGTGTCCCTTCCCAGCGTTCACCTATGGCTATTTGGAGGTACTCTTTTACTGATATGGTGAAAGTTTTAACAAATTGGACAACTATTTGGGGCTAAAACTGTATGTGCCTCAACTACCACCAGTGATAAGGTTCTCAGTGCTAGCTAGGCACCAAATGAGCCAGGTTCAAAACACCATCTTATATTTTAGCTTCTTGAGTCACTACTGACATCAGTTGTTGGAGGTTGAAAACACTGGAATAAGGAACTGAAATTTATTACCATTTAATAAATTAATAAGGCACTGGGTATTTATTAGCTATCAACAACTGTGGACAAGAAAGAAAGGAAGCAGCGATCAGCAGAGGGAGAAGTCAGGCTTAAGTACAGGCTAGAGAGTCAGTCAGCTTGACCATGTTTCTGAATCATATGTGGCCTGTTAAAGTTCCCCAGATTGGGCCAACATAGTCATGCTTCCATACGATCACTTATTACAATATTGGATATGAGTTATCCTAGGAAGGATATATCCTTAAACGATGAAGTGTTCTACAATCGAGACAAATTCTAAAGGAATTCAGAGCTGGAGGTTCTTTCCTGAAAGACAGAGCAACAAGTCCTGTCTTAAAGGGAAATCTGAGAGCACAGTTTCACACTGACCACAGCAAATAATAGAAGGTAATTTTAAACTGATGGAAGACACAGATGCCAGATTGGGCAATTTACATTCAGATGGAAATGAATTTCTCCTAAATGCCTCATGTAATTGGCATAACATCCTCTTTTCCGTTTACCTCGAATTTGAATGTGTCATCACATACGATGATGACAAGGAAACAGGCTTTTTCCAGATGGACTTGTCCAATAGTTTAGCTTTGACTTTTTTCACCCAGGTATGTCAGCTCAGACACCTCAATTAAAAGAACAGTTTAAATACAAAGACGGACTTCTGTAATGAAAGGGAGACTCTCTTTCAGTTAATTATTTACCTAACACTTGCTGAACTAGGTCTTGAGAAATGAAAATAACTAAAGAGGGCTAAAAGCCTCTAGACTTAATGTCTTTTGTGTACATTGCTCAGTATTTCATGGAGGGAGTCACCATGTTTTTCACTAATTTTTTCCTCAGTGCATTACTGTTTTGTTTTTTCTCCCATGGGGACATATTTTTAATCACATAATGGAAGTCAGTGGAAAATAGGATTTACATGACAAATATTTCCATTCAGTCACCTTTGCTATAAGCCAAAGGATTTATTGCTGATAAAACATTTTTTCATGCAATCAATAAATTGAGTATGTGATCTGGTTTATGTACTGTGTGGCATGTGAATTAAAAGATGAATAACCTGCGACCTCTCTCTTTGAAAGAACCTCCATTCCATTAGGGGATAGGAGAGATAGACATAAACAAAATATAAAATAATATGTATCAAGTGCCAGAAGACAAGAGAAGTGATGTAAGCATTCAGAAGAAAGTAACCCTACCTCTGCTAGACATGAGATCTCTGGAAAAAGAAGAAATGCAAATATTCTTTTTTTAATTTTTTTTTTACATTTATTTATTTTTGAGAAACAGAGTGAGACAAAGTGTGAGCGGAGGAGGGGCAGAGAGAGAAGGAGACACGGAATCTGAAGCAGGCTCCAGGCTCTGAGCAAGCGGTCAGCACAGAGCCTGATGCAGGGCTCGAACCCACGAATGTGAGATCATGACCTGAGCCAAAGTCGGACGCTCAACTGACTGAGCCACCCAGGTGCCCCAGAAAGGCTAATATTCTAAGCAGAAACAACAGCATTATAATCAAGACATAAAAGAACAAGAAAGGCAAAAATCTTTTGAGAAATGGATAATGGCCCAGGTTGGCTGCAGCCTACGTTATTTGAAGGAGAATAAATTAAACAAAAGTTTAGCAAGGTGTTTGACTCTGGTCAAAGTTCTATATGTTGACCAAAGGACTTAAGACTTCATTAACCAGATGATGGGAATACTCCTAGGGTTGTTAAGAAGATCGATGCAGTGTAGATTCAGAACCAGGCTTTTAGAAAATTAATTTGATTGCTTGGAGCAATTTGGATTGAATTGAAGAGCTTTGAGAAATAATTAAAAGAATATTTAAATAGTTCAAGTAAGAAGTAATAAGGGCCTAAGGTAAATATTTTCACACAATATTTCAATTTATATTTATTGTTCTCTATCCCAAACTTTTGAACCTAAACTTCTAATACAGTGCTAACCTACAATCTGCTTTTCAAGAAATATGTGTTTAGTAAGTAAACAAATGACTATGCACATGACAGCTTGAAATCAATGAAACCTTTTAAATCATCTGATGTGGGGACTGGAACAGAAAGATTTCAGAGATTTTGGGCTTGAATTGTTGAGGGATGATGATAATGGTTACAGAGGGAGGAAAAAGTTCAGGAGGAAGAGTGGCTTTGAGGGACAATATGGGGACTTTGGTGCAAGATGAGGGACATCCTTACTTGGGTCAAGAGGAAGTGGGAGGGAGTGCTTTACATGAGGCTCCATCCCACTACCCTGGGATCATGACTCGAGCTGAAATCAAGAGTCAGCTGCTCAACCGACTGAGCCACCCAGGCGCCCCTAATGCTTCTTTCCATCACATTCTCACAAAATGGCACAGAGAGGGGTGGGCACTTGCCTGCTCCTCACAGAGCACAGCATGGCCCCAGTGCACTGAATACTGAAAGGAAAGTAACATAATTTTAACACCTTAGGTGTTGTCTTGAGATATCCTGGGAAAGCAACACCTAATGGTAGTTGGTATTTTCTCAGAGGCATAGCAGAAGCATGTACAAACACACCCTAGAGGATATTTCAAGATTTGGCAAAAGGGGTAAATGATCAGCCATCACAAGGGACTCCGAGCAGCAGTCTGGTGGGAAGCAAGAGCCCCCAGATGTGACAGCCATACTTGTTGGACACAAGTGGGACTTATTTGGGACCTGCCCAGAAACTACTGGGGTAGATGGCATGTACTTTGCAGGGGCCTGAGGATTGTCAATAATATAGGTGGGTTATTTATTTTGAAGAATTAATGGGCATCATTGTTAACACGGCCACATAGCGGTCACAGGTGAGGGTATTACAGCCAAGCCACACTCCTCTTCCGTAGGAACTGTCTCTCCCACCTCATTTGCTTCCAAGAACTAACCCTATACCCCACTTATCATGTGTTATCAATGGCCAGAAATCAGTTTAGAAACAAGTTTTAAAGCATTCATGATTGATTTTTGAATTTGGAAAAAAAAAATGTGCACATTTCCCCAGAAAAGCTAGGCACAGGTTTTCATCCAGAATGAATAATTATGCATAGAACTGATTACTTAAATACACAGTTCATGATTATGAATGAAATTACCTGCATTACACTGAAAATACCTTGCTCTGCATGGATTAAAGAAAGTAAAACTTGATTGCAGATGCTGGAAATTTTAGGTCTTGAGATTTTTCAGTTGCTCTCAAAATATATCACTTACCTCTTATAACATTCCCCTTACAGAAGTAATTTACAAGTTGAAATTGAAAATGAAACATTGGTTATACTGGATTTCACAGTGGAGCAAAATTCCAGGAGCTAAACCACAGGAAAGTAAGTGGATAGTTTTCTGTTTTTACATCATCTAGTTCAGACACTTTCCCCAAAATACAGATACACAGGCCAAGTAATCTTGGGGATTCCAGCAAACCCCCAAACCCTTAAAGTTTCCTCTATAAGCTTATGTACATGTCTAAAATCCTACCTTCATTACTTTACTGGTTTAGGCTTATTTATTAAAATGCACCTTCCTGAGAATAATCCATGAAAGTGTAATCCATCAAAGTAACATAGTGTGAACCAGCTTGTCAGCTCTCTTCCAAACTGACAGCTGGGGAAGAACAGGTTTATTTTCCTATGTTGTTTGGCAATGTCATTTTTCACATCTTTTCTCACTAACCAGATTAGAACCTCGTGTAGGGGAGTGCTTTGGTTTGGCTTTTATCAGATCATTTCATGTGGACTCATTTCTTGTTTGGGTTGGGGGGGATCTCATTTACTTTTCTTGGATTTCATGGAGATTTTTGTAGGAAACCAGCTTGAGAAGTATGTACTGCTTAAAAGGGACTCCATATTGAAATTGTGATCCCAGATCAAAACTAATTTAAAGACACCAGACTCAGAAGCACTCTGAAATGTAGGCAAAATACAGATCATCTCCCTTGGTTTATGACTTTATGTTCCTAAATCACAGAACTATTTTTAATTATGTTTTGCACTTACGAAAGTAATTCTTTGGATACATATACAAAGTAACATGAAGTTTAAAAAATAAAGTCACTTTAAAAGTTTTATATAAGAGAAAGAAACAGTGGTTTGTTCTCTAATGCCTCTGACCTCTTTTGCCCCATCTTAACGGGAAAGCATTAGATATATTGTTATTTGCAGGTTTTCACAGATATCCTTTATCAAGATGAGAAAACATCCTTGTTTTTCTAGTTTGTTTTGACTTCTTATTGCAAATTTATGTTGAATTTTCTCAAATCATGTTCTGCATCAATTGATATAATTATATATTTTCTGTTTAAGACTATTGACACAGTGAATTAAATAAGATTAGCTAAACTATTAAATCAATAACATTAAATATTAATAATTGATTTTATGAATATTCAAACCATCTTTCCTTCCTAAGATAAAGGGATGTGATATGTTATCCTATTTTATATTACTGGTTTGATTTCCTGCTATCATACTTCTCTGGAAATCTTCAAACCTATTGCTACATCCAAAGCTTCTCATAGGTCAGTAAAATTTTCCATGCGATGAAAACTATATGATAATCTTCAGTTCAATACTCTTCAGCAGACTAAACTGAAAAATTTGGACAATTATTATCTGAGCTCACTGTTTTCTAAGCCATAATTCTGAGAATGTCTTTCTTCTCTCATTAATTTTGATCCTCTGATCTCAGTATCCAAGATCTCCTTTCCTTAGTTATCATTCATTAATTCATTCATTCATTTTTCATGAAGAATATCCTTCATTTCTTTCCTTTAACAAGGTAGGTTTTTGAGATAGTTTTTATATTTTGGAATAATTTTATTTTACCTTCAGCCATGATTGCTAGTTTGCTGGGCATAAAATTTTACATTTAACACATTCTCAACTTAGAATGTTATACTTTATTTTCCATTTTGTTCTGAAAAAGTCCAAACCAATTTTGATTCTTTACCTTTTGATGTTTTGAAACATAATTATGTGATTAGTTGGTTGGTCTCTTCGGTCTTGAGTTCTGGGAAGTTGTCCTTAAGTTCTGGAAATTTCTCTTCTGTAATTTATTTTGTTTTGTGTCAAATGCTATATTCTAAATTTATTTGGCATTAATTTTTCAAAGGAGAAGATAATGGAAATATATTTACAATTATAAAACCAGAAGTCTGCTACTTTCCTCAGTTTATAACTTTAGCAAACATTTTTCCAGAGACAAGGTACCAAAGATGAATTAGTTCCAGACACTGTCCTTTAATTGTTTTTTATCTACTGAGAGATAGATACAGAAATGAATCCTGATGATAACACACTAATGTAGTAAGGGCTGGTAGATGGGGTGAATAGAAAGACAGGCTGCATGGAGGGGGACACTGTGCAAGTGAGTTCAGGGAAGATTCCCTGCAAGATAAAATACATAAGCTAAAATTCTAAAAGGCATAAGAATTTAAAATCAAATGAAGAAGTAGGTAAAGGACATTCCTGATACAGTAACTTGCATTCATTCATTTACACACTAATTCCTTTACTCACTTATTCAATGAGCATTTATAGAATATTATCTTATTTCAAACATAATTCTAGACAGGGGAATCTATAACCCATAGAATAATCAAGGACATGAAATCACAAAATAACGTACATGCTATGTCTGTGTGTACTTGCGTATCTCTAGAAGCATCTTGGAACTGTTCTGGAGTATAATATATGACAGGAGGTACAGTGGGAAAGATGTCTGGGGAGGTACCTTCTTAAAGTGCCTGGTATGGAATGGTTAAGTAGTTTGAATTTTTCTTACAGATGTTTGGGTGCCATCATAAGATGTTTTATTTTGTTTGTGTAATGGGATCATTTTATATGTGTTTCTTATATGTGCTTTTTTAGCTTACCAACTAGCCATCATTTATGGGTCAGAAATTACGATTCTCTTATCTCCTCCAAAATAGCATGATACCACTCATGTGTCTTCACTTTAGAACAATCAGCTTTATCTATACATCTGTACCTACCTAATTTTCTCTACATCCTTTTGTCCACCTCTCCTTAGTCAGTTGCTTACTAACTCTCACCTTTTCCTCTGCTAAAATAAATTTACATGTCTAAACTGATCTGTGATGTTCTGCAATTTTATCTGTGCTGAAACAATCATATGTAAACATACATCCATTTGTTTTCCTACTTTAACATTCATCTCTATTCAACTCATTATCTTCAAGTTTGTTTAGTCATTAAAAAAATTAGGTCTTATTGTATAATTTCTCAGTGAACCATCACAGAAATACTTTCAAGTTAACTCATATAGCTTTAATTAATTATTTTTAATGGCTGCAAATATTCCACCATGGATATGTACCATAATTTATTCAACCATTTTCCTGTTGATGGTTATTATCTTTGTTTCCAGTTTTATGTCACATGAACAATGCTAAATAAACATCCTCACACACACATCTTGGTGCATTTTTGTTTTAATTTTGTGAGATAGGTCCCAGAGGCAGAATTACTGAGTTGAAAGGTATGTGTATTTTCAAATTTAATGGATTTTGTTGCTAAATTACTTACCCAAAAGACTATGTCATACGTCTACCAGCAAATTAAGAGAAGTTGTTTTCCCCATATCTCAGCCAGATAGATATTATTACTCTGTTTAATTTGTGCCAATTGGACTTTATAAAATATTTCATGGTTACTATACTTTTCATTTCTCTGAGTACTGGTAGGTGTGGGGATATATTTATCGCCCATTTGGACTTGCCCTTCTGTTACTTTTGCTGACCACTCATTGGCTTTTCAACTGAACTTTTAAGTAGTTTTGTTTTTAATAGTAATATTTTGTCTGCCATCTATAATTCAAATATGTATAAGAGATGGTCTTAGTATTTTTTCATGTGAAAGTTTAAAACCTTTTGTGGAAAGATATCATTACATTTATAGCCTTTATAGTTTCTATATTACCTATCTTTATGACAAAGGTCTTCCTGACTCCTTTGTTAAGTATATAGTCTTGTTACAGTTTCTAGTAAGTTATTTTCTTCTTTAAAGTTTTGATCCATCTGAATCTTTTCTACTTATGGTGTGAGACAGGAATGAAACTTTCTTTTCTTTCAGATGTACAGGCAATGTGTGAACACTATTGAAATAAAATACCACCCTTATCACATACCAAATTTTCCTATGATGTGGTTTGTGTCTAGATTTTTAGTTAGATCCTACTAATTTCTATTTCTATATAAAATCCCATTTTACATTACAGAATATTTTTAATGTTTTATATATTTATTAATGTGAGTTCCTTTTCACTATTCTTGCTTTTGCTTTTATTGGCTATTTTCAATATCCTTTCTTGTCAGTTTAAGTACTTTTGTCAATTCAAAAAAATAATTTAAAACCCTAATCTTTATAAATATTTTAATTGGACTTGAAATACATTTACTTATTAATATTGGGAACATTGATGTTTTTATTCTAATAATCCTTACCATGTGAGAACATGGTATGTTATTTCAATTGTGTTTCTGATTCTTAAAAAATTTCTTCAGTTTATCCTTTCAGTACCTTTTTTGTTAAATTTATTCCTAAGTATTATATACTTTTTTGCTACGGTTACTAAGGGAATATATTCACTATTTTCATTTTTTGATGCTTATTGCTAACAGGAAAAAAAAAACCACAATAGTATTTTAAACAGACTGTGAACCAACAAACATGAATTTTATTTTTTTTTAATTTTTTTTAACGTTTATTTATTTTTGAGACACAGAGAGACAGAGCATGAAAGGGGGAAGATCAGAGAGAGAGGGAGACACAGAATCTGAAGCAGGCTCCAGGTTCCGAGCTGTCAGCACAGAGCCCGACGCGGGGCTCGAACTCACGGACTGTGAGATCATGACCTGAGCCAAAGTCAGACGCTTAACCGGCTGAGCCACCCAGGTGCCCCAACAAACATGAATTTTAAATAGAGAGCTGGTAATAATATGGAGAACAGATTTTCAAGGAATAGAAATGGGGCTAAAGAGGACACTTAGGAGGCCACTGCTGCAGTTCAAGTGGGAGGAAATAAATGCTTGAACTAAGGTGTGGCTGTCAAGTTTAAGTAGATAGAGAATTAATGAATAGGTTTGAGATATAATTGGCAGACCTTGGATGTGGACTTAATACAGGACATATGGGCACAGGAGATGCATAGATTTACTTTCAGATTTCTGACTATCTCCTGAAATGGCAGAGAAAGGAGAGCGAGTAGGACATACCTGCACTCCCATGTTCACTGTACCACTATTGATTTACAACGGCCAAGATATGGAAACAATTCAAGTCTCCATCAATGGAAAAATGGAAGATTATATACAATGGAATATTCTTCAGTCTTTAAAAACAAGGGAATCCCGCCATTTGTGACAATGTGGATGGACCTGGAGGACATGATGGTAAGTGAAATAAGCCAGTCACAGAAGGACAAATACTGTATGATTCCACTTATGTGAGGTATTTAGAATAGTTGAACTCAGAGAAGCAGAGAATACAATTCTCGATGCCTGGTGCTGAGGGGTGAGGGAATTGTGAAGCTGTTATTCCAAGGGTAGAAAGTTTCAATTACACTAGTCCTAGGGATCTGCTATACAACATGGTACCTAGAGCCAATGATACGGAATTGTGTACTTCAAAATTTGTTAAGAGGGTAGATCTCACATTGAGGGTTCTTATTGCACACAAACGGACACAAAGAAATTCTGGAAAGTGTCAAAATGCATTAAATTCTACACATTAAGTATGTATACTTCCATGTCTCTTAATTATATTCTAATAAAGCTGCTAAAATGTCAATCAATAAATAATTAAAAGACTGACAATGAAAATTAAAGGAGAATGAGCAGGTTAAAAAGTAAATCCACTGTAAATATTTATTTTTTTAACATTTTTTAAATGTTTATTTATTTTTGAGAGGGAGAGAGAGAGAGAGAGACAGAGTGCAAGAGGAGGAGGGGCAGAGAGATGGAGACACAGAGTCGGAAGCAGGCTCTAGGCTCTGAGCTGTCAGCACAGAGCCCCATGTGGGGCTCGAACTCACGGACTGTGAGATCATCACCTGAACTGAAGTTGGACACTTAACCAACTGAGCCTTTTAATCTCTAACTTTATATTATAGACCAATGTTTTTCAAAGTTTTGGCAATCCTAAACCAATTACTAGATGACCAGTGCAATTATAGGTTGACACATTTTAGTTAAATACATTTAAAATAAATATTAAAGGCTTCTAAAATAATCATTGTAAAACATAATCTTTGTCATGCTATCTATGTGGTTAGTGTGACCAAGTGGCCACTAACTGCAACTTCTACACATAGTAGGTTCTACTAAATTAAAACATTCTGAATTTCAATTATAGATTTTGAGGAAATAGGAGCAATGATTTATAGCTTTATCAGTTATGGACATTCATCTCAAACATGGATTCAGAAATTACAAAATTACAACTCCTCTTTTTCATTAAAGGCTATTTTCCAGGCCACATCAGATATAAACCAAATGACTGTATCACGCTATTAATTGTTGAATATTTCAATTTGGATGCCAACAACACTCAATTCCCTCATCTACTCTGGCTGCTTTTGATTCCAGAAATTATTTCCACTTTAGATGAGAAATAATAAACTCAATTTATTATCCAGTTCTACCTCCAATAAGTGAAATCAATTATGAAGGAAAAAGTTAAACCTTTTGTAAGGAAGTTATTCATATCACTGTTGGGCTTTCAAAAGAAATCCTCATACTTTATCATCAATTTAAAAATCATAATATTTTCCCTTGGATTTTTGGGGTCAGACTATTCAAGACATTGAATATATCTTTGAAATGTGTTATTTGAGTAGGCCACTTAAAATCATACAGACCTTCTTTGTATTATCAGTGTAATAAGGAAACAGTTTTGCTAACTCTTGAACTCAAATCTTTCCCACACTAAGAGAAAGGAAGCGTGTGTGGAAAAGTAGTCTTTGACCTTCAAATCATTCCCTCACATGACATAATGAAAAGATATTCTCACCATAGCTGTGATTGCATTACATCAATATATTCACTACTTTGGAGAAATGTATTGCCCAATACTGTAGACACTAGACATATGTGGATATTTAAATTTAAATAAAAAGGGGTGCTGGGGGGGGGGTCAGTCGGTTAAGCAGCTGACTTCTGTTCAGGTCATGATCCCATGGCTCCACTCATGAGCCCCACATCAGGCTCTGTGCTGACACCTCAGAGCCTGGAGCCTGCTTTTGATTTTGTGTCTCCCTTTCTCTCTGCTCCTTTCCTGCTCATGCTCGCTCTCTCTCTCTCTCTCTCTCAAAAATAAATAAACATTAAAAAAATTAAATACATTAAAGTAAAATAGGAATTTATTTTTCAGTTATACTAGCCCCATTTCAAGTGCTCAGTAGACATATGTGTCTAGGGGATACCATATTGAACAAACAAATAGAAAAAAAAATTCATTATTGCCGAAAGTTCTTTTGGTCATTGTTGTTCTAGAACAATGAATTAAAGTATGTTATTGACTACCAACTATGCTCTTGAATGAATACTGTTTGGATTAACTTTCGTAGACAGTTTATTTGCCTGTGTGACACATTTTCCTTGCTGTACACATAGCCAATGCTCTTTCACCAAGTTCTAAAGATGCCTTTCCTAGGCTATATTGCAACTCACAAGATAATCATTACTCCAAAACCAAAAAACTCTCTTCTGCATTCCCGTGAGTTTGGTGAAAAACCTAAGATGTGCATTCTCCTATATGTACCATACCTGTGTCAAAGGCTAATATCCCACTCATTAGTAATTCCATCCAATTATAATAAATATTTCCTGACACACATACACACAGACACAAACATACACACATACAGTCCACACATACACCTCAATACACACACTTTTTAAAGTCTCTTTTTTATGTGCTTATGATATCATTGACATCTAATGGTATAACTTTACAGATAAATTTCATTTTATAAATTTTGTCAAACTTATTTTTCTGGCATAATATTTGTTACTAATTTGCATTTGGTGTTACATCTTTCTCAGCAGTAGTGTAAGGGTCATTTGTATTTGCTTTTCTTCTGAGAAATATAATTTTGTCTGTTTCTGTCATTTGTGCTCTTGTCCTCAGTAGCAAAAAAAATTATCAACTTTATACAAAAAAAAAAAACTGTTTTATCACATTTATGGTAAATCTTGTAATTATTTGAAAATTATGAGAAAAGTTCAATGAATTTATGTTGTCATTTGCTAAATTTTATTAACAGCTAACCCACTGTGGACTAAAAATATTGCCTAATAGTCCTAGCAGAATCCAATTTTTAAATAATTGCATATTTTATAATTCTATTTTTATTTGGTTGATTTTGTGACATCATTACACTTAAAAATTCAATTTCCTAGAACATCTAAATCCGCATACTATACTACCACTAGAGTCCCACTTATTATTTCTACTAAGAAGATTATTGAGAAGATCATTGTTTTGTGTTCCTGTTTCTATCAAAGCTTTATGTTTTGATAAACAATTACCAGAGCTATTGATCCATTTTTGTCAGTAGGAGGCATAGCAAATCAATTTAATTAAATCAAAAGTATAAATGATATGTATTAAAATATAAATAATATATATGATACATATAAATTGAATATATACTATGAGAATATATATGATGTGATCTATCTAGATATAGATATATATAGATATAGATATATTTGATAAATTTACACCTTCTTAAAGCTGTGATAAATTATTCCTTCTTAAAAAATGTGCACAGCCTTTTGAGAAGATGCAAGATATTAAGACAGTATCATAATTAACCTCACGTTTCTAATTCTTGAAATATATATTAAAATTACTTTTCCATAACCCATCTACCTCATGTGAATACTTGTTACACAACAGGACTCTGAGAATATTATTGGGGTGATCAAGTAGGGTGCCAATATCTCTAATCCATGTATATTTTTCAAGAGGAGCTTTAATTTTTTTTTTCATTTTTACTCCTCGGGAAATTATATCCAAGTCATTGAGTGTGGGGAGTCAATAATTTAGAAGATGGCTGAATGTGGTAGTGGCAGGAAACTAGAATGAAAGCTACAACATCTATTTCTAGGATTGACGTGGTAGGTGTCTCAGAAGTGGACTTTAACACAGTCCACTCAGGGATGGAGGCATGGAAGTGCATCCATCGATGTATGATGGCACACAGGATTCAACATACTAACATGATGTACCAGGAGAACAGAGGGCTAATCTCTAGAGAGGACTGACCCTCTCCAAGATGGAGTGGGCCACACAGAGCTCCAGGCAACATAGATGGGGACATACACTCCATGATGTGCCAACTCCCTCCCCGCCTACAAAACCCACCCACACTTAATCCACCACCAACAGAGGTAAATAAATGCAGATCAGTGAGTTGTTATTTGCTCATCTTAATTAAAGAGAATATAATTACAATGCATTAATACACCTAACATATACTATAATTTTATATAAAGAGAAAATTTTATATAAAGAGATTTTACATGAACTATTTCAAGTACAAAATCCTTTTAAAAATTTAAATATGTCATTAAAAAATCTCTCCAAAGTTTATTCTATACTCCTTGACTTCTTCAAATAGAACGTACTGAAGGGCACCTGGGTGGCTAAGTCGATTGGGCATCTGACTTCGGCTCAGGTCATGATCTCACACTCCGTGGGTTCAAGCACTATGTCAGGCTGTGTGCTGACAGCTTGGAGCCTGAAGCCTGCTTCAGATTTTGTGTCTCCCTCTCTCTCTGCCCCTCTCCTGCTCATACTCTGTCTGTCTCTCAAAAATGAATAAACATTAAAAAAAAAGAATATACTGAATATAGTGTGTTCCCCTCTAATGATACTACGTGAGGAACATCAATGATTTTGCTGTGCTTTAGTTATTGATGGCTTTAGAGACTCTTGAAGCATGAGAGACTTCCTCCCTTTCCACTAAATGGCCTCAAGTAAGTTATCTTTCTGTTGTTCTGGTTCCTCCTTTGTGGAATACCTGCCTGGAGCTGAGAGTTCTCACCAGAATGCCTGCTTGAAGTACTGTCTTCCCATCCTTCTTTCTTTCCCTTTCTTTCCCTTCCACCATCTCTTCTAAATTACTGTGTCTAATTTGTCTAAGGCTGGCAAATAGGTATTGACATCTACAATAGAAGTGAGTGCATGGTAAGACTCCAGTGGTCTCTGAGCGATGGTCAGTGACTTTCCTGGGGAGGAAAGTAGCAGATTTGAGGAGCTGTCCCCTGGTTCTATGACAGCTGTCCCATGGACTTTTTTTTCTCTTTTCTTTCTGTGTTCTGAGCTGTGTTTCAGAGGATGGAAGTCACCCAACACTTGATTTCTGGTTAGATGGTATAATTTTGTAGTTTATGAAATACGTATTTTTTGTTTTCACTGTATCCTTTTATAAAATATTAAATGTAACATGAGAAATTAACAGTAAGAGAAAAAACACAAAGCACATGCCCTTAACCATATGATTTCTGGAATTATCAATTTTCTTAGCATTCATTCCAGTTAATGTTTCCTGTTACTGCTGTCAAAAATGTTTTCCTTAAGAATGCTAGGTGAGGAAAATCCTGTAGTATAAAACTGTCTTTCCTCTTTGTATTTTTATTCACCATGTACAATACTTTTTAAATTTGAGGAATCACTGCAGCAAGTTGTAAATGATGTATGGAGTGACAAGCCTTTCCTACCACATAAAAAGAGAAATAGCACTGAGAAGTGACTGCTGTGATGCATTGTTTTTTTGTAATATTTACTTTATACAAAGCTTTGGAAACCCAGCAGGCCCTGAACCTTCTACACAGTGAGACGAAACTCAGACCAAAATGCCTTTAATGTGCTCATTTCTTTTTTCTTTCTTTTCAATACATTTCCAGTTGAGCAATCAGTTTGATGCCACAGGGTGGCTGTAGGTCTATAGCCCTAGCAATGCAAAGTGCTGGGATCAGGATTGGCTCCGGAGGTGGGAGTTGGAATTGCAGTCCCTCTGGGCTCTCTCTCCAAATCACTACCATCAGCAAGGGAAATTCACTCACAGGAAACTGGATGTGTGTCGGGGATGGAGGAAGGGTACACATGTGCAAAGGCACACGTTTCAGTGGAAAGAACATGTAGTTGGTCTCAGTCACTAAGTCAGCCTCCTTGTAGGTATCCAGTCTTCTGCTCGGCAGGGAGGAATGCTCAAATCCTGGGTCTATGGGCCATTCACCATGAGGCTGTGCCTCGTGGAACATGCTTGGAAGGGGACAGGGATGGTATTAAACATAGACAAAGGTTTGAGTACAGACATATCTGCTGGGAACCTATCCTGAGAGTAAATGGAAGTTAAGGTGTTTTGTTTGTTTTTTAAAGGTCTATTGACTTCAAACTACCAAGGGCATTACCTTAACTTAGAAATACTTATGTGACTGTCTGCATTACAATTCTTTTGTAGGAAGCCCCTCAGTATGAAATTTCCTGGGGTATAGTTGGTGAAGAATGTCTTTGCCTTTACTTGGTACTGTGAAGCCAAGTGACTCTTTCGTGTTAAAGAGGATCAAACACAGAAACACCATCAGCTCCTCTATGATCTGGCACCGTTCTCAGGTCAGTCTGTCACAGCCTACCTCGAGGAGTAGCTCAGCTTGGAGCTAGATGTTTTTTCCTGTAGCATTTGCCTCTAGTGGTTCACAGACAGTTTGGAAAGGGGACAGATTTGGGGCAGAGCCGAAGGAAGGATAAAGTTTATGTGCACAACATGCTCCTATCAGACAGGAGGAAACACTGCATGTATAAACTAATATTGTTTGAATTTTTCTGTTTTCTACAGCTCTACCACTTTCCTCCCATTTATCAATGACATACCTATCTATAAGAGCACGATTTATGAACCAGGTTGGTAGCCCTCAATCTGTTTTACCAGTTGTCCAGAGATTTGGGTTTCATGGATACAACACTTCCAAACAATACTAATGATCATCAAGCATATATGTGGTCACTATGGAGAAAGCATTGGACATGGGATTTCATGGCCCAGGCAGTTGGAGTTAGGGTGTGTTTATGTAAGCCTAAGTTTCTGATCTAACCTAGGACCCAGAAAACTTAATCTAGCCTCTAAACACATTTGAATCCAGCCCATCTTCAGGCTTGTAGCTATTCTTTTTAGGAACCAAGAATTAAAGACATTTCTATGTTAATTAAGTAAAGCTATTCCCATGAATAATTCATTCACGTAGTAGTTTTAGATTTGCAAACAAATATCTCAAAGGTTGTATGTTTGCCCAGGCCCTGTCCCTGCCACCCATTTAAACTGCTAGAGATTAATGGTGCAACCCAAGTTATGATTTAAACTCTCTAGTGGAGTTAACTTTAAAAACCAGATTAATAATTTTCCTTCACATAGTTACACCTCTCATTTAAACTAAATATCTGTAGTCAAATATCTAAACATGAAGATTATGTTTGATAATTTTATGACTATTTTAGTAATGATTCTATATTATATAATTATATATACTTAATAATATAATTATATTCTTATATAATTATATCCTTATACTCTTACATAATATTAATAATTGTTAATTAATTTTTATTACAATTTATCTGAATAATGGAGAATTTTACAAGGACTTTAAAAAGCAAAAATACATGAAGCTTTTAAAATGAAACTTATATCATAATAATACATTTACATTATCTCATAATAATTTTCTCCTCTTTTTCTCCATTACATTAAGTCCTCTAATATTTCAAGTTTGAAAGGTACAGAAATTCAAGTTAAAATCACTTTTTAATCTCTCTAATAGAATGTCTTTAGGCATTTTCTTATAATTCCAGGGAAAATTTCAGGTTGACATTCTAGCATCACAAATCAGCTCTCTGAATGTTCAGATTTCTGATAGCTTTCTCTCCTATAATCAGCATCAATTAAATTAGGTTAAAATTTAAAGTGTCCTAGATATATTACCCCTGCTTTTCCATGCCTATTGTGACTGTATTTTTCATAATCAAAGAAATTTCCTACTACCTCACTGCCTCTCATTATTTAATTGTTTGTTCAACTTTGGTGATTTTTCTCCTTTGCTTTAAATGATCGCTGATTAAACATGTCTAAGTAAGGGCTAAATACTTAGGCTATCTACTAAACTGTATTTTCCTCTGTTTTAAAATGTTTAGTCAATACAACAGAAATACTGACCCAACTTTGAAAAACAAATGTATGGAACCACAGCCCTAATTACAACATCTGTCACTTACATCCTGAATCCTCATGAACTGTCTCTGCCCTGCATTGTGATGATGATGACCACTAATAATAACAAACACGTATCTAGGGCTTACTATGTGCCAGATGTTGGTCTCAATGCTTTATCAACTTATTTAATCCTCACAGCAATCCTCTGAAAGGAGATATATTGCTATCCCTATTTTACAGATGAGGAAGCTGAAGTCAAAGAACCGTGAGAAAGTTAGCTTAAGCCATGACAGTATTCAAGCCTGGAATAGCTTCAGACTTCTTGTCTTAGGCGTCCCTCATTAATCCAGCTGTGGAGTTTTTCAGTTCTCTGGAAGAATTTTTCCACAAAAATTATTAGGGAACAACATAGACTTTTCTGACAGTTTTGACAGGGAGACAAAGAACAGCTTACACTATGCACCAGTAGCAAACAATCTGAAAATACAAATTGGATATTTATGTTCTCTGGATTCCCTTCTTGGCAATCCCATCCCCTATAGGGCTTTTCCCTGTGTTGTTCCCACCCCCACACAGCTCTCATTTCCGTAAACTGTCTGCGAATTCTGAGTTCCCCTGCAAACGCCTGGTTCTCTCCTCAGCTGTACAAAACATTCAAGGTCTTCTCAGCCCTTGCTCCCCCACTAGCCTAAAAAAAAAACATCCACGTGCTCAGCTACAACCTGCCTTCCCCAGAATAAATTCCACATCCTCAGAAATAATGGTATATAGTGAGGAAAACTGTGTTTCTATTAGAATTTGTTTCTATGTAGTTACATAGCTTTTGTAATTATCATTTTCATGGCTCATTAAGTTACCGCCTGCTGATATTCTACAATTAATAAACCATTCTTTTATTGTTGAATATTTTGGTAGTTTTTGGTGAGTTTTTTTTTTGTTGTTGTTTGTTTCTGTTTTGTTTTATGTAATACTGCCATAAACATTTTTATTCATCTGGACTTTGCCTCTGTTGAACTACTGCTTTAGGATAAATTCCCAGAAGAAACATTATTGGGTCAAAGGGTATGAGTATTTTTATGTTGCATTATTTTCCAAGTGGACTGTATCAGTTAACAGAGCTCTCATTTGGGCGTAAGTTAAAAGCCACAGCAAAACATTGTCAACATTATTACTATAGCATTCCTACTATGCTGAAGGATGAAAATATTTTCCTCACATTAATTGTTTTCTATTTGTATTTTCTCCAGTGTAAGTGCTTTTTCCATACTTGGATCATTGCCTATAGGGTGAAAGTTTTCTTTGTTATTTGTTTTGTTTTGGGGTTGGAATACCCTTTACACACAAAGACCACCACCTTTTTGTCTACTGTGCTTGGTACGAGCATTTTAACGTGAAGTTTTGCATTCCAAGTATACTTCAAATAGACTTTGAATTGGTCAGTCTTTTCGTATGTGATTGTTCTTTTTGCTTCAAAGCTAAGAATTCCAGCTCTTCCAGAGATCAGATAACAATTTTATTTTCTCCTTTAAAACAACAGTTCAATGTTCATCTCTTTCATTGACCTGGAATATATTTTGGAGTCTGATGTTGACATTTAGCGTTGAAATAGGTTTTTGTTTTCCAAAGTCTTAAAAACACTGTTTTGTCAAGGACAAATTTGATTTTCATGACAGGAGAAACTTGAAGGGCTGGGTGAGGGGAAGTGTGTAAACAGTTTGGTTTCTGTCAGGGATGAAGGCAAGAGTGGTAAAAAGAAGAACACAAATGGGTCTGCTGGAAGTATGGAAGGCAAAGTATTTTAAGGTTATTTATGTTTTTACTTATTTAAAGACAAAGCACATGCTCCGGGGACTGGCAGATAGAGAGGAGAGTGAGAGAATCCCAAGCAGGCTCTACATTGTCAGCACAGAATCCAACACAGGGCTTGAACTCACGAACCATGAGATCATGACCTCAGCCGAAACCAAGAGTGAACACTTAACCGACTGAGCCACCCAGGTGCCCCTCAAAGTGTCTATTTTACAATCTGGCCTTTGGTAGTCCCTGTGCTGGAATTTTCAATTAGGCACAAGACCTGGAGTTACTCCAGGTAGACTAAGGATCTTTCACTCTAGTATGAAGATTTTAGACCAAAATCTATAAGGAAAGGAAACTATTTAAACCAGGTGTTGAGCATAATTGTAGGTTTAAAGAAGAAAGGAGAATCTGAGTTTGTTCTTCTATTAACTGCAGGCATAAAAACAAACCAAGTTAAAAAAAAAAAAAAACTTTGTTAAAGTTAGAATAAAATAAATCCTTGTTAAAAATAAAAGCTCCTCATAGTGAGTTTTCTGCTACCTTTCCCTAATGACATCTTTGAAAACAAGTCTGGTCAAGTCTCATTCCCCAACATCTGGTAGCTCACAGAGGGCTGTGGCTCCCTTCTATACCCAACAGTAAGCCAGCTCCTATATTCCCTGTGCAGAACCAGGAGTAAAAGGATCACATCAACCAGAAGATGGTAATGGTCACAGGGCAAGTAGCTCTGGCTTGTCCTCTTTTCTTGGCCCCTCTTTTTTCTGATGTTAGCTTCATAAGAGTATCATGCTTGTTTTTACCTAAAGCCAGAATTTCTCCTCAAGGTAAAAAGTACAGTTGAGTAACTGAAGAAAGCTAAGCTCTGTCTGAGAATTCAGATATTTTATATAGCTGTAATCCTTCGACTTCCTTTATATCCACAAATTCACAGCATATGAATACTAACTTAAAGCACAGATATATTCTTTAATAGCCTGACTCCTCAGTGACAGGGATCCTTCTGTTATAAAAGAATTCTCCTTTAAAAGAATTAGGTCTACAGCAAGAAATTCAAATTAACAAGTATAGCTCTCGAGTACATACAGTACTTCTCTCTGGCCCAGGCATGGGAAGGGGAAACAGAGGGAGGGATAGGACATGCATCAGATGTCTACTTCCCAAGTGTCCTCTGTTCTGTCACCAAGGTCAGAAGAAAGATGTCCTTCCTCCTTCACCAAAGCTAATCCCTTAATCCCATCCCCTCCTGGCCTTTCTGTATGGACCAACCTGACTTGCTTGTGTCATCTTATACTTCTTCTCTTTGCAGTAAACACAGGTTATGGGTTGGGGAAGCAAAAAGTGATAATAATAAATAAAGAGAGAGGACTAAGATTTACTGAGTACATGTTTTGGACCAAGCAATTTATGTACATTTCTTATTTCAATATCCTTCAAAATCACAGACCATCACATCAATGTCATGAAATACCATTTCTAATTCATTTTTCAGATCAAAACCCCGAGACTCCAGGAGTTTAAGTAACTTGGACAAGGTTACACTGCTAATATGCCGCAATGTTGGTATTTAAACTCAGATCTGGTTCACTCCAGAGCCTGTGCTCTGTACCACTTAGTCTTGCCAAGCGGCAAATCTCCTCTGTCATAAAAAAGCAAAGCCAAACATTTTTGACCCTGCTACTCCTTCCAGCTTCTATCTGATTAGTCCAGATGTCTTCTGACAAGTCCTGATTACTCCACCAGCCAACCCAGGTCCCTGCCTCCTTGCCACACCTCTAGCTCTCTGTCTGTAATTCTATTAGGGCCATCACTATGCAGGCTGTCTCCTTTTCCAGGTTCCAGCAAAACAAAGGTTTTAAGATGATGGGTTCAGATGCTAGACTCTTTGAATTTATATTTGGTCTTGAGATGATTAGCTGAATGAGCCTGAAAAAATAACTTTTCCTTTTTTGCATTTTGCCCACTGTAAAAAGATGAAAAGTAAAAATATTTATCATAAATTGAAATAATCCTGTCTATAGTAAGAGCTCAATAAACACTGATTACTCTTTTAGGCTGATAAACTATGGGGCTGCAATTGGGTGATATTCGTGTATCTATTGCACCTAACATGGTATCTGGTTCATAAGAATTTAATATATTTTGTTGACTAAATTACCATAGTTAAAAGGAATCTATGCTCATTGCTTTTAACTTATTTTCTCTAAGCCCTTATAATCTGGCAAAAACTACCACCAATCCACTAAAATTGTCATTTTCAAAGTCATTAGTAACATTTTAATTGTAAAATTCAATTGTTCTCTCTCCTTAATTTATTTAATATTGGACAGTGGTGCCAATGCCCTACTTTCTGAAACTCTTCTTACTCCTTACCAATAGCATGGTGTCCAAATGGATCTAAATGTATCCTTCATTGCCAAATCTGTTGATTTAACCTATATATCCTTCAGGACCAAATCTATTGGTCTTACCACCTACACAATCTCTTTAGTCTACTTGCCTCTCCTCACATGCACTGCTATCCATCCAATCCTAGTTTTTATAACCTCATACCAACACTACAATAACAACTCCTAATTAGTCATCTTATACTCTTTCCTCAGTCTCATCCTTATATTATATTTAGGCTAGAGTTCTCTTTTCAAAATACAAATCTGAGGCATGAAACCCACCAATGCCTTCCCTTTGCTCTTAGAATAAAGAAAAACATCGCTAACATGGCTGGCCAGGCCAAATACATTCCGACTCTTCCTTCACTGCTCCAGCTTCATATCCAGCAGACTTCCTTTTGCTTCCTGAGCTCCGGCCACACCAGCTTTCTTTAGGTTCGTGTATAATTCTATTCTCCTTAATGGCCCCAGGATAAATGGAGTTCCCCTGAACATTTTTTTTCCCATCTCTTAGCCTTGTTAACTCCAATTTTATCTTTCTATATTTTCCTATTTACCTTCCTATAGTTTCCCAGGATATTCTTCCCTGGGCTCCCCAACCAGGTCAATAGCCTCCATTAAACACTCTTAGAGAGTGCCATTCCTTTCCTTCAGAGAAATTAGCACAGCTCTGATCTCATATATATTTGTCAGATTATTGGATTAATGTCTGTCTCTCGTACTAAACTAGAAGTTCCACGAGAGTAGTGGCACGTCTAATTTATTCACTTTTGCACACCTAGGATTCACACCAGTGCCTGGCACATTGAATGAGCTCAAAATATTTTGTTAAATGAATGAATGAATCCATCAATCAATGAATGGCCAATTTCATTTCCCACCTTTGAGCATTCCTTCTGTTATCTTTCTTTTCCTCATCACACCCAAAATACAGGCTTTCTGTAGGCTCAGTCATTATCTTTTGTCTCTTCATAATTTCTCCCTTAGTAATATCATCCTTTCTCATAGCTTTAGCCACCACACCCGTGTGGATAACTCCCTGACCTCAGGCTCTAGCCTGTGCAGCCAACTCTTCTGAGCTGCAGGCTCCCATACACAGCCATTTGCCTTCCTTCAGCCCAATATCCAAACGAAATTTGTCATCTTTCACCTTGATTTTATGTCTTCTGCCTTTACTTCTGTTAGTGTAATTACTATTGTACTTAGCCAGTTTCAAAGGGTTAGTGTCTTTTGACTTCTCTTCTCCATAACTTCCCATATCTAGTCCATAGTTTCTATCAGTACCTCCACAGTATCCTTCCTATTCTTTTTATTCTTTTTTTTTTCACTCCCCTACTGAAGGGTGCGATGTGTAGGGATTAAGTATCAGAGAATCAGTGATTGAGAGACAAGTAGATTAGAATCAGTAACATGTAAATGAAAGGACTTGGTGCAACAAAACAAGGAACCAGATACCACCTACCAGCAATGAGGACGACCTCATAACTTAGGCAGCCCTTTAATTCCTCTGGGAGATTCTATATCTCTCCTGGTAAGGCAAGTGCCAGTTCCCATGTGTGGCTTCAAGAGGGGAGGCGGATGGATATTAAATGATACACGGCAATACTGTTGCACGAAGAAGCATAACTCCCAAAGGGAAAATCTTTCCGGGGTTCAGTCCCAAAGCTTCCCCACACAGGATTACGTATTTGATGGTAATCACAAAAACAGGCTGCTACCTGTTTTGCAGCTTTGTTTCAGCAAACTCATTCTTTGTAATTTCCAGGCTGTGGAATGATCCATCTAAATTTTCTTCACATAAATGCTGCTTGATGAATAAAAGTACAGTGCAGATTATGTCCCTTAATGGTCCCGCTAATCTTCTGTAATAATGGTGGGTGATGATTACTGTTTATGTTATTCAAGGTAAAAATGGATTTGTATCTGTGTGTGTGTGTGTGATTTTGATTTGGAAGGGGAAGAAAAAAAAGAAATGGGACAGCTGAGTCGGAACGCAAGATTGAAGAAATGGATTAGCACTGATTATTTCTGATTATTTCAGTCCTCTACATGAGGTAAATGCATTAGAAAACCATGTGATTTTCATATTTTAATATTTGATTTCTGAATCACCGCAAGTGATAAGTAAAAGAAAAGTGCAGCAGATGTTATTTTATGTTCTGTTTATGAAGTGGAGACAATTCCAAAAAGTACAGGGATTACTGGCATAAAAGCAGAGAGTTCAGTTCCAGTGTCTCTTCCGGGCCTCTACCTCCCAGGTAGCAGAAACACAAGTATCATCTTCAGACGTTTCCACCCATTATCTCTGTTTGCAAAACTTAACTGTGCCCACCTAATTCCCTGCCCACTTCTGTTTCTGTTAACTTGGCTGCCAATTATAAAATCATGTGGATAGGTGAAGCGTAAACAATGGATAAATGATTTGTAGACCAAGAAACGGTGTTGCTGTGTTTTTTTTCCCCTTTTCTTTTCTGTTCATAACCCAGCAACACCTGGGAAGCAGGGGTGGGAAGGATTTCTTATCTGAAGATTCTCCTCTGACATCCATACTATACTGCTAAATACTCCTCTCTGTCACAGCTACCCAAGTGTGGCTCATGCCAGCAGCCATTTTAAAGAATTTGCTTTCTCTTTAGTAAAACATGAGGGAGAAAGTCCCATGCAGAATAGATTCAATTTTTTCTTAATTTTAATTTTTTTTATTTAAAAAATGTTTATTTATTTTGAGAGATAGAATGTGTGTGTGAGTGAGTGGGGGAGGGACAGAGAAAGAGGGAGGGAGAGAATCCCAAGCTGGCCCAGTGTGGGACTCGATCCCACAAACCGTGAGATCATGACCTGAGCTGAAATCAAGAGTCAGAAGCTCAACTGACTGAGCCACCCAGTCGCCTCTAATTTTTATTTTTATATTTTCATTTATTTAGCGTCTCAGATGAGCTCAGTTAAAATCTTTGTTCATCTGTCTTTTACACGCCTTGATTACTAACAGTTTTTAACACTTTTTTTCTTAACATTTAGTGTTCTTGGCCACTGCTATTTGCTAACTTACCCAAACTGAGTTTTCTTTCCATTCCTGTAATTATTGGTTTTACGTCATGGCTATTTCCCTTTAAGCCATTTAAAAAGAGCATCTCACCTAGGAGATTCTATATGCTTCCTGTGAAGGCAGATTTCAGTCCTCTGATGTGGTTCCAAGAAAACATAAGTCCACATACCTGACAAAAGCAGCAAATAAAGAAAAAGGAAGAGCATCTTGTAAAAGGTACTTACTCTCAAGAACTGGTCTCAAACTCCTCCTATACAGGTGGTGGTAATGTAGGAGCATGTGTGGGTGGTAATCAGAAACACAGGCTTTGCTGGACCCTATTCTCTGACATCCTGATTGAGCAGCTGTCCTATTCTGGGCACATGACTTGCCTATCTATAGTCTTTATATGACTGCACCTCTGTAATTATATCTTTTTGGGGTATTATTTCTTAAATATACCAGGCTCTTCAGTCTCTGGTATGTAGGCCACTCACTGCCCTTTCATTTCATGTTGCAGAATTGAGCCTGATGGATTCATGTTCTCATTTCCATAAAGCTAATGTGTGACTTACCTACCTGCGGTACAGACTACCCCAAAGAGATGATTTTAAACCAGGTAAATCCACCAAAAGGGGGTGAAGATGTCAAAAAACCATCATAGTCATAATTCTTTTTTTTTTTTTTTTTTCCATTCTCTATCTCACTCTCCACTGAAATCAGAATGAATACTTTGGATTATAACTCCATTGGTCCCATTTCTACATGTTTCTAATTTGTGGCTTCTTAGAAGTGCTGGGATGCATGAGATCATTATCTTGCTGAGTGAAACTATAAAGCAAACCTCTTCAGTTCAGTTGTGTGCAACAAAGATGCTGGGGTTAGCCAGGAAGCTATACATTATACCAATCCAGCTAACTACCAGGTGCCAAATTACCGTTGCAGTGCTATGGCTGTAATGACATTAAACCCAAAATCTCAGCTGGCATGGGCCTTTATAGCTCATCTAGGCCAATAGATGGTAAACATATGTATGTGCTTGTAATGCACATGTGAGTATGTGTAAGTGTGTGTGTGTGTGTGTGTGTGTGTGTGTGTGTGTGTGTGTGTGACAGAGAGAGAGAGAGGAAGGTGGAGAGGGAAAGAGTAAGAGAGTGAGAACAGAAGGAATTTGAAAGGCAAAGTAAGTGTATTTATAAAATTGGAGGCAAAAATGGGATCCAATCAGTGTTTCCATCTCTTTATCAGCGGTGCATGGCTATAGAAATGTATTTTCCTAAGGTTCTCAATTTTCCTTGATTCACATGACTTACACAGACCTCAAAATGGATAATGATGGATCATAATTAGAGACAGAAGGAGAGTCAGACAGGGAAGCAGCTGGAGATGAGACGTGATGGAAGGGCACCAGTCCTAAAGTGCTGAGGAATTTTAATCACCTCAGACTTGGCCTCAAGTGCTAGCACCTTTAGAGACTAATAACTGTGATCCTTAGGGAAAGAAAATTGGGTTTGTGACATCTTGAATAGGGAAAAAATTACACTTTTTGTTTTTAGGTACAAATGAGACACTTAGGCAGCCCAGAGCAAGATAGCCCTGTAGGAATTTCCTCAGGGGGTAGGTGATAGATCAGCTTACTTTAACACTGACTAGGTCCTGAAACCAGTCTCTCCTTTTCCCACATAGAGAGCTCACAAAGACAGCAGTGCCTGAATATACGATTTGAGAGAATTGAAACTGAGGTGTTCTGGGTAAAAGTCATTTAATAAGATTTCCTTATACCCTTTTTAAATTTCAAATGGTAAAAGGAAGGAAACAGAAGGCAACAATTGCTGATTCAGTGACACATTATCTAAAACATTCACTTTTAATCTACGACCAAAGTCATGGATTCTACCAGTTTTTGTTCTCCTCATTTGAAATGGAAAACCCAGAGAAAACTTTCTGGATTTTCTATCCATTTTCTTTCTCTGTCCTTGATTGCCATGCTAAGTAAATGCCTCACTAGAAGAAATCTCACTTTGGCATTTGAGGCAAGTGCACATGTCAATGTTGTAAATTTATATGTCTTCTAGGAAACATAAGTTATATTAAAAGCAAACTTAATGATTTAGGATTCTTTTCCTTGCTCTGTAACTTAGAACTTGGTGCGCTACCTTTAGCTGATCAATTTCATGAATGAGCATGTAATACTTTCAATTGCCCCAGATGTGTGTGTGTGTGTGTGTGTGTAATGTGAAGTGAATGACACAAAGTTGGATACCTGGCCAAAAGTCTTTCATCCTGGGGATGCAAGGAATTCAGTCCCTAGAAGTTAATAAATGAGGAGATTGAGGTAACAGGAAGGTTGGGGCCTGGTACTATTTCCCCCTTTCCACGATCTCACAACTGTCAACATCAGTACAGGAAAGCTTTCTGGGAGTGACTTTCTTAAGAGGAATGTTTTTGAGCAGGCACTCTTGTTGCAAGCCCCACCCCAACTCCATTCATTTACTTAGGGTTTTTCTGCTAACCAATCACACATGCAATTCTCTCCAGAACATTGTCCTCTGGCGATTAGTACCTGCTTCACCCAGAGGCAGCATGTAGCCAATGACTGAGTGGTATGAGCATGTGAGTAGGTGGGAGGAGGTGCTAACAAAACCTCCACCCTGTCTTTGCCACAAGGCAGGCAAACTCTACAATGCAAACATTTATGTGAGCCGAAGCTAGGTGTCACCTGAAATCATGTCTTTATTTAGCTTCTCTCCTGCCCTGTCCTAATTTCCTTACCTTATTTGAGACTTTTCCTAACAGCGCTTTCTAAATAAATCATTTACATAAGATTCATGTCTTAGGCTTTGCTTTTAAGCAGGCCAGACCTAAGAGAAATAGTTACAAATGATGTTCAAAAATGTCCTTCAATGCCTTTTTGTGTTCTAAATGTAGACATTTTGTTCATCAATTATTGGATGAACATTTTAAGAATCATATGATGATGCTAATTGCCAGCCAGCAGTTAAAGTGGGATATTAATACTATTGTTCTTGGTAGAGTAGGGCTTTTGCAATTATTTGAATATTCTACTACTTTTCACCCATATAATTTTATGAGAATGAAGAGGAAGTTGAGCAATGAAAGTGTTCAAAATAAATACAACGGATATGATCTAA
Organism: Panthera leo; assembly: GCF_018350215.1. NCBI lineage: Eukaryota > Metazoa > Chordata > Mammalia > Carnivora > Felidae > Panthera > Panthera leo. The sequence continues at coordinate 56,960,815 of NC_056684.1, read as the reverse complement.
AAAAACAACAAAAACAAAAACATAAAATTAAAACAAAGATAAAAATCATTACAACTCTACCGAAATGTTAAGTGTTTAGCCTCATTCAGACAAATTCAACATGAGGCAGCAGAATACGATCAGTTATGAAGGAAATGGACCAAATTGAAGAAACAGGTACAGAAGGTTGGAAACATAGCATTGAGTATTTTCTCTAAAAGTATTATAGTAAGTCTCCATTAAAAAAAAGTTTATTTATTTATTTTGAGAGAGACAGAGGGAGAGTATGTGTGCAAGCAGGGGAGGGGTAGAGAGAGGAAAAAAAGAGAGAGACTTCCAAGCAGGCTCCACATTGTCAGTGCCGAGCCTGATGCACAGGGCTCGATCTCATGAACCAAACAGTGAGATCACGACCTGAGCTGAAATCAAGAGTTAGACACTTAACCTACTGAGCTACACAGGTGCCCCAAAAGTCTCCTTTTTTAAAACTTTTGTTAACTTTTGTTTTTATTCTAGGAATACATTATATATGAATGTAGGCAGCCACATAGGAGGCAGAAATTAAATTTTAAAAAATGCAAAGGTAAGAAATGCAGAGGAAGAGGAATGAAGAGCCTGGCAAGCCTAGATGTACCCACACCTCCCTTTACCAGCTACTGAGAATATTGGTAGACAGCCTCTCTCTCCCATTCCTTTGGCTCCATTGTAGCAACTGCATTGAGGCCATGCTTCTGCTGGGCTACTCTCTGTCAGAGAATGAGAGGCACAGCAGAGGCACTAGAGTTGGGACATTTCTGCCCAATGCAGGACTCTTTTAACAGACAACCCTTGCTCTAGGATTCCCCATCAGCCTAGCTGAGGCTTTTTCAGGAAAATATTACAGTCTGAAGCTTCTTCTACCCAATATTTTTTCCATTTCTCTCTCCTTTCATAGATCATACACTGAACTCTCTCCCAGCCTCCCCACACCCCTTTCTTCTTTGTCCTTAAAGATGTTTCTTCCAATAACTTTTGTGCATCTAATCTGTCTTGACAAATTCTTCTCTGAAAACTCAAAATGACACAGAAGGGTATAATTTAAGAGATAAAAATATGCATTATTCATTCACTGAATCTTCTCAAAGAAATATTCCCAGAGTAATTATGCAAGGTGTAGATGGTAAGCTTTATAATTTTTTTTTGTCATCAACCTATAAGGCTAACAATTTAAGCCATTAGGACCATCTGAAGAATCAGTGTCTTAATTGGATATATGGTTGTACATCTTCACAGCTAGTTTAAATTTTAGAACACAAAAAGCCAACCTTCAAGAATAGCCAGAATCCAGAACCTTGACAAAACTAAATGCAGATAAGGATGTGGTACAGTCATGTTGGCAGATAGTTTGGCAGCTTCTTACTTAACAAAACTAAACATACTCTCACCATACAACCCAGCTGTCCTTGGTATTTACCCCAAAGAGTTGAAAACTCATGTCCACCAAAGACTGCACATGGATATTCTAGAGCAGTTTTATTCCTAATTGGTAAAACTTGGAAGCAATCGTGAAGTCCTATCATAGATGAATGGATAAATAATCTGTGGTATATCTAGACAATGGGACATTATTCAGCACTAAAAGAAATGAGCTATCAAACAAGGAAATGACATGGAAGAAATTTATATGCATATTATTAAGTGAAAGAAACTCATCCAAAAAGACTATAAACAGTATTCCTCCAACTATATGACACTGAGGAAAAGGCAAAACTTTGGAGACAGTAAAAAGATTGGTAGTTGCCAGCGTTTAGGAGGGAGAGAAGGATGAATATCCTCCATATGAATATCATATGACAGTATGGTAGTGAACAGATGTTATTATAAATTTGTCCAAACGCATAGAGTATATAATACTAAGAGTAAACTTAAAGTGAACTTTGGACTTTGGGTGATTTTGATGTGTCCACATAGATCCACCAATTACAACAAGTGTACCACTCTGATGGGGATGTTGACAATGAGAGAGGTTATGCATATGTATGGGCACAGGGCACACAGGAACTTTCTGTACCGTGGGCTCAATCTTCCCGTGAACCTAAAACCGCTATAAAAAAAGTCTATTAAAAGTGAGGAGAAAAGAAAAAGTCAGCCTTCATACACAAAAGAAAAAGTCCTCAGATGGTAATAATTCATATTTGAATCACATGTGCTTTGGGCAATCTATTTTATTCCCCTGGGGTTTAGATTTCTCACCTAGAAAATCAGACTTAATAGTCTTTATATTGCAAATATTTATAAAAAAATAAAATGACTTAATTTCTATGAGAATGCCTAATAAAGAATCAATAAATGACAGTTTCCTCCCAGCTAAACACTTGGCTACCTGACCTCAATGACAGAAAATATGTAGGCCATTATATATACAGTACTTTATAATTAATGAAGGCAGGAGAGAAAAAAACACATTTGAACACACAGAAAACATAGTTTCCTGTTACCATAACTCATGCTTGCCTCCCTTATTTCTGAATCCCAAAGGATCTGATTGCAAACTTGAATATATATTGTATGTTTTCTTTCCAATTTTCAGAGTTGGAAACAGTGAGACTACTAAGAAGAAAAAAGATTCTTTCATAAACTAAACTATAATGAAAAAGCAAGAACTATAAATTCTGATACTAATCCTCTCACAGATTTATCACATACCTTTAAGTTATTGAAACCTTTAAGTCTGGCAGAAAAGTGTCAATGACTCCTTGTAACATTCTGGTCTTAAGTATTTGGAAAGACAATGGCCCATGTAGTACAGTCTCAGTGAAATGTGGAGACCTCATAGAGGAGACGGGAAGTCCTTTAGACTAGGACACAGAGAAGGAAATTATAAAGGAGATGGAAGCTTTTAGGGTAGAAGAGATTAGAAGGTAAGAAGCTGAAGACATTTGGGGCCATGGTAATAAGCCGTGGAGGCACCTGATCTTGTCTCCAGCTGAAGCTTTCACTGCCCAGTTACTGGCACTGGTGATGATCCACAACTCTCAACTGAGACACTTCATTACTTGACTTTAGTTGAAGACAGCCTCCTCTGAAAGGGTCAATACAGAGTACCACATGCCTGGCTGACTGACTTTACCTGGGACTTAAGCTGAGAAGGCTATCCCAGCTTCAGAGCTCTCACGGCATTTCCGAGGCCTTGGTCACAACTGCATTGCAGTTCAACTTGTCCTGCCAACCCCTTCTTCCAGTACTGTCACAGACATGCTGCTTTTAAGAGTGTTCCCCAACAACTTGCTCCATGCTAATTCTATCTTAGTCTCTGTCTCCAGGGAACCTAACCTGAGATATCAGCCCTGATGATGAAAAGCATCAAAAGATGGAGTGAGTGAATTTAGTTGAGTGTCACAGTCATGACAGGCCCCAGGAATATGCGTAAGAAAAGAACAGGTTTGGACAGATTTACTATGGTGGAAACAGCAGCCACAGGTACAATAGTATTTGAGCACCTATAAGCACACATATTTCAATTTGAAGCTGAAATATATCCTGGGGCTTAGATTAAAAAAAATATATATTTTTCCTTAAATCAATGGGCCTGCATAAACAACTTACCCTAGTCTTGAAAGTGAATATAAATAGAGCAATTTGGTGAATAAATAACCAAATAAACAAATGGAAAATAATACAGAAATATACTTAAGAGAAAGTTTGAAGCCTAGGTCCTATCATGAGAAGTGGCCTCAATGCTTATCGGCCAGTAAAAAATTGCACAAAATTACCCTGGACAATTGGAAACCACTCTTTATTTCAACTGCTTGCAATTATGTAGGGAAATTTTTCTAATTTAAAAGGTTGCATATTATTTGTCAACAACTCAGTTTTCTGGGCTGCAGTTGCAGCATTTATGTTCTTTCTTCCTTATACTATCTGAAAACTTCATTTAATTCCCTCAGCAGTCCCTTCTCTGTTCCCTTCTATTAAAAACAATGATAACACTTAACGTGAATTGCCCTTAGGCAATTTTTGAAAATATATGTATTTGATTTTTACTTTGGTTATATAAAGCATGCTTAAAATAAGGATGTAAAATGCCCCTTCAGATTTGGTCCTTTACTTTTTTCTTCTACTCTTTATTAAAGTTTGTTAATACTTTAATTATTAATGGGATACCCATACTGCGACATGACATCAGGAGCCTAAAGCAACCAAAGTGTGATGTGTGAAAGACCCACTGCCTTCTCTCCCGGATAATCTTAATAATGAATAAATAATGACTCAAACTGTGTAGAGCAGTAGCACATGTGATACTCTATATTCTATGCTTATTTCCTTGAAGTTCCAACGTCACCAGTCTCAGCACAAATCTTGGGTCAGCCACGAGCTTAGGTTGATACTTATTACTTCTCCATTTCTCTCATATTTGGCTAATGCCACTTGTACTTTCAGAACAGTCCTTTGGTTTACTGATGTCAATTACAACACTCCCCCCTCACCAAAAAAAAAAAAAAAGATATCTGAGAAAACATTTTTTTTCAAACTTCAGTCTCATCAAAAATAGTATAGGGAAGCAAAAATGATGAGGGGATGTTACCAGCGCTAAAATTGTGTCATTATATGTCATCAAAGTTTAAATCCAATTTTTACCACATGTCGCAAAATACATATGTATTTGGCTCAAAAATATGGGTAGCTGATATACAGCTTTTCTTCCAAAGGAATGTTGCTGAAAGTAAGCAAAAGAAATCTTGAAAACCTGCATAATTTGTAGGGATTAGCAGGCCCTCTCTGCAGCAGTGTCTGTAAAGGCAAATGCCTATACCTTGCCATTCACAGCTAGGCCAACAGTTTCTTAAAAGAGATTTCATGTTTTCAGACATAGAGGAATTTCTTTCACAAGAAGAAACAACGTCAGGAAGTGAGTTTGGACTATAGGTGAGATAGGACCTTATTTACTTGGACAAAGGATGCACATGCTTTTATTTATTTAATACTTTTCAATATTAACTCATTTGATCTTCCTAATCACCCTTTGAGGAACATATCATTATCTCCTTATTATATAAATGAGGAATCAGACACTTGGAGGTATAATATAACCTTCCCAGAATTCAAAGTTGTTAATTGTCAGAGCTGACATTTATACTCATGAATTCTAGAGCCCATTCTTTTAAAAATAACATACTGCAAAGGCAAATTCGGGAAGACAAAAACACATGCCCCATTAAACAGAGGGCCAGGAAGCAATCAGCACACTCATCAACCTGAGTTCTCATAGGAGAAAAATATCAATAGATATTGTCTTATAATCCAGTCTCTTATCTTGCCCAAAGAGTGTGAGCTCCATTAAACAAGAAATCATATCTAGTTGATCTTTATCTCTAGTACCTGGACAGACCTTGGAACATAAATACTCAATACACCTATACCTGATAAATCAAGGAACTTGATAAAAGAGAAATGTAAGCATAAAAACCTGAAATAATTTTTTAATGTTTATTTATTTTTGAGAGAAAGGGAGAGCAGGGAAGAGTCAGAGAGAGAGGGAGGCAGAGGGTCCAAAGCAGACTCCATGCTGTCATCACAGAGCTTGATGCACCGCTTGAATTCACGAACCATGAGATCATGACCTGAGCCAAAATTGGATGCTTAACCAACTGAGCAACCCAGGCACCCCTAAAATCCTGAAATTTTATCCGTTGCCTCCATTCTTGGACTTTTGTGTATAACATTCACCCTATTTTGTCAGTAGTATGTGCTGTCTCAGGAGCAATTTTGATTATAAGCATGAATGTCAAAAGAAGAAGTCAATGTTCATCTTATGACTTCCAAATGAGACCCTTGAGACCCAAAGGAGAAATGATAGCCTTGTGAGTAGGTATTTTTTGAGCTTCAAAAAATGAAGCCCTAGCATAACTGATTTTCCTGTAACACAGAAAGGCAATAAAAGCCCATTCAAGGTTGAGTTCTGGAGAAAATTTTCAGAACTAGGATAAGACAGAAAAAAAAGAAGCAAGAATATAAAACTGAGGTTAAGATACACAGAACATAGTCTGAGAAGTTTCAATACATGTGCAATTAGCATCCTAGCCTGAAATTATGGAAGGAAGGAAGGAAGGAAGGAAGGAAGGAAGGAAGGAAGGAAGGCAGGCAATATTCAAAGAGATGATGGTCGAGATATTTCCAATACTTACATTCAAGAAACCCCCCAAAATCCCATGTATGATAAACTAAAACAAACAAATCTTCACTTAGATATATAATAGAGAACTGAAGAACATGAAACACAGATGGGAAACTCCTATAAGCAGCCAATGTGAAAGTATCAGTTATCTCTAGAGGAAAACTATCAAACTGACAGCTGAGATACCCACAGCAACATTGGAAGCCAGAAAAAAAAAAGAAAAAAAAAAACAAAATGATATCTTCAATATGTTAAGAGAAAATAACTGTCAAGTTAGAATTCTAAATTTACCAAACTAATTTTCAACAAAGCTCAATGTTGCATTTTCTCTACCAACAGACGTACAGAATATCTTTCCATTAAAGTAAAATTTAGGGGCACCTGGGTTGCTCAGTGGGTTGAGCCATCCGATTTCAGCTCAGGTCATGATCTCACAGTTTTTGAATTTGAGCCCCGCATCTGGCTTAACTGCTGTCAGCACAGAGCCTGCTTCAGATCCTCTCTCCCCTCTCTCTGCCCCTCGCCGGCTCATGCTCAATTTCTCAAAAATAAAAATAAATAAATAAATAAATAAATAAATAAACATTTAAAATAATAAATTAAAATCTACACTATAAATAAGGATTGGGAGGATAGGAAAATGGTAAACATGTAGGACAATTTAAACATATCAGAGCAGTACAAAAAATACAGTTTGGTCCTAACCTACAAGGAAAGACAGATCAGGTTTGCAGCAGACCTATCCACAGAAACTTGGCAGGCCAGAAAGGAGTGGCAGGATATAATCAGTGTCCTGAATCAGAAAAATATGCAGCCAAGAATTCTTTACCTAGCAAGGCTATCATTCAAAATAGAAGGAGAGATAAAAATTTTCCCAGACAAACAAAAATTAAAGGAGGTTGTGACCACTAAACCAGCCCTGCAAGAAATTTTAAGGGGGACTCTCTGAGGGGAGAAAAGATGAAAAAAAAAAAAAATATATATATATATATAAATATATATATATAGAGATAGATAGATAGAAGATAGATATAGATATATATAGATATATAAATACTAAAACCAACAAAGATTAGAAAAGACCAGAGAACACCTCCAGAAACTCCAACTCTACAAGCAACATAATAGCAATAAATTCATATCTTTCAGTACTCACTCTAAATGTCAATGTACTCAATGCTCCAATAAAAAGACATAGGGTAACAGAATGGATAAGAAAACAAGATCCATCTACATGCCATCTACAAGAGACACATTTTAGGCCTAAAGTCACCTTCAGATTGAAAATAAGGGGATGGAGAACCATTTATCATGCTAATGGTCAACAAAAGAAAGCCGGAATAGCCATACTTATATCAGACAATCTAGACTTTAAAATAAAGACTGTATCAAGAGATGCAGAAGGGAATTATATCATAATCAAGGGGCCTATCCACCAAGAAGACCTAACAATTGTAAACATTTATGCACCAAATGTGGAGGAACCCAAATATATAAATCAATTAATCACAACATAAAGAAACTCATCGATAGTAATACCATAATAGTAGGAGTAATAGCTCACTCACAGCAATGGACAGATCATCTAATCAAAAAATCAACAAGGAATGACACACTGGACCAGATGGACTTAACAGATATATTCAGAACATTTCATCCAAAAATAGCAGAATATACATTCTTCTCCAGTGCACATGGAATGGTCATATACTGGGACACAAATCAGCCCTAAGTAAGTACAAAAGGATCGAGATCATACCATGCATATTTTCAGACCACAACACTATGAAACTTGAAATCAACCACAAGAAAAAACTTGGAAATGTAACAAATACTTGGAGACTGAAGAACATCCTACTAAAGAATGAATGGGCTAACCAAGAAGTTAAATTAAAAATTATATGGAATTTAATGAAAATGATAATACCACAACCCAAAACCTCTGGGACACAGCAAAGGTGGTCATAAGAGGAGCATATATAGCCATCCAGGCCTTCCTACAGAAGGAAGAAAAATCTCAGATACACAACCTAACCTTATACCTTAAGGAGCTGGAAAAGGAACAGCAAATAAAGCCCAAAACCAGCAGAAGACAGGAAATAACAAAGATTAGAGAAGAAATTAATGCTATTGAAACCAAAAAAACAGTAGAACAGATCAATGAAACCAGAAGCTGGTTCTTTGAAAGAATTAACAAAATTGATAAACCACTAGCCAGTTTGATCAAAAAGAAAAAGGAAAGGACCCACATAAATAAAATCCAGAATGAAAGAGGAGAGATCATAACCAACACAGCAGAAATAAAAACAATAATAAGAGAATACTATAAGCAATTAAATGCCAATAAAATGGGCAATCTGGAAGAAATGGACAAATTCCTAGAAACATATACACTACCAAAACTGAAACAGGAAGAAATAGAAAATTTGAACAGACCCATAACCAGTAAGGAAATCGAATTAGTAATCAAAAATCTGCCAAAAAACAAGAATCCAGGGCCAGATGGCTTTCCAGGGGAATTCTACCAAACATTTAAGGAAGAGTTAACACCTATTCTCTTGAAGTTGTTCCAAAAAATAGAAACGGAAGGAAAACTCCCAAACTCTTTCTATGAAGCCGGCACTACCTTGATTCCAAAACCAGACAGAGACCCACTAAAAAGGAGAACTATAAACCAATTTCCCTGATGAACATGGATGCAAAAATCCTCAACAAGGTATTAGACAACTGGATACAACAATACATTAAAAAAATTATTCACCACGACCAAGTGGGATTTATACCTGGGAGGCAGGGCCAGTTCAATATCCACAAAACAATCAATATGATTCATCACATCAATGAAAGAAAGGACTAGAACCACATGATCCTCTCAATAGATGCAGAGAAAGCATTTAACAAAATACAGCATCCTTTCTTGATAAAAACCCTCAAGAAAGTAGGTATAGAAGGATCATACCTCAAAATCATAAAAGCCATATAGGAAAGACCCAACAGTAATAACATCTTTAATGGAGAAAAACTGAGAGCTTTTCCCCTAAGGTCAGCAACAAGACAGGGATGTCCACTCTCACCACTGTTATTCAACATAGTCTTAGCCTCAGCAATCAGACAACACAAAGAAATAAAATACATCCAAATCAGCCAGAAGGAGGTCAAACTTTCACTCTTCACAGATGGCATGATACTCTATATGGAAAACCCAAAATATTCCACCAAAAAACTGTTAGAAATGATCCATGAGTTCTGCAAAGTTGCAGGATATAAAATCAATGTACAGAAATCAGTTGAATTCCTATACACCAACAATGAAGCAACAGAAAGAGAAATCAAGGAATCAATCCATTTACAATTGCACCAAAAACCATAAAATACCTAGGAATATATCTAACCAAAGAGGTGAAAAATCTATACATGGAAAGCAATAAAAAGCCTATGAAAGAACTTGAAGAAGGCCCCCCAAAATTGAAAAATATTCCATGCTCCTGGATAGGAAGAACAAATATTGTTAAAATGTCGATACTACCCAAAGCAATCTACATATTTAATGCAATCCCTATCAAAATAACACCAGTATTCTTCACAGAGCTAGAACAAATAATCCTAAAACTTGTATGGAACCAGAAAAGACCCCAAATAGCCAAAGCAATCTTGAAAAGGAAAACCAAAGCAGGAGGCATCACAATCCCAGACTTCAAGCTATACTACAAAGCTGTAACCATCAAGACAGTATGGTACTGGCACAAGAGCAGACACTCAGATCAATGCAATAGAATAGAGAACCCAGAAATGGACCCACAAACATATGGCCAACTAATCTTTGACAAAGCAGGAAAGAATATCCAGTGGAATAAAGATGATCTCTTCAGCAAGTGGTGCTGGGAAAACTGGACAGCGACATGCAGAAGAATGAACCTGGACCACTTTCTTACACCATACACAAAAATAAACTCAAAATGGATGAAAGACCTCAGTGTAAGACAGGAAACCATCAAAATCCTTGAGGGGAAAGCAGGAAAAAAACCTCTTTGATCTTGGCCGCAGCAACTTCTTACTCAACACGTCTCTCGAGGCAAGGGAAACAAAAGCAAAATGAACTACTGGGACCTCATCAAAATAAAAAGCTTCCACACAGCAAAGGAAACAATCAGCAAAACTAAAAGGCAACCAACGGAATGGGAGAAGATATTTGCAAATGACATTTCTGATAAAGGGTTAGTATACAAAATCTATAAAGAATTTATCAAACTCAATACCCAAAAAACAAATAATCCAGTGAAGAAATGGGCAAAAGACATGAAAAGACACGTCTCCAAAGAAGGCATCCAGATGACCAACTGCCACATGAAAAAATGCTCAATGTCACTTATCATCAGGGAAATACAAATCAAAACCACAATGAGATACCACCTTACACCTGTCAGAATGGCTAACATTAACCACTCAGGCAACAACAGATGTTGGCTAGGATGCGGAGAAAGAGGATCTCTTTTGCATTGTTGGTGGCAATGCAAGCTGGTGCAGCATCTGTGGAAAACAGTATGGAGGTTCCTCAAAAAACTAAAAACAGAACTACCCTACAACCCAGCAATTGCACTACTAGGCATGTACCCAAGGGATACAAAAATCATATGACTTCACTCATATGAGGACTTTAAGAGACAAAACAGATGAACATAAGGGATGGGAAACAAAAATAATATAAAAACAGGGATGGGGACAAAACAGAAGAGATTCATAAGTATGGAGAACAAACTCCAGGGTTACTGGAGGGGTTGTGGGAGGGGAGATGCGCTAAATGGGTAAGGGGCACCAAGGAATCTACTCCTGAAATCACTGTTGCACTATATGCTAACTGATTTGGATGTAAATTTTAAAAATAAAAAATAAAAAAAAAATACAGTTTGGGGTCCTTAATGTCAATTTGGAGCTTCAAAATGATGTTTTTAATTCATATGGTCTCATCATAGGTGTATTAGTGTCTTATAGCTGCTGTCACAAATTGCCACGACTTAGTGGCTTACAAAAAAAACACAAATTTATTACATTGCAGTTCTATTGGTCTCATGCTAAATCATGAGTCTGGGGAGGGCAGTGTTTGTACTGGAAGCTCTAGGGCAGCTTTAGGAAAGAATTTATTTCCTTGCTCTTTCTAGTTAGAAGCCTTCCTCTCTGGAGGTGTGGAGGTCGTCTGTCTTCCTTGGCTTGTTGCCACATTCCTTCATCTTCAAAACCAGCAAGGTTGGGGTGAGTCTTTCTCATGCCATCTCTCTGGCTCTTCCCTTCTCCCTCCCTCTTCCACTTACAAGGACTCTTGTGATTACATTAGCCCTGGCCAGATAATCCAGAAAAATCTTCCATATCAATGTCAGCTAATTAGCAACCTTGATTCCAATTGCCACCTGAATGTCTCATTGCCATGTAACAGATCACATTCATAGGTTCCAGGCATTAGGACATAAAAATATTTAAGATGCCATTATTCTTCCACTACAATATGCTTCTCTTTACCAGTTTTTAATATACAGTAAACCATGTCCAGTCATGCAGAATTTTTATATTAAGGTAAACTTTGCTTATAAGCTAATCTTAATCATAAAAATACTAGTGACAAGGTAGACAATAAGTAGAGAATCAAAGAGGTTTGGAGACTGTTTCATAGTTACTTCTAAAGGTAAAAGAATATTCTATGGTCCAGCAATTCTACTCTTAGGCATTTCCCCAAGATAAATGTAAAGATATGTTCACAAAAAGGCTTGTATGTGAAAGTTCATAGCAGCTTTATTTATAAAAGCCAAAAGCTGGTAACAGCCCAAGTGTTCATGAACAGTAATATAGGTAAACAAATATGATATATTCAGGAAATGAATAAATTACTGATATAACAACAATATGGATGAATCATACACAATAGCACTTTATTGAGTGAAAGAAACCATGTAAATAACTACAAAGGAATACATACTATATGATTCTTTATTTGAAATCCTAGAATAGGCATAATAATTCATTATAGAAGTCAGATGTTTTGGGAAAGTAACTGGAAAGGGATAAAATGGAATTTTTGAGAGTGTTTGGGTGGTGGTTACTGTGTCATTCAAATTGTCTATCAAAGTTCCCTGGTAACTACCTAGATAGCGTCTGAGTAACTTCAAACTTCACTTGTCTTGTACATAGTTTTAGTTCCTTTGCTATTAAATTTACTCTCAGACATTCTCACTCTTGTTAAAATTACTTGTAGGGAATCAGTAAAAAGCTCCATTTATTTGGATCCAAACAAAGTAGCCAAACACATATATTGCCCCAATTTAAACATTTTCCCATAAGCATAACTATTTTCAGAGAACAAATGTCCTTGCCTTTCTCTCATGGGCTGTTGCTTTATGTATTTCTCTTCCAAATTGATAATCCACAATGACTGTACTCAGTGCCACAGGAGAGGAGTACATTACTGCAGGCTCATTACCTTTAAAAAGGTGTGTATCTATTTCTCATTAATTAGAATGAAATAAGATCAAATAATAGACCAATTCATGATAATTTCTGTTCTTGTAATTGACATCATCAAACAAATGAATTCAAGAACAATGAATATTTCCAATTAGAATTTCTTCAACCTTATTTACATTCAATTTTCCCTTATAAAAATTTAAATTCAATCAATTTTTATTTACTGAGAGTATATCTGTAAGAAGCTCACACTAATTAGATCTGAAGTACAAAATTCAATTATATAAGGTAGGTCAGGTTGAACTCATTTGTCAAACTTCAAATTATAAGTAACTTTTAGATAGTTTCTTGTTATATACTTATACCTTCCAGGTCAAAATCCTTTGTATAAGTAACTTTAAAAAACCAAATGCTTTGGGGCATCTGGGTGGCTCAGTAGGTTAAACCTCCAACTTTGGCTCAGGTCATGATCTCTCAGTTTGTGAGTTTAAGCCCCGCGTCGGGCTCTGTGCTGACAGCTCAGAGCCTGGAGCCTGCTTCAGATTCTGTGTCTTCCTGTCTCTCAGCCCCTCCCATGCTCGCACTCTGTCTCTCTCTGTCTCTCAATAATAAATAAACATTAAAAAAAAACCTTTGAACTTCACATTTGCTTATCCTTATCAATCTATGGAACACCATTCCACTTATTTTTTCCAAAACTAAGGGTGACATGCCAAATTTATTGTTTGAAATATAGCTGGCACACAATCTTACATTAGTTTCAAGCGTAAAACATAGTGATTCGACAACTCTATACATTATTCTATGCTCATCACAAGTATAGCCATCTGTCACCATACAACACTATTACAATACCAATGATTATATTCCCTTTGCTATTCCTTTCATCCTGGTGATATCCTGGTTACATGTCAGTTTTAATTCTCTTTCCAGTAATTGCAAAAATAGTACCTTTCCGAAAAAATTTCCAAATAAATCCTAAGTTTTGAAACTTATTTTTCTCTTTCGTTCCATTTTTCTGAACATTTAATAACATCTGGGGCCACATATTTAGTTCTCAACTTTGAAGTTAATTTAGAAAAAACTATGGATCTCAATTTACCAATGAATCAGTAAAGAAATAGACAGTTACCTTTTTATTTTTTCAACTCAAATTCATCCTTATAAACATGTGCAAAATTAAACCAATTAAAGAGTGAGCATATGTGCATACTGACAAAATATGCCAATATTTAGTATTTAATGTGTTACGGGACCATAACAAAACTCAACAAAAGGTAGTCTTAAAATGTATCACACTATTTCTACACATAAAACATACTTTCTACAGAGCACTTCCCGGGCTGCGGACACCGCTCTGTGGGAGGAAGGAGCCCAGAGATCAGCCCACTGCTGCACCTGTGTCAGATCCCTCTGGTCTGACTGAACCCAGTTTGGCCTGCTCAGCCTCAGCAGCGGCAGGCCGCAGCTCCTACTGGAAATTACACGACACAGAATATTTGGGGTGAGTGACATCTTCTTGAAAGACCTTCGAGAATTACGAAAGGAAAAAAAAAATAATGCATTTAAGAAAGTGGTAAAGTTTGGAAAGGGGAGGGAAAAAAAAATCCCTGATATTCAACTTGGCTGAATGCTTAGATGTCGGTGGACATGAATAGCCAGGGGTCTGACAGCAATAAAAAGGACTATGACCCAAATTGTGAGGAGGAGGAAGAAGATGAGGACCCCGGGGGCACAGAGGTCTACTATGTGGGAGTAGCCAGTGATGTGGAGCAGCAGGGGGCCAACGCCTTTGATCCTGAAGAGCACCAGTTTACCTGTTTGACCTACAAGGAGTCTGAGGGTGCCCTCAATGAGCACATGATACCTAGCCTCTGTCCTAAAAACCACTGATGCTTACTGCCACCAGTACATTCTCCCTATGGCACTGGTATCTCATTCAGTTGCTAAACTTATATTAGTTAATTTCCACTGGCAAGTTGCAGAGATATTGGACACATACGAGTCTAATTCTGCTCAACCTCTCATTGAAGCTCAAGTTCAGCCCTGTTCCTTGAAACGTGTCCCCACAGCCCACCCCCTCATCATTGTGCAGTGTGTATGCAGTTTGCGCAGAAGGAAAACCTGCTCTCTCCTGCCTGTCAGCACTTTTGCCATAGCTTCTGGGAGCAGCCCCGTTTATACTTGTTGAGGATGGTGCGGGTGTGGGAGTCTCTTGAATGGCTCGGGATCCGCCACTCCAAACACCAGAGGACTTTGTGTGCTTCCACTGTTGCCCAACAAAGAATTAAGAGACAAATACAGGCACTACCACTTGAGGGACTATGTGGAGAGTCATTACCAGCTCCAGCTTTGCCCTGGTCCAGACTGCCTCCATGGCTATTTGGGGACAGGAGCCCAGAGCTTGCAGAGTAGAGTGCAATAAGTGCAACCAAGTCTTATGCTTCAAGTGTGGGACGTACCGCGTCCCCACAGACTGCGCTACAATCCGGAAATGGCTCACGAAGCGTGCTGAACGGCCAACTACATTAGGGCTCATATTAAAGACTGTCCCAAGTGCGACACCTGCACTGAGAACGAAGGCTGCAATCACATGCAATGCTCCAAGTGTAAATATGACTTGTGCAGAATATGTCTAGGAGACTGTTAAGACCCATGTCAGTGAGTACTATGAGTGCAGTCGGTACAAGGAGAACCCTGACATTGTCAAGCCCAGGCAGCAAGCCCAGGCCAGGGAGGCCCTCAAGAAATACTTGTTCTACTTTGACAGATGGGAAAACCACAAGAGCTTGCAGCTGGGGGTGCAGACATACCAGCAAATTCCTGAGAAGATTCAGGATAGGGTCATGAATAATCTGGGGACCTGGAATGATCGGCAGTACCTACAGAATGCTGCCAAGCTCTTGGTCAAGAGCCAGTACACCCTGCAGGACACTTACTCTTTGCATGTTACACGGAGTCTGGACCCAGGAAGAAGCTCTTTGAATACCAGCAGGCTCAGCTGGAGGCTGAGATGGAAAACTTGATGTGGAAAGTGGAGTGTGCAGACAGAAACGACAGAGGGGACACAGAGAACTGGACAGATGCACATAGCAGTGGAAGAGAAACTAGCTGAAGGATTCCCATGACAGCTAGGTTGGGACATGGATGTGACGGCATGAGGGAGATGTGGTTGTGAGATCTCCCAGCTGCCATCCTGTATGCTGTAGGCTTTGCCTTTCAGGACCCAGGCAACAGCTGAGGCCCACACTCCTGAGAGACACTGGCCACACACGACTCGGTTGATTTCTGTTTTCTTATCATCTTTTTGCGTTTTGTTTCTACTAGGGTAAAGGACATGTTGAACTAGCCTCTTGTCAGGACTTTTAATCCCCCCTGGGTGGTTGCTGGTAGGGAAAGTTTTTTTTCTGAATGACTATTAATAGTTTTACAACCTATATAGTTTTCAAAGTTTCTATAATTATACAAAAAAATAAGCAAACCACAGAATTATACAGAATCCTTTAAAAAATAAATTGGCATTTGTGTGTTTAAAAAAATACTCTGTACAGAGTTCAATGATATTTGTTTAATTGAGCTCAATTCACATTGCTATTCACACAATACACGTTTTAGATGATACTAAATTTAAAACCATTTAAAAGCCATCTTCAGATTGAGGGATTACTTATTTGCCAGAGGAAGGATATTAAGTCCCTCAGAGAAATATAAACTCACAAGTCTGTTTTCTGTGCTGCCCGATACGATGTTTTCTGCAATTTCTTCTAGATCTGTACAAATCTTAGTCAGTAGACTTAGACTCAAATATTATTAGGAAGGATTCACCCTCTGTTTGGGGAAAACCAGTTTAAATTTGTATATAACAGAAAAGCTTCCCTAGATGATTCAATTGTTAACACAATTTTCTTCAGGAACCAAAGAATTTAAAAAGAATTACCTTGTGGACACTGTATGCTTTGTTAATTAAATTTCGTATAAGTCATACTTAAGTCCTTTCTATCATTGTGAATGACATTTACTCAATTTTATGGTATTCCTAAATAAACCCAATCTGACTTAATTCTTATTTGTCTCTCCCAAAATCCTTTACTTAGCTTATCACTACAGGGAATCAAAATTAGACCTATGTATAATGACTTTGTATTTATACCCATTGCATACTCACTGGCCACACTACCTTGTCTGACTGTTAGCATGTGAAAACACTCTCCCTACTTGAATCCAGACCTTTATCAGCTATGCTCACTAGGGTTCCCTGATTTAAAAGAAAAGCATCAGGATTACCCTGGGATCCACCGTGATAAAGCCTCCAATTCCCCATGAATCTAATGTAGCTTCTTCCACTGTTAATGAGAAGGTCCTTCGGACAGCTTCAGTTGAAGTGAATGTTTATGCCCAGAAATTCCTTTATCATTAAATATAACAACTGCACTGACCACACATTTCTTTGTGTTCAGTGTTGCCAAATTACAGTTTATTCTACTGCATACACTGTACTTCTCTAACCCCCTCCATATTTAGCCTAAACCTAGGAGTAGTCATTTTATACCTAACTAGATGCTAACAGATGAAAGTAAAAAGATGCCAAGAAATAGAATAATCTCATCTGCCCGAGAGAGAGAGAGAGAGAGAGAGAGAGAGAGAGAGAGAGAGACTTCAGGTTAATTCAAAATTGTTTATCAGAAATAATCATAAGACCATTGAAAGCATGATAACCTTGAGTGTTCAGCAATCGTGTGTTTTGCCCAGCAATCACTTATTGAGTATGTCCTGTAAGTATCACTGCAGTAGGCATTGTGAGAGATAAAGAATATATTAACTGAGTCGTAAAGTAAGTCCACAAGTGACTGGTGAATTTGGTCTCTAAAAGAGTAGCATATTTGCCTCATGGTTGACTGTGGCATTGAAGATAAAACTGGAGGCCCAGGGTCATGCTGTTTGTCCTTGAGTCACTCACTGTCACTCACTTTCTGGTTGGGGGAGTCACTGATTGGTAAATAACTACAGATCCCTTCATGGGATGAGGGCAATGATTAGAAGGGATCACCTTCTGGAAGCTTTGATAGCAGTTATAATTCTGCAAGTATGCCAGCATTAACTTTTCTCCACTGTCTGACCCTCCATGTAGGATATCCAAGAGTTATACAGCATTTCCTTAATATTCCTTTTTTTCTTTGTACCCTTTGTATGAACCTTCCTTATTCTGATGGTTTCCCGTTTTGGTTTTAAAATGGTGAATTTGTTCATTTGTCTAAGAGGTTAGTATCCTTTGCTGCTGGGTCTTCCCTTTGCATCCACAATAGCAAATTTTATCTGCTTCGTGGACATTCACATTTGCTTAATCTCAAGGTGACGTCCTTTTTTTGTTTTAACTGGGACAGTGGCCCAAATTATTGTGCGTTTTTTTTTTTTTTAATGTGGATCAATTTTCTTTTTAATTTCTCCCACTCTCAGGAGTAAAGGGTAGACCTGCTTGGGGTTCTATATATTGGGCTAGTCTCAACTGAGGTCACATAGCCTGGATGAGATCATACAAAATGTGAAATTCCAGGAAAGTTAGCTTCAGCTAAAACCCTATAGGGCCCATTTGCAGGCCAACAACTTTCATGTCAAATTCAAACCCAAACATTAGAGACTACAGGGTCACATCATAACCTCAGGGTTAGCAGTGGAGAGAATGCTTAATGATGTCCTGTCTTTCAACTCCTAGTGATTTAATCACACTGTTTTTTATCTTTTATGATGATGAGTTATTGTGAAGCTCTGCCCCCTTTAGGTAAGGCCAATGTTTGAGGCAGCAATAAATTTTCCAAATTCCATTGTCCAGGGTTTGAATTCTCTTTCCACTTTCATAGCTCTCCATTTGTACACAGGTACTCTAAAAGTCATTGAAGACCATGAATTCTACTCTTACATTGTCCCTTGCCTACAGTATGTTCTCTAATTCTCCCAGGTAATTTCCCAGTTTTCCTCTAGGTAGACAGCTTGTCCCTAAGAATTTGAAGGCAATTTTTATTGAAGACTATTTTTAGGAGGCAAGCATAATTTCAGCAGTGGAAAAATACAGGAGATATAGAAAGACAGATCTTCCCATCATCTATGGTTCTGTTCTAGACACTACCTCTGTGGTTTGAAATACATAATTGAGGGAATCATCTTTAGTTTGTTACTTTGGGTATCCACCAGACAATGATTAAATTGTAGAAATGCTAAACCTTCTGTCAGTTAGGCTCAAAAAATATGTATTGGTGCTATTATTTGTTTCACACTGTCTTAGGTTTGTAACTGAATTGTATAAGTCAGTATAAGACATTATTCTATTTTCTAAGCTTGTAAACAGGTTTTTGTAAAAAAAAAAAAAAAAACAAACTTAAAAATCAAATCAGAGAAAGATAAACAGACTGTAAAAATACATACTAGAATGTATGGTGTAAACAAGTGCTACATGCTTTCGGAGACAGGAAATTAATGTTTTGTGGAGAAATCATGGTAGATGACCTGGACAAGTTCTGAGTCATAACTGATCTTAAAGGGTAAGTCCAATAACGAAAAGAGTAATAAAGCACATTGGCATTCTAGATACATTATCAAAAGTGTTGACATGGTGTTCTCTTTATTCTAAATCTCTAAACGAGTATTATTTTAGACAAATCTTTAAAACAGTCTGAAAGCAATGATGTCCTTCTGTCACCTGATGATGAATGAGATGCTTATTGGTATCCTTTTCCTTTCTAAAATGGAACTACACATAAACGTAAGTATAGATAACCCATACATAAATGGACCTAAAACAGATAATAAACAATTCTTTAGATCATGAAGTAGCTAAAGTAGAAATGATGGGAGAAAGTCTAGAATAGTCTATAGACTATTTACCCTTATCCCCACTCACTGTTTTATGGTTCAACAACAGGCATGTTTGGAGCAGTTATGGTCAGCTAAGAAGGTGTGCAAGGGTAATTATCCTTAGGTTCTTACCTCATTTTCTGAATGTACGCAATTTGTCTTAAAAACATCAAATAAAGTCCTTAAAAAATTATAGAAAAACTGAGAATGGTTCTGAAATGTGTGAATAGACCCCATTATGAGGGAATTGCCATCCCAACACAGACTGGCATGGGATAAAGGAAGATCTATCTATGGAAGTTGAAGAAAGAGATAGTCAAAACAAAACAAAGGCAGGAGCTACTCTTGGCTAAACAATCATTATTTTGAGAGAAATCATTAGAGTTCAACTTCAAAACCAGAATGTATATATAACCTTGTAGTATAATTTAATAATTTAAATATGGTTCTATTAGGTAATTAGAATATAATTCAGAGTATTAGTCATTCTTTCTTAAAGGTGAAATGATCACCACAATCAAGCTAATTAACATATCCCTCACGTCACATAGTTACTATATGCTTTTAAATTCTTTTTTTTTTTATTTTGGTTTGTGATGAGAACACTTAAGATCTATCCTCTTAGCAAATTTCAAGTATATAATGGAGTACTGCTAATGTACTCACCATGCTATATGTTATATTCCCAGAACTTACTCATCTTGCATAACTGAACATTTGTGTCCTTTGACCATATCTCCCTATTTACTTTTCACCCTAGCCCCTGACAACCACCATTCTGCTCTTTGCTTTAATGTGCTTGACTATTTTATTTTATATTCCACATAAGTGGTATCATGCAGTATTTGTCTTTCTGTGTCTGGCTTAGTTCACTTAGTATAATGCTGTCCAGATTCATCCATTTGTCACAAATGGAAGGATTTCCTTCTTTTTTTATGCCTCAATAGTATTCTGTTGTGTATTATAATGCTACATTTTCTTTATCCATTTATTTGTCAATTGACATTAAGGTTGTTTCCGTATCTTGCCTATTGTGAACAGCACTGCAGTGAAATGGGGATGCCCATATCTCTTTGAGATAGTAATTTCATTAACTCCACATATTATACCCAGAAATAGGTATTGTTGAATCCTATGGTAGTTCTTTTGTTTATTTGTTTATCTGTGTACACACACATGCACACACACACACACACATATAAGTTTGCAGTTTTATTTAAATTCTAGTTTGTTAATATACAGTATAATATTAATTTCGGGTGTAGATTTAGTGATTCATTATTTACATACAACAACCAGTGCTTATCACAAGTGCCCTGCTTAATACCCATCACCTATTTAACCCATCTCCCCACCCACCAATCCTTTATCAACCATGTGTTCAGGGGCACCTGGGTGGCTCAGTCCGTTGGGCATCCGAATTTGGCTTAGGTCATGATCTCACGGTTGGTGGGTTTGAGCCCCACACTGGGCTCTGTGGTGACAGCTCAGAGCCTGGAGCCTGCTTCAGATTCTGTGTCTCCCTCTTCTCTGCCCCTCCCTGACTCCTGCTCTATTTCTCTCTGTCTCAAAAATAAATAAATATTTTTAAAAAATTTAGAAATGTTTGTTTGTTCTTTATAGTTTTATGATTTGCCTCTCCATCTGCCCCCCCCCATGTTCATCTGTTTTGTTTCTTTTTTAAATTTATTTATTTATTTTTGAGTTACTTCACCTACAGTGCAGTATTGGTTTCAGGAGTAGAATTTAGTGATTCATCACTTACATATAATACCCAGTGCTTATCCCAACCAGTGCTCTCCTTAATGCCCATCACCCATTTAGCCTATCCCCCCACTCCCCTCTCCTCTAGCAACCCTCAGTTTGTTCTCTGTATTTAACAATCTCTTATATTTACCTCCCTCTCTGTTTTTATCTTATTTTTGCTTCCCTTCCCCTATGCTCATCTGTTGTGTTTCTTAAATTCCACATATGAGTGAAATCATATGATATTTGTCTTTTCTGAGTTATTTTGCTTAGCATAAGAGTCTCAAGCTCCATCCACATCATTGTAAATTGAAAGATTTCATTCTCTTTTATGGCACACTTTATCCATTCATCAGTCCATGGACATTTGGGCTCTTTCCATGATTTTACTATTATTGATAATGCTGCTCCAGGGTGTATATATGCCTTCAAATTAGCATTTTTGTATCCTTTGGGTAAATACCTAGTAGTGAAATTGCTGCTGTAGGGTAGTTCTATTATTAACTTTTTGAAGAATATCCATACTATTTTCCACAGTAGCTACACCGGTTTGCATTCCTAGTAACAGTGTAAGAGGATGCCCCTTTCTCTGCATCCTTGCCAACACCTGTTGGTTTCTTGTGTTATAATTTTAGCCATTCTGACAGGTGTGAGGTGATATCTCATTGTCGTTTTGCTCTGTATTTCCCTGATTCCCTGATGATGAGTGATGCTGAGTATCTTTTCAGGTGTCTGTTAGCCATCTATATGTCTTCTTTGGAAAAATGTCTATTCATATCTTCTGCCCATTTTTTAACTGAACCATTTGTTTTTTTTTTGGGGGGGGAGGTTGAGTTTTATAAGTTCTTTATACATTTTGGATACTAATCCTTTACCAGATATGTCATTCAAAAATATATTCTTCTATTCTGAGTGTTGCCTTTTAGTTTTGTTGATTGTTTCCTTTGCTGTGCAGAAGCTTTTTATCTTGATCAAGTCCCAATAATTTATTTTTGTTTTTCGCCTCAGGAGATGTATTTGGTAAGAAGTTGCTATGGCCAATGTCAAAGAGGTTCCTGCCTCTGTTCTCTTCTAGAATTTTGATGGTTTCCTGTGTCACATTTAGTCTTTCATCAATTTTGAATTTATTTTTGTGTATGATGTAAGAGGCCATATATGAAAAACCCACACCTAATATCTTTCTCAATGGGGGAAAACTGAGAGCTGTTCCTCCATGGTCAGTCAGGAACAAGTGAGAGATGTCCATTCTCACCATTGTTATTTTAACATAGTAGTAGGAAGTCCTAGCCTGAGCAATCAGACAATACAAAGAAACAAAAGGCATACAAATTGGCAAGGAAGAAGTCAAACTTTCACTATTTGCAGATGACATATTCTATGTAGAAAACCTGAAAGATTCCTCCCCCAAAATTGCTAGAATTGATACACAAATTCAGTAATGTCACAGGATACAAAATTAATGTATAGAAATCAGTTGCATTTCTAAACTCCAGTAATGAAGCCACAGAAAGAGAAATCAAGGAATTGATCCCATTTACAATTGCATCCAAAACTGTAAGATACCTAGGAATAAACCTAACTAAAGAAGTAAAAGAACTATACTCTGAAAACTATAAAACATTTAGAAGATAAATTTTAGATGATACAAAGAAATAGAGAAACATTCCATGCTCATGGATTACAAGAACAAATATTGATAAAATATCTACACTATGCAAAGGAATCTATGCATTTAATGCAATCCCTATCAAAATGCCAACAGCAGTTTTCACATAGCTAGAACAGACAATCATAAAATTTATACGGAACCACAAAAGACCCCTAATAGCCAAAACTATCTTGAAAAAGCAAAGCAAAGCTGGAGACATCACAATTCCAGACTTCAAGTTATATTACAATGCTGTAGTGATCAAGACAGCATGGTACTGAATCAATGGTACTAGATCAACGGAACAGACAAGAGCACCCGGAAATAGACACATCTCTATATGGTCAACTAATCCTCAACAAAGCAGAAAGAATATCCAATGGAAGAAAGACAGTCTCATGCAAAATGCTAAGTAATGAAATTGGTAGTTCTATTTAAAAAAAAACAAAAACAAAAAAACCATCTCTACACTATTTTCCATGATGCCTATACCAATGTACATTCCCACAAACAGTGCACAAGGGCTCTCTTTTCTCCACATCCTCAATACTTATTGTATCTTGTCTTCTTGGTAATAGACATTCTGACAGATGTGAGGTGATAACTCCTCATGATTGGTGATATTGTCTTCAGAAAAATGCCGTTCAGGTCTTTTGCCCATTTTTAATGAGATTATTTATTTTTGTTTGTTTATTTGGTCTTTTTTTTTTTTTTTTTTTTTTTTTTTTTTTGCTACTGAGTTGTTTGAGTTTCTTATATATTTTGGATGTTAACCTCTCGTTAGATATATGGTTTGCAAATGTCTTCTCTCATTGAATAGGTTGCCTTTCACTCTTTTGTTTCCATTGCTGTGCAGAAGCTTCTCTTAATTCCACTTGTGTATTTTTGCTTTTGTTATTTATGGTTTTGATGTCTCAAAAAATCATCACCAAGACCAACATCAAGAAGTTTTACCCTGTTTTATTTTAGTAGCTTTATGGTTTCAAGTATTACACTTAAATGTTTAATCTACTTTGAGTCAATTTTGTAAGTAACATGAGATAAGATCCAAATTCATTCTTTGGTTTGTGGAGATTCAGTTTTCCTAACATCATTTATTAAGGAGACCATCTTCCCCCATTTTGTATTCTTGGGAAACTTGTCAAAGATCAGTTGACTATAAATGCATGGATTTATTTCTTAAGCAGTTCTTGAGGAATTCTTTTTTATTTTCTATTAAAGAGAAGTAGTGGAAACTTATGAACCCAGCCAACAATTCATGAAAGTGTAATAGTACTAACATGGTCAGAAATATTTAAAAAAGAACAACTTTCAGAGAATTACACATGAACAAGCTTATTAACTGTAGGTGTGCCACACATTATCTAAATTAATTTTCTGAAAAATATGCAAAATACTATTTTTTACTTTTTTTAAACTATCAGGTGAAATCTGTAAACCTCAAATGCCATAGCTTTCTTTAGAAGAATTCTAGAAATTTTTGTACATTTCCAACTGGTGACAGAAGCACTAAGTACCTCAAAAGAACCCTTTCAAAAATGTTTTTATTATTTATTTATCTTGAGAGAGAGAAAGTGAGAGAGAGAATGAGTAGGGGACAGGCAGAGAGAGAAGGAGAGAGCCTGCTTGGGAGCAGGCTCTACCTTCTCAGCACAGAGCCTGACGTGGGCCTTGAGCCCAAGAAACATGAGATCATGACCTGAGCAGAAATCAAGAGTCAGCTGCTTAACTGACTGAGCCACCCAGGCATTCCTCAAAAGAACCTTTTTAAATGATATCTTCCTTCCATTTTTAATTCCTGAAGGATTTATATGTTTCATACAGTCATTGAAATTTCTGAGCACCAAAAACATTCCTAACAGCGATTAGAGTTGAAAATAGATTTGCTTTTACTCTGTTATTCTAATTTATGTGACTTTGAAATCAAAGTATTTATTTTTATATCTTTATTCTTTTTTTCTCTATTACTAATTATCAAGTATGATTTCAAGATATATCAAGGGTACACTGAAGAATATTTTTCACAGTTTACATTCCTCAGATGGTTTAAAAGAAATACATAATTGTGAGTAGGACTTCTGAAAATTCATCAATTCTATTTAAAATATAAATTCAGCAACCAAACTCGATCAATTAATCTGTATTTAAGATAGGTTATTTTGCCTGAAATTTTCTTTTAAAAATCATGTGCCTGACCACTGGATTTCTCCCATTACAAGATCAGTAATTCATTGCAGAAAAAAAATGATCCATGAAATTTAATGGCAGGTCATCATAAGTTTATTAAAAATATCAAGTTTTCCTCAGAAAAAAAGGCCATTTGACTCTAATCCAAATGGAAAAATATGAAAAAAAATTAATAATACCTTTTTGATAAGCAGTCTAATTGATGTGCTACTTTGAGTACATGGGACTTTAGAATTGTGATATTCTCATTCATTCATATCTCATATATTAAATGATTTTTGAATACCTACTGCAAACAAAACATCATAAATATGTACATGTTATTTAACCCTTAGAGTAACAGTTCACAGCAGTAAGTTAGGTAAGAGCTGTTCTTGTTTGTCATATGGAATTCTGTTTATTATTCACCTCTGTCAAACATGAATAATATTTACCCTATGGAGTATTACAAGTAAACATTCCTCAGTTTTAGAAGTCGAAATTCTGATAGGCTATGCAGAAGATGCAGAAATCTACAGCTTCACTTCATTATACGCTATATAAAAATGTGGATAAGTATTATCTTGATAGAGAGATGAGAGTTGGAGTGATGGTATTCAACACAGTTTCCTGTGTGCTTTAAATTGCAACATAAGGGAAATAAATATTGCACACAATTCTTTCGGGAAAAAAAGATAAGGGAACTTGATTCCATAATACAGCACTTTTCTTGAAGCTAAATTAAAAAGACCTAAGGTAGACAAAAAGGAGGAGATGTGTAGGGAATATAAACGAGGCGAACCTGGTTTTATAAAATGATATTTAAGAGAGAAGGTACAGTGCCATGTCCACAGATTCAAGCTAAGGAGCATCTCTGCACATTTCTGCCTTTCTTATGTTTCAAGAGAAAGGGTTATATGCCACAAAGCTGACAATAAAAGAAGTGTTTGGAAATTCAGTGCTTTTATCTTGAATATAACATCTAAGAGAAATGGAAAGCCTGCATTTTTTATCTGCGCAAAAGCAAATTCAAAAGATTATTACTTTTTATCCTCTTGGTGATATTGCCATAGGCTTTAATTAAATATTTCTCCCCCCACACCTACCCTTTAAATTTGTGACTGAGTGCTTTAGGAAAGAATGAAGTTGAATAGTCCACTGGACAGGTCATGATTTAAAGCCCTGCTGACTCTTATTCACAAAGTGTTAAAAATGAAAATCTGGAGAGAGAGTCTAATCCGCATAAAACCTATAATGCTCACGGCAAGGAAAGGAGGGAACCCAAAGGCAGCCATGAATGGCATCAGGATTACTATACCCCAGAGAACAAAATCACATTAAATACTAGCTTTTCCTTTCATTATGGCCTACAAACTTTAGGTTAGTTCTCCTATGAGATTTTAAAAAGAAACATCACTTGGCTGGAATACAAGTGGATCACTAAAACAATATACAGTCTCCTTCAAGATAGAGAGAGCCCACCAGTCATTTAGTCCACATATCAGGTCTTCAAAATCTTTTCCATCTTTTTTTAATGTTTATTTATTTATTTTTGAGAGAGAGAGAGAGAGAGAGAGAGAGAGATAGAGAGAGAGGGAGACAGAGGATCTATCTGTAGCAGGCTTTGTGCTGACCGCAGAGAGCCTGATGTGGGGCTTGAACTCATGAATGAGGAGATTATGCCCTGAGCCAAAGTCAGATGCTTAACCAACAGAGCTACCCAGCCACCCCTTCAGTCTTAAAGGGGCCAAACTGCTCTCAAGTGTGTCTTCTCTTCATATAGACATTGGTTTGTAAGTTGGAGTGTTTAAAGCTTTGAATGGAGGATTCTCGTACCATTTTCTTTTCTTTCAATTCTGGTCAAATAAGCCATAGGAAATAGATTCTTCTGTGATTAAGACTTTCTGGAATGGAGATAGCAAGATAGCGAGGCTGAGGTTTAGTGTATGTGTATAGTATTATGCTAATGGAGATGCTCTTTTTTTTTAGCATTTTTATTTTTATTTTTTTTAATATATGAAATTTATTGTCAAATTGGTTTCCATACAACACCCAGTGCTCATCCCAAAAGGTGCCCTCCTCAATACCCATCACCAACCCTCTCCTCCCTCCCACCCCCCATCAACCCTTAGTTTGTTCTCAGTTTTTAACAGTCTCTTATGCTTTGGCTCTCCTAATGGAGATGCTCTTTTTAGCATAGGCACCTAATACATCTGACTACCATGTTTATTAGAATCAGTCTTTCACTTCATGACATTTGCAGCCCCTCCTGTGTTCAGGCATTCCCTGTCATCTTACTGTGACTTCTATAGTAATCACATGTGTGATAATTATGGTTAACAATTATTTATAACTTACTGAGTAGTGTTTTAAGTACTTTACATTATCTCACTTAAGACCGATTAACAGCCCATCAGTTGAATACTATTATTTGTATCCCAATTTCAGAGGTGAGGAAACTGAAGCCTAGAAAAGTTCAAAGACTTGCTGTGGGTTTCAGAACTAGTAAGAAGGTGAAGTCATTATTTAATCCCAGCCATGGTTTTAGCTACTATAACATTCTGCTCTTGATTCCTTCAGTATTTCATATCCTTACCCTCAGTATTGTTCTCTGATTAGCAGTTATTTCTTTTTCTTCCTTTCTCTCTCTCATCTTTCCTTCATTCCTTCTTTTCTTCCTACTTCCCTTCCTTCCTTTCTTCCATATATATATATATATATATATATATATATATGTGTGTGTGTGTGTGTATATATATATATACATATATATGTGTGTGTGTGTGTATATATATATATATATATATATATACACACACACATATATTTAATATGTATGCATGTGTTAATATATTAATAACTGGTAAATATCACCCTTAGGAAAAGGAAAATACTTTAGATGTATGTGGAGTTAGTTTGTAGACCTGTACAATACCTGGAAAAGAGAAAGCTGCTTTGCACTAGACAAGAGAAGGAATTTTTATTTATCCTGAATTGTTTTGACATTAAGAATGAAGGGAAGATAGAAGACGAAAGAAGGCATTGGGGTAAGTGAGCCAGGGAGACTGTGGACTACTCAAGTTCTACAATGTAAATGCCACCTCAGGTTCCCTCCAAAAAGTTCAATAAGGTTCTACAAAAATCTCAAAGCAAGCTGATTTCCAGTGGAAACTGATGTAGGATCTGTCCAGTGCATCCAAGGTTCTGTTTTAAAGGGCAGTGAACAAGAGGACTTGGAACAAGAAGCCAGAGAAAAGTATGAGACATTATGTCTTTAAAGGCATCAGAGTCTGCAGAGGGCTTTTGCTTTTCAATGTCAACAGAATAGGGTTTGGCCAAGTTTAAATATATCACCAAGGGTGGGGACACAGACTAACATTGTAACATCTTCCCTCTTTCATTCCCTTCCTTTCTGCCTGCCTGGTTTTTTTGTTTGTTTGTTTTTGTTTTTGTCATTCTCTTCCTTTCCTCCCTACTTTTCCTTTTTAAATTTTCTTCCTTTCCTCCTCTTCCTCCTCTACCTTTTCTCTCTCTAATTTAACAAATACAGTAAAACCTTGGTTTGGGAGCATAATTAATTCTGGAAACATGCTTGTAATCCAAAGCACTTGTATATCAAAGTGAATTTCAGAAACCATCGGCTTAGTTGTGATCATGTGACATTCTGCGTCACATACTACTCACATTATGAGACATCACTCATTTCTCAAGCTACAATTTATTAGAAATGTTTGCTTGTCTTGCGGAACACCCACAGAACAAGTTACTCACGATTCAAGGTTTTACGGTAATTTCAGTTGCGTTAAAAAATACACAAATTATAAATAAAATTTGGACATTTAATAACAAAGTTGAGGAAACTTCAGTCTGTGTAGGAAACAAGACAAAGTGTAAGATGCAGCCACTGATATGCAGGTTATAGGAAATGTCTTATATGGCTATGCTGAAGTTGTGCTATATATTTTAGGGTGAGCTCCCTTTTGGCTAAAGCAATAAATAAAAGGAAATAAATGACTAGTAGATTCATTTTGAACATAAGGAAACAGTGCATCATTTCTTGGAATAGATACATTTTTTTCTGTTACTTTCCTTATGGCTTTGTTTGATTATGGAATGTGACAAATTTTCTTCTTTGGATCATGTGACACGGTATAAGCCTAATGCTTCCCAAGTTTTCAGAGGTTTTCCCACATTGACCAAGGTGACTAGCCTCTCAGTTTTTAGGAATATCTTCATCCCCATATGCATCCTAGCCCATCCCTGATTACAAGGCCCAGAAGGACAGATACTCTGATTGGTGGCAAACTCTTCAAGCCTTTGAGGCAGTTACATTGTTTAGCTTTTTTCCTAAGAGTAGATTAATACCATTTCATCTATGGAGGTTTTAGGATGCAGTAGACTGAGAATCTATTAATTCTACATATAAATCTTTGTTGATATATTTAAGCCATCTCCAGTGTTGCGATTCTTTACTAGAAAAGACTTCTCTCTATTGCAAACTTAGTTGGAAGAGCGAACATCAGCTTTCTTTACAGTGATTGTCTAGGTTCTCAATCTATAGTTGGAAATAAAGAGCATATTGTTTTAGATATTTACAGGTGAAATAATCAGTGCGCAGGGCGAAAATGCAGTAAGAAATGAATCCCATCAATATTTTTTACAAAAGAAACAAAACTGAGAATCTCACGTGAGCTTTCTGTAAAGAGATTGCGCTTGAGTGCCAGTAATACTGCCAGCACAGCACTTTCTGATGGTTTATGGGAATTCTCTACAATCTTAAATTCTTTCAACTTAAATTGCACTTCAAAGTTTCATTCATATCCAGTAAAAATGATATAGTTAAGTTTTCAACAGGGAATGAATTATTCATTAAAGAAGATAATGGTGTTAGGGCTCAACCAAGGAGCTATAACATTAGCATAAAGAATTCCCTATGCCACATTAATTGTTAAAATTGAAAATATACAATACAAAAGATATTGAGTCAGAGATCTTTTTTTGTTAAATTAAATAAACTCAAGTCTTTTATGGTAACCTTTATATCAGATTTTTATCGTGCTACTTGGGAGTTTACAAACCCTTTGATTTTACTTATTAATGATATTAGAGCAAGAAATACACTTCTGTGCAGGCTTAATGATAGGTTAAGGTGGTTTGGGTTTTTTTGGGAGGAGGTCTTATGTAAATTCTACAAATGGATTATTTGGAGAAAAAAAATAACCTATGTGTATATGCATCATTTCATTTCTTTTCTACCTGAAACATGTTGATTTGTAAGTGGTGGCTTACAAACGCTTTGACTGGATTTTATAAGAGAAACAACATCAAATGGTATTTTATTCAATAAAGATATCCTAATTGAAGCATTCAAAATACATCACTGACCCAAAAATCATGATGTAATACCTAAAACGTGCCAGATAAAACTTGAGAGAGTGTGAAAGACAGAGATAAATTTGACATGATTTATGCCCCTAAGAAAACAACTATTTATTTGAGGAGAAAGATAATAAAGGAGAGAGGCAAATTTCAGGAGAATTGGCTTCCAAACTTACTCACGTGGCTATTGGCAAGCCTCAGTGAAGAAAAGAGAAAGAGAGAATAGAGAGTGCTCCTGAGATAGAAGCCACAGTCTTTTTATAACTTAATATTAAAATCAACATTCTATGTCTACTACAGTATTCTAATTATGAGGTGAGTCAGTCCAGCCCATGACCATGGGGAAGGAACTACACAAAGATGTGAATACTTGGGGATAGGGATTGCTGGGGGACATTTTAAAGGCTGCTGACCTCAGGCCTGTGTATTGCATGAGCCCTTGTAAAAGAATAGTATAACTATGTTAGAGTTCCCCAAATACCAACAGAAAATTAAACAGGAAATAAATGGGGGTAACACGATAGGCATAGACACTTTAACTTGTGAAGTCTTGGGAAAGTCCCATTCTGTTTAGCAATTCCTTCCTTCCTCCCTCCCTCCCTTCTTTTGAGAGAGAGAGAGAGAAAGAGAGAGAGAGAGAGAGAGAGAGAGAACAGGGGTGGAGGGAGAGGGCAGAGGGAGGAAGAATCTTAAGCAGGCTCCATGCTCAGCAGAGGCTCAACTGATTGAGCAACCCAGGATCCCCCTGAGTAGCAAATTCAATTCAACCCAAGAGAAGTTGTTTTTTAATTATTGAAGGAATGCAGTTCATCTTTGTGAGCCAATATGATGCCACATTATTTTAATTAGTGAAGCAATGAATAAACAGAAAAGCCATAGTTCTAAACTGTTGGATTATCAGTCTATGTCCTTCTGAAGACTCTCCTTCCATCTTGAGATTCTGGAGTTGTTTTTATTATGGAAAATTGCTTTTCCTTATAAGAAAGTTACTTGATAAAACCAAAAGAGCAGCAAATTTGGATTTAGAAAACCTGACTTCTAAATCTGGCTCTGCCTCCTACCAGCTGTGTGACCTTGGATTACTCACCTGCTATTTTTATAGCCAGTTTCCTCAAGTGTAAAAGAATGGAAGAATGCAAAATGATTAAATGCTATGACAGTAGTACATGCCAAAAGCTAGGAGACTGCAGAGAGAGGAGGCAAGGATATTGACTACTAGTGAGGATTGTAGGGTAAGCGTGGGGTTCAACAGTAGAAAAGGTTAATTCCTGGTGCTGTGGGAATACAGAGCTAATTAGGTATGGAAGAGCAAGGATGATGCCCCTGCTAAGGTTGGGTCATGAGAGTTTCTTATGGAGCCAAAGGGAACCACTTCCCCCATGGCTTCTGGAAACTTGTTCAATGAGCTGGAAGCAAGAGTACTGATGGTGAGGTGTGCCTAGAGTTGGGATTCCCAAAAATGGTACAATGGGAGATCAAGGAAGCATAATAATCTGGGATATTAATGAATGGGAAAAGATAGTCCCTGGTGTAGGCCTTTACAGTTGTTAAATTTTGAATAGATAGCATTCTAATGCTACTGTGAGACACTGCTCACAGAAGCCTCTTATATCAAAAAACATGGTCTGTGTGCCAAGACAACTACTCTCTGTTCCCATTTATGGCTTCAACACATGGCAAAACACATAGATTATACTGATACAGACAATCTTTTTTTTAAACTTTTTTTAACGTTTATTTATTTTTGAGACAGGGAGAGACAGAGCATGAACGGGGGAGGGTAAGAGAGACCCATTTATGGCCCCAACACATGGCAAAACACATAGATTATACTGATACAGACAACCTTTTTTTTTTTAAATTTTTTTAAATGTTTATTTATTTTTGAGACAGGGAGCGACAGAGCATGAACTGGGGAGGGTCAGAGAGAGAGGGAGACACAGAATCTGAAACAGGCTCCAGGCTCTGAGCTATCAGCACAGAGCCCGACTCAGGGCTTGAACTCACGGACCACGAGATCATGACCTGAGCCGAAGTCGTACGCTTAACCCACTAAGCCACCCAGGCGCCCCATGATACAGACAATCTTAAGTGGCTGAAAAAAGCACTTGGCTAGCTATAGGCAAAACTGGTAAAATTATGTTTAAAGTATTATACATCCTCTGTGCCCTACACTCTTTCATTGTTGGGCCTCATGCCTTTTGGCCCACATGTCTCAGGGTGACCCTTTTAAGCCTATCACAAGTCTCAGGGTGACCCTTTTTATTTGTCTAGGAAAAACAAGTCTGATTTAAAAAAAAACATAAAACAAAAACAAAGTAGGACCTTCAAGTTGTAAGTTCAATACCTTTCATGTGTATCACATCTGCCTATAAATACAAAGCTTTATTGTAAGGATTTTCATAAAAGGCCCTCCCTAGGAATAGCAAATCTGGGACTCCAGACTGAAGCAGGTAGCCTGTTTTGAGAAGAAGAGACTTTAATTTCTATTACAAACTGGCACGATCAAGGTCAGCTCAAAAAAAGTTCTAAAGTTGAAGCCCTTACCTATTTTTAAGGTCTCCCTTTTCTTTTTCAATGGATGCAAGGCAGGACTAGAGCTATTTTATCCATTAGTCACAAAAGGCATAGTGCTTAGGAACTCAAAGCTTTTCAAAGGCCTGCGAAAATGTTTGAGATTCTAGAAAAACATTTCACTTAGTACAAAAGAAGAAAGAGAAACCCTAAAATTAAAATTAATTTTAATTCTACGTGTTCTAAATATAACATCATTGCAAACTCATTAATTATTAATCTCAGTGTTAACAAAACTATACTTTTGAAAATACTTAGTCACTTAGGCTTTTTGTATAATGATTGTCAAAAATTACATTATTATTATCAAAAGTCATCTTAAATTATAAACTGAATAAGTTATAACTAAATAAGCCTAAATATATTAATTTTTATTAATTCACTTATTTTTTCATTTCACATGCATTTTATTCACTTCACAAACACTTAGTTTATACTAGGTCAGCAGTGGTCAATGTAGAGCATTAGTACCCTTAGAAAATGAGAAGACTTTATAAGAAGAATATATATATACATAATTTTAAGTGAATTCGTTTTCAGATGTTCAACTTTTATATGTTCTCAATACAGTTTCTGATCTGTGTAAGAACAAGGGTGCTCCTCTGGTTCCATTATCCTACCACCTCATTTACAATCAATACTCTTTCTTCCCATTGCAATTAAAAGTGTGTATCTAGAACACACACACATACACACACATACACACACATGCACACACATGCACACACTCACACCTAGGGTGGTACAAATATTACTATAGATGCCAAAGAACTGAATGACTGTATTGCTAATATAACACATCTTTAGAAAATAACAGCACATTTTTGTTGATGTTGTTTTGCTTTCAACATAGCTGAGGTAGGAACAAATTGTATTTCACATAATTTTTATTGCTTGATCATTGTGATTTTGGGGGTGGGAGACGTATAACTCTGTAGAAGCTGAAAGATGTAAGTGACATCACTATAAGAAAACTCCTTCCATTTATATCTAATTATTTAGACAAATGAGTTATCTCAGTGTTTACACTGATAACAACCAGATAGTGGAATTTGAATTGGTATAGGAATCTGTTTTCTTCTAGAAATAAGTGATAAATTGAAAAAGAAAAGCTCTACCCATACCTGTAACAGATTGATATCCAACAATTTTTTAAGTGTTTATTTATTTTAAAAATCTTAAATTATTTTTACCATTTATTTATAAGAGACAGAGAGAGACAGAGCATAAACAGGGGAAGGGTAGAGACAGAGGGAGATACAAAATTTGAAGCAGGCTCCAGGCTCTGAGCTGTCAGCACAGAGCCCAACGTGGGGCTCGAACCCGTGAACCTTGAGACCATGACCCAAGCCGAAGTTGGATGCTTAACCAACTGAGCCACCCAGGCACCCCACATTTATTTATTTTGAGAGAGAGAGAGAGAGAAGGGGAGGGGCAGCAAGAGAGGGACAGAGACAATCTCAAGTAGGCTCTGCACTGACAGTTCAGGGCTCAAACCATGAACTGTGAGATCATGACCTAAGAGGAAATCAAGAGTCAGACACTTAACCAAATGAGCCATCCAGGTGCCCTCCAACAAATTTTTCTGGTTTAAATTACTTATCAAAATTTAAAATACAATTTTTAATCAACTGTGACATTAGTAATAATCAGTCCAGAGGACATTTTTCAAAGCTGAAAATCTCAGGATTACAGGATTTTTTAAAAAATTATTTTTTTCTCTCTATAGGAGTATACAAATATTTTGTTTTCTTTTTGCTGTATAGAATATGATAGTGCAATCAAAAATATTTTTATGAAAAATATATTAGCATAAAATTATGTGAAGGAAGTGAATGGAAACATACGTTTATGGAAAAAGAGTACCTATTTTAAAATTTCTGAATGCAAAAACAGAACTCCTTCAAGTATTTTTTCAGTGGATGGTGGTGACTATTAAAGCACTATATAGTATTTAGAGTTCTTTGAAAACATTTAGAAGAATGATGTGAAAATTGTATTTTTAAATGTTAACATTTACAACACGGCAGAAATTATAATTCTTATAACCATTTACAATTATGGTGCAAAATTATAGATTAAAAATAATATAACCCTAAAGATGTATAAGCAAGCAAGGTGTACAACTTTTCAAAGTTCTTTTAGGGTCACTTGGGTGTCTCAATCGGTTAAGTGTCCAACTCTTGATTTTGGCTCAGGTCATGATCTCACGGTCATGAAATCAAGATGAGCTCACATCAGACTTTGCACTCAACATGGAGCCTGCTTGAAATTATCCCTCTCCCTTTCTCTCTGCCTCTCCCCTGCTCAAGTGCTTGCATGCTCACTCTCTCTAAAATTAAAAAAAAATAAAATAAAAAACTATAAAATCCAACACACAAAGTTCTTTCAGAGGAAATTCTAGAAAATTGCTTACAGTTCTCTGCACTGGATACTGTGCTCAGAGCAAGTTTCCATGCTTTCCCATCCTACAAGAACTCTTGTAAAACATTTCTACGGCACATTCATATACTCAGAAGTTGCTCAAAGGGAGGAAGGCAACACAAACAGACTTCTTTATATACTTTCTTAATATAATTAACAATTATTTCTTCTTGGTACATTTGTGGACCCTATTCTATTTTCAGATTGTTCAGGTTATTAATATTAAAGGATAAACTTGGAACTGTTGTTAGTCTAAAATGTATTCTTAATTAATGTATACAGTATTCTTCTACCTTACTTTAGGACAGTATTTCATTTATTGAATCAACTAACACTGAAGAGTCCATAATGTCCAATTATATCACAAAGCATTGGGAGTGGGAGGTGGCAATGGCTTAAGGGGGAAGGGGTTATGAAGAATAATAAAATATGTCCCCTAATCTGGAAAATCGATGTTCCAGTTTTGTTCTTTAGTTTTCTACCAACAGAAAGAAAAATGATACATCTCTGCTTATAACCCCTGAATTCCTCTTAGTTCATCAGTAGAATAGAAGAAAACAGAAGCCATGATGAATACACAACATTATCTATGTTTCTCTGCCTTTGTATAAATTGTGTCATTTACTTCAATGCTGTTTATGTCCTTATTTGCCCAATAAATACTCACTGAAACCATCCCTGGTATGTGAAGGAAAAATTAGTCAATGTTTTTATATCTATTTTGGTTTAGAATAACAGACTCTTAAAGAATTGCTAGCTCTGGGCAGCGACATCTGTTAAAGTAAGGCAGGAGAATCTGACTCATGGCACAGTTGCAAATAGGTCTAATCTTATCTGACCAGTTCTGAAGCTGGGATGTCCTTCAGACTTGTCCCAGATTAAGGAAAGGGGACGAACTGTTTGTAACCCAGCATCATGCAGTCATTGGACTTAGGGCACAACTCTAAAGGATATACAATCTTGGGCAATACAGTTACTGGAGCTGAAGGCATTAGCTGGAGTGACAGACACGACTCTAAGCAGCTATCAACGGCCAGTAGCTCCAGAAGTATGGGTACATTGCCTGGGAAGAAGAGCTCTTGATGATGCACCACAGCATATATTCTAGACCTCACAGGTAAGTTATAATTCATTCATTTAAGCAATACCTACTTTATATAAGGCACGTTTTCTAGGTGTTTGGGAACACTGTTGATAAAAACAGCCAAATATACTTGCCCTATGAAACTTATGTTCTAGTAAGGAATAAACATTACCCGTGGTAAACACAAAGATAGAGGAAATTGTACTGAATGTTAGAAGATTATATATACTATAGTAAGAAGAGAAGGTAGAGTAGGAATAATAGTTTTACACAGGTTGACTACATTTTATTGTTATTTAATGCAATGTGCACATATCCCCCTAGAAATTTAGTTTCTTGAAGACATTCTTTCTATACCTTATGCCTAGAATGAAGTCAGGGTTCAACTTGTTACTGGAGTGAATGAGTGAGACAGAATCTGAGAATATTCTCCTTAACTTAGAAATAAAAGCAGAAGGGATAGGGAGTTGTGCCCTTTTGGCTATAAACTGATCTGATAGAACTTGCTAGAACATTCTGTACTTGATAGAACATTCTGTTCATATTAACAACTAGGACAATGAAATTTCCTCCTTTTTTTTCTCTTTTCTTTGATGATCTTAATTGTTACTCACACATCATGAGCAGAGCTGCCTTGGTGTTTAGAGTAAGTGGTTGCCTCTAGGGTATGATTTGAAAAACTACATAAAAAACCCCTCCCCACAGAAATAGACAAAAGCATCCAAGTGGCCAAGTGTTAAGATTCCACTATTAAAGCTTACAACAAGGAAAATTAGTAAGAATTGTCATCTCCCTACCTTAAAAGCCAAGACCCCCTTTGCGATAACTCACTGAATCACTGAGTAGATGTGTCTTCCTGACTACTGTGTCCTGAAAGAATTTAAAGTGTACGTGGTGGAATCCAAACTTGTTAAGATATGACTTAGAGCAGAGGCCCTCACTATCATAAAATAAGGAGAGGAAAAAGAGAAGAAGGTAGAACTAAAAGTTGTTTGTTTATACTCCTAGAAAGTGATGGACTGAGTTAGCTTGAGTTCTCCCTGGGTGTTCAACTGGTCATTAAACTTGCATACAATTTCCCTGGAGTACCTCATGAAAAGTCTTCTCCAACACAACTTCAGAAAAGAAGTCAGTCCACCTTGAAATTTTAGGACTGGGCAACAGCTATGTTTGGAGAATGACTGAAATATTGTGATGAAGGATATAAAAATTGTACAGCACTTCCTTTCTAATTCTTCTGTCACACAACAATAGATAAGCCTCCAGGAAGGGGTGGAAAACTTTGTTCTCTCAGGAGTCAATGATTAATAGGAATAAAAAAGAAAGGTGCATACATATCTATAAATGTTGACTCTATGTCTTGTATTTTGTTTATAGAGAAAATTTTAAAAAAATATTTTAAAATTGCGAAAAGAAATTATAATTAAATCCAATAATTATTACCTATGATTAAACTAAAATATATTTATAAATATATTTTGACTAGAAAAGGAAGTAAGAGAAGAAAAAAAGTCAATAGAAAGGAAAATAATAGAGAGAAAGGAGAATGGGCATAAGATTCTTTAAATAAAGAGGGATAAGCCAGAAAGAGTGGTAGGATAAGAGTGGAGTAGAATATCAATAACATAAAGAAGAAAGTGATGGACATAGAGGAAGAAGAATGAGACAGAAACTAGCAGCTGGAGGCAGAGTGGGAAAAAGAAAAAAAAGATAAAGAAACAACTATGAACACATGATGAATGTAATGGCAAGTAAATGATTCTTGATCCACATCA
Source organism: Panthera leo (assembly GCF_018350215.1). Classification (NCBI taxonomy): domain Eukaryota; kingdom Metazoa; phylum Chordata; class Mammalia; order Carnivora; family Felidae; genus Panthera; species Panthera leo. The sequence continues at coordinate 56,922,590 of NC_056684.1, read as the reverse complement.
GGTGCCCACTGGGTTTTGAGCGTTATGTTATCACTATTGTACCCAGACTTGTAGCATTTCCTGCTGGCCGAAACACTTAACACAACACTGGGAAATAGGTTTGCCATCAAATTTAAATTAAGACATGATTTTGGAATAAAGTTTTGTTTTCTTATGGGATTCAGTAAGTTTTACATGTGTGTGAAGAAAACACACTTTACTTTTATGGGCCAAATAATTTATTGCCAATTGGCCAAAGTCTCTATGATATTAAAAAGTGGAATTGTCTTATTTCAAAATACCTGCAAGCAGCATTTTATAACCACTCCATTGATTTTACCTTTTATTTCTTTTCAAATTAAATTTGCTAAATGTAGACTAAATTATAATTAGTCTAAGGATATTAAAAATATGCAGTAAAATAGTTTAGAAATATCCATTATTTATCATAAGTTCATATCTCTTAAATTAAAAGTGCAAACACATGTGAAACAACTCTAGATATTGTTTGTTCTGAAATAGTTCTCTGTGGTAGAAGCCATGACATACAACCCAGATTCCCCTTTCTGGAATGAAGAGTTTATTATTTTCTCTGGTATCTGCTGGGAATGTTGCCAAAAGAAAGCCCTCTGCTGTCAGCCCTTTATACTATCATGGTTACTTGAGATGAAGAGAACCGCCTCTCCCAGGGTAGGTCCTTTTCCCAGGGTGACTGCTCAAATGACTAAGATCAATACTGCCCTTAGTCACAGTAAAGTGGTGACTCTACAATCACTGTGACTCAGGGCTCTCAGGGTCTTTTTGTAGTTCCTCCCTTCAAATATTCTAAGTCCTCCTCCAGTACCTGGAACCAGCTGAAGCCAATTGTGCCATCTGGGTGGGATTCCATGATCCCAGAGCTAGATGTGGACCAATGTAGATCCAGTCCCATCTTTTCCCATTTAGGGCACTCATCAATTTTATACCAACCCATCCCAGCCCTGCACAGGGTTTACCTGTTAACCAGGACTTATATCTATGCGCTCATCCTAAGGCCCCACAAACATAGCTCCCATCACAAGAAGGTGGTTAGAAAACATTATATATTATGGTACCATGAGAGGTTTGGTCACCAGAATAGGGCTGGGGTACTGATCTGGGGTGACTTTCACATTGGACATAGAATGAGTTTAGGTCTTTGTACTACCAACAGTATGCCATCAATTCTTGAGCTTGAACTGCTTGGTATATACCCTTGTTGGTTTTTACCTGTTCTTGGTTGTACAGCAGTTGTCTATACCCAAGAGAAATGAAGATAGCAATAGGCATCCTTTACCCTGTAAACCTCCTGCTGCTGGTACCCAGCATAATCCCTTTAACTCCTCCACAAGCTCTATGCCACAAGTTGGGTAGTCCATCAGGTATGGCCACAACTAAATCCTTTAATGGCTTTCAATATCATTGATCCACAATACCAATGGCCAATCCAATCAATATCCCCCTTTTTCCTCAAGCTTTCCTAGGTCAATTTTAAATTGTGTCAGATGAGAGATGGGTATTCCTTATGTGAGAGTGAGCATTCTTTTTTCTTATCCCACAGGCTCCTCACCTATTCTTCCATTATGTATAAAACATAGGCAATTAACTCTGAAAGTGTTCACATTCAAGGTACAGAAGGATTATGTCCTAAAGACTTTAAGAGGAAAAGATTAGAAACTGTTCTGTATTTATGTTATAAAATTCTTAGTAGTAAATATAGCATGAACACAGAATGAATTACCATTCAGATTTTCTGGTGTATCCTGGGTAAGACTTACAATTATAGTCATCATCAACGAAGCATAATAACAACCTAAGAGGGTCACTGGAAGCCAGTTTTCATAAATAGCATAATGGAAGACACAGCATCATAGTTATGATGTAACTATCATTAGACAAATGATATAAGGGTACTGCAGAAGCAAGAAAATTTATATTGTTTCACTATACACTCCAAAAATCCATGACATTTTGAGTAACAACAGTGTTGCCACCTTTTTCTCAAAGAGGATAGGTTGGAGAACAAGAAAGTATCCATGACTGACACATTTAGCAATAAAGAAGGCAAAGAGATGATTCCTGAAACTCATCAGAAAGATTTGGATTCTGAACACGTTGTAGATTCTTCACCAATTGACGAGAATGAAATACATAACTCATCTCTGTTATTCTAAATCTTCATCAAGATATCACCATGTATCACATGGGTCTATGAATTTTGTAAGTCATTTTTTTTTAAAGTAAGCTTCATGCCCAGCATGGAGCCCAGTTCATAACCTGAGATCAAGACCTAAGCTGATATCAAGAGTTAGACACTTAACCAACAGAGTCACCAAGATGTCCCTGTAATCCATTTTTTAAGAACCTTTTTTTTAATGTTTATTTATCTATTTTGAGAGAGAGACAGAGAAAGCATGGGTAGAAGAGAGGGAGAGAGAGGGAGGCAGAGGCAGAGAGGGAGAGGGGGAGAGGGAGAGAGGGAGAGAGGGAGAGAAGGAGAGAGGAAGAGAGGGAGAGAGAGAGAATCCCAAGCAGGCTCTGCCCAGTGCAGAGATGCGGGACTTGATCCCACAGCTGTGAAATCATGACCTGAGCTGGAATCAAGAGTTGGAAGTTTAACAAACTGAACCACATAGGCACCCCCACCACTTTGATCCATTTTTAAAATCAAATTGTTTATATAGACCTCACAAAAGTATTTGTCAAGGGCCTCAAATACCCTAAAAGTGACCTTGACTTAACAATATGGGGATAGGTAGGTTTAGCCTTCCCGCTCAAACTTAGGACAAATATGAAAATCATTCCAACTTCAGAGCTTCACACAGGTTTAGCTGAGGCATCTCCTGAGATTTTATCACAACTGAATTTCTCCATCTGCCCAGACCTGCTCCCTTCCCTGCCCCCCCCCCTTCCCTTCCTTTGCATGGGTATTGATCATAAGAGCACTCACTGTCTAATAAATGTCCAGCATGCTAATCTCTGTGTCAAGGGTCTGCTTACTAAGCCACCTAACCTGTGACACACTATCATTTCCAGTTGAGCATGGGTCTATAAAATAAAAACCTGATTTTCCTAATTTGGGAAAACTTTGGAATTAGAACACATATTTGGATTAGAAACTGTGTGTGTATTATTGAGTTGTATTTATTGAGACTCCAGTATTTCAGATCTCACTATTTCATACAGAGAGGCCTTTGACAGTTTACTGAAATGAATGTTCTTTGTTAAATAATTTTCCAAGGACCTCCTAAAATGGTATGAAGCAAGAAAATTTGCAGAATGAACTAAAATTATAGAACGCATAAGAGAAGAAACACATGGTTTTATATGTAGAAGTCACAATACTCAGTAGGAAGAATTTAAAAGGAGATTTCAAGGACACTTGGGTTGTTTCCATATCTTGGCTATTTTAAAAAATGCTGCAATAAACATTGGGGTGCACTTATCTTTATTATTGTTTTCATTTTCTTTGGGTAAATACTCAGTAGATGAATTGCTGGATAATGTGGTAATTCAATTTTTTACTTTTTAAGGAAACCCATACTGTTTTTTGAAGTGGCTGTACCAATTAGCACTCCCACAATAGTGCATGAGGGTTCCTTTTCCTCAACATCCTTGCCAGCACTTATTATTCCTTGTCTTTTTGATGCTAACCAGTCTGACAGATATAAGGTAATATCTAATTATGGATTTGATTTGCATTTCCCTGATTATTAGTAATATTGAGCATGTGTCTATTGGTCATTTGTACATCTTCTTAGGGAAAAAAAATTATATTCAGGTCCTCTGCCCATTTTTAATCAGATTATTTGTTCTTCTGGCGTTGAGGGTCCATCAGTAGAAAATTGTTTAAAGAAGATGTGGTATGTATATACTCAATAGAATATTATGCAGTCATAAAAAAGTATGAAATCTTGCTATCGCAACAACGTGAATGGACTTAGAGGATATAATGCTAAGTGAAATAAATCAGACAGAGAAAGACAAATACCATATTATTTCATGCATATGTGGAATTTAAGAAAATAATGAACAAAGAAAACATAAAACAAAACAAAACAACAACAGAACACTTAAATACAAAGAAAAAACTGGTGGTTGCCAGAGGAGAGGTGGGTTAGAGGATGAGTGAAATAGATTTAAGAATACATTTATTGTAATGAGAACTGGGTAATGGATAGAAATGTTGAATTGCTATGTTGTACACCTGAAACTAATTACACATAATGTGAATTATGCTCCAATTATTTTTAAAAGCTAAGAACCAAAAGGTATGTAAACATGAAAATAAATAAATAATAAAAGGAGATATCATTGTAAATGCTTTAGACATTAAAAAACATAAGAGAAATAATATTATGCCAATAAGCTCTTAAATTTAGAAGAAGTGAAAATTCACTTACCAAAACTGACATAAAAAGAAACAGAAAATATGAATAATCTTATAATTATTAAATAAATTGAATTTGTGATTATAATTTCCTTATAAAGGAAACTCCTATTCCAGCTAGCTTCCCTAAGGAGTGATTTTATTTAAAGAAGAAAATAATTTAGGGTCGCCTAGGTGGCTCGGTCAGTTAAGCGTCGGACTTCAGCTCAGGTCACGATCTCACGGTCCAGGAGTTCCAGCCCCACGTAGGGCTCTGGGCTGACAGCTCAGAGCCTGGACCATGCTTCCGATTCTGTGTCTCCCTCTCTCTCTGCCCCTCCCCCATTCATGCTCTGTCTCTCTCTGTCTCAGAAATAAATACACGTTAAAAAAAAAAAAATAAAAAGAAAATAATTTAAATTTGAAATCATTTCAACTTTACAATAACTCTGCTTTATGAAGCCAGAATGATATTCATGTCCAAACTTCTTGATATAAGATAATATAAAGAATTATAAGCTAAACTTATTGTTTGACATAAATAGGAAAATATTTTTTAAAACAATCATACTGAATCCAGAAATCATCAAAAGATTAATTCATGGTAACTAATTTGCACTAATAGAAATATAAGATTAAATTAATACCTAAAAGCCAATCAGTATAATCCACAGTAATTAACAGAAAAAAAAGAAATATATATGATCATTTTAATGGATGTAGACATACACATGATAAAATTCAATCTCTATTCACAATAAGACACCAGAAAACTAGAAACAGGAAGGATGTGTAACAAAACTCATGGAAAATACCAATTTCAATGGTGCATCACTATAAACTTTTCTTCTGAGATCAAGGAAACAAGGATGTCATTATCACTGTTTCTATTATACATTATACAATAGATCAAGGCCAAGGTATAAGAATTATAAAGGAAGGAAAAACTGTCATATATATTCTATACAATCAATATATAGACTGATTCCATATGTAGAAAACTCAAAGAAACTATGATTGAAAATTAAAATTGAGAAATAACCTTAATAAAGTTGCTGTACATAATGCAGATATAAAATCGAAATCAATTGCATTTCTCTCCACCATAAGCTAGAATAAACTAAGCATTTTAAATATATTATTTTTAAATAGCATAAAAATATCAAACATTAATACAACCACTTTAGAAAACTACTTGGCAACATCTACCAAAAGTAATTATATGCGTACTCTAGGATGCATACTCTGCAATGCCATGTCAAGGTATGAAACCAATAAAAATTTATATATATACTTATAATAGCACTATTCATAATAGCCCCAAACTGGAAATCTCTCACATGCTCATCAATAGAATGGATAAAATAATGTATGTGTTTACAAAATGTTATATATCCAGCAATTAGAATGAATGAGTAAAATATATGTAAAATTATGAGTGAATTTTGTAAATATAATGTTGGTAAAAAAAATCAACCAAAAGAAAATTTACTGGATGATTCTAATTATTTAATGTTCAAAAGTAGATTAAAAGGGGATAGAGCAGAGGTTTCAAGAGCATTGGCAATATTCTAGTTCTTGATTCGGTGCTAGTTACAAGAGGTCTTTTACCTTTAAAAATGTATTAAATTGTGCATTGGTAACTTATGTGCTTATTCTGATATTATATTCAAATATAGTAGTTGTAATAGTAAATGTGTAAAATTTCTTTCAGAAATGTAAAACATGGATTGGAAAAGGCCAATGTCATAAAGGTATCAGTTCTCTGCAACTAATATACAGATTGAATTTTGTGGAAATTGACAAGTGATTCTAAAATTTATGAGGCAATGCAATCAGTCAAGAATAAAAAGACAATCTTGAAGAACAAAATGTGGTATAAGGACTTTCTCTACTGGATGTCAAGATTCAAATTGCTATAGTAACTAAATAGGTCAATTATTTGTTTCTGGGTAGACAAATACAGGATAGGATAGGATAGAATAGAATAAAATAGAGTACAGAAACAAAACCGTGTTATGACACTGTAGAATTATGGGAAAATTATGCTATTAAAAATATTGCTGGAAAAGTATTCATTTGGGAAAAACTAAAATAAAAATCCGTTGTAGGTGAATTTTAGAACTAAATATCAAATGAAAACCAGTAAAATTATAGAAAAGAATACAGCATAGCTACATAATAATATCATGATACAGAATCATTTTTAAATATTGACATAAAATTATTAAAATATTTAAAAATGAGGCTACATTAAGATGCAAAATATTAATAAAATTATAAATAGAAATAAAAATTTCATTAATAAAAGAGTGAAAAGGAAATACTATGTGGAAAAAGAACTGCAACGCATAACACGAACAATGGGATCCTATTTGGAATATATAAAGAGGTCCTGCAAATCAAAAACAAACTACTAGACAACTCAATAGAAGACTGAGCAAAATACTTGAACATGCTTTTCACAAAAAAGAATATCCAAGCGAACACAGCTTGCTCAATATCTTGATTAATCAAATAAATAAAAATGAAAACAAGAGTGGAATACCATTTAATACCCAAGATAATAGCTAACATAAAAATGATATCATGTTGGCAAGGAATGGCCAACTGGGAACTTTCAGACATTGCTTGTAGTGCATAAATTAAATATAATAATTTTGGAAAGCTATTAAGCATTATTAATTAAATCTGAAGGTCTTCCTATCGTATGATTCAGTAATTTCACTCTTTTTTTTTTAATTTCTTTTAACGTTTATTTATTTTTGAGACAGAGAGAGACAGAGCATGAACGGGGGAGGGTCAGAGAGAGAAAGGGAGACACAGAATCTGAAACAGGCTCCAGGCTCTGAGCGGTCAGCACAGGGCTCGACACCATGGACCGCGAGATGATGACCTGAGCCAAAGTCGGAGGCTTAACCGACTGAGCCACCCAGGCGCCCCTAGTAATTTCACTCTTAAGTATACCCCAAAAGAAATGTACGTCCATTTACACCAAAGAGATATGGACACGAATGTATATAACAACAAAATTCGTGATAGCTTCAAAATGAAAGTAACTCAATATCTGTCAGTATTAGAACAGATAAATAAATGAGGTATAATTATACAGGGAAATAGTATGCAGCAAAGAAAATACGTGAAAAATTGGTACAAGTAACAACATGAATGAATCTCACAAACATGATGTTGATGAACAGTGTTTCAGTACACAATAATTTCATTTATATAACAGAACACAAGAAAAATATGCTGTTAAATATGCACACTTGTTAAAACTTTATAGCTTTATAGAAATATAGTTTTTATAGAAATGCAAGAACATGATAACCAAAAATATTAGGCGAGTGGCTACCTTCGGCAGGGCGAAAAATTAGACTAAGGGTAAGCAAGAAGATAGAATTGAGACTTTATGTTACTACTAAGATATTTTTTGCAATTTTAAATAATCCCAGTTAAAGACGTGTTAACTAGACCTATAGGACAGCCACATGCTGCACAGTCACTACCTAACTTTAAGATACTCTTCACACGAGCTGAAACATGCAGGATGCCTTCTGATGTTATGCACAAAAATGATCCCGCCAGAAAGTCCAAATAAACAAAATAGGTTTTCCTCTAATGCATATTGATTTAATCTCAGGATTCTCTTTTATTATAGTTGTGGCATGAATAAAATGTTTGTGAGGGCTCCAATTACTTGAACAACAATAGGTCTCTTAATACGATGCCATTCATTACTTATATTTATTTTGTATCTTGGCAAAAAATTGCTGTGATGTTTTAATTCAGTAGTTAAGTAAATAAGAGGTTTATTTGGCTAATTTTATGTCTTCCTGACAATTCTATGATGTTCTTACCATGCCCCATGCAGACTTTTCTATACAGTACACCGGAAACTTGAGTGGAAGTTTCTTCCCCATGACCACTCAAAGTAGGCCTAGGATTTACATTTATTTACTTTTTTTCCCCAACATTTTATTAGGAAAATGTAAAACACACAGCTAGGTTGAGAGAATTTTACACTGAACTCTAATGTAGGCCCCTACTACCATTAATATTTTATTTAACTTGCTCTATCACATAGCTACCTACCTATCTATCCCTTTACCCACCCATCAGTCCATCTCATCATACAATTATTAGTTTTATCATCTCAGTCATTTATCACAAGGTAATCCTCAATGAAAGCACCACCCAAGTCAAGAAATACATTTTTTCCAATAACATTGTCCACCCTCCCTATTTTTTTAGTCCTTAGGAAAGTAAGTGATACTAAAGGGAGGATTTTTTTTCATAAATGTGGAATTTTAAGGGAATTAACTCACTTTGCCTTCCTGTTCTCACTTTTTTTTGGTAGGCTTGTGTGTAAGTCAAAATGAAGAAAGAATTTCACACAAAAAAATTGTGCATACAACTTCTTCCTAGGTTTTCTAGTACTTTCCCTAACATATATTTGAATTTCTTAATAGTTCAAAACCCATAAGACTAAATATTTTTTAAATCATCAAATACACTGGGATAAGTCAGTAACAAGTAAGTAAGAAGTAAATCTCTTTCGTAAGTAAGAAGTAAATGGAATATTTGCTAATGTAAGTTTTCTAAATATGGGCAAGTTAGAGTTTGTATTTGCCATTATCAGGTGAAGCAGTTTGCATTGAACCTAATACAACCTAATGTTTTTTAATGTGTGATTTTTTTTCTGAATTCCCCTTGGACATGAATGCAGAAAACCACACAGTGAAGAAAGCTTTCCCTTTTTTGCTGTGGAATGATTTGACTTCTCACACTTCTGTTGGAATGAAAATTAGATTCAAGGACAGCTCTGTACCCGATAACTCTGACAAGGTGTGAAATGCTAAGGTTTGTATGGCTGCCATGAACATATGCAACATTTTTTTTTCTTTTCCTTTTTTCTTTTTCTTTTGTGTGAAGGCTTCAGGCTGTCTGTCCTGGAGTAAAGAAATTATACACGTGTGGCTCAGCTATCCCGTCTGTAATGTCCAGGTTCTCCAAATGCCAGCTCTATCAGGGAAATGCCAGCTCCCTAAGGGTTTCTTATGAATTAGGTAATTGTTTATAAGGATTGACAATGTCCATGGCTCTCCTAGTTTATTTTCTGAGCTTCTCCATTCTCACCAGCTGGCACACTTTGGAATCGTATTTGAAAGAATGTAGCAAAATTTTAGAACTTCCATGAATTAACAGAGGAAAAGTTAGCTATGAGTTAGAAGCAGGAAGGGACAAATGAGTGGATTTTTTTTGTTTACTTACATGAAAATATTACTATTTCTATATGATTGTGAAGGGTGGCATTGACAATTTATATCCAGAATACATTAAAATTCATATATTTGAGTTAAATACGATTTTAAATTTTTGATGAAGTCGTAAGATAAAAGTAAGGCCTATAGCCCTGTCAATGTGAAAAGTAATTATGAATATATGTCCACTTAAGTCTGCCATGAATCCACAAGTGAAAAATGAAGCCCTGGGGATGATGAACATAGAAGCTTAGTGACATGGACAGATAACCTCCAGTTCTTGGACTTTTTAAGCCAAAAATCAAGAGGATAATTTAAAGTTATGATACAAGATGAATATACAAAAATCACTGTATTTTTTTAAGTTTATTTTATTTATTTGGAAGGGGGGGGGAGAGAGAGAGAGAGAGAGAGAGAATGAACCCCAAACATGCTCTGTGCTGACAGCATACAGGGCTCAATTCCATGAATGGTGAGATCATGACCTGAGCTGAAATCAAGAGTTGGATGCTTAAGCAACTAAGCTACACAGGTGCCCTGAAATCAGTGTATTTCTATACACTAGCACACACTAGCAATGAATAACATGGAAATGTAATTAAGGAGAAATTCGCCTGGAAACAGCACGGAAAAAATAAACTTACCCAAAGAAGTGTAAGACTTGTACACTGAAAGCTACCTACCATTATTGGAAGAAATGAAAGAAGGTGTGAATATGACTCAGTAATTCACTACTGGGTATTTACCCAAAGAAAATAAAGACACTAATTTGAAAAGATATATGCACCCTATGTTTATTGAAGCATTATTTACAATGGAAAAGATATGGAAGAAATCAACCCATCAATAGATGAGTAAAGAAGATATGGTATGAAGTGGGAGACTAGAATATTCCTCAGTCATAGAAAAAGAACGAGATCTTGCCATTTGTGTGAATGGACCTAGAGGATACTATGCTAAGTGAAATAAGTCAAAAGGAGAAAGACATATGATTTTACTTACATGCAGAATATAAAAATAAACAAAACCAAAAAAAATAAACCAAGAAACAAACAGTAAACAAAACAAAACCTCTTAAATACAGAGAACAAACTGGTGGTTGCTAGAAGCGAGGTGGGTGGGGAGATGGGTAAAATAAACTGCAGAGATGAAAAGCACAGCATGAAGGAATATAATCGATAATACAACATTGTATGGTGGCAGATGTTCACTATCCTTATCATGGTGAGCATTCAGTAATGATAGATTTGTTGATAAATATGTTGTCCACCTGAAGCTAATGTAATACTATATATTAATTATACTTCAACAAAAAATTATAAAAAATAAATAAAGAAGACAAACAAATGCAAAACCATCCTGTGTTCGTGGGTTGGAAGACAACATTGTTAACATGAAAATACTTCTTATTTTAGTCTTCTTATTGCTGCTATACCATTTTACCACAATTTAGTACTTAAAAAACACACAGATTTATTCTTTTACAGTGCTGGAGGTCAGAGGTCCTCCAGAGAACAATAAGAATGGGGGTCTTAGATGCTAAAGTCAACATGTTGGGAGAGATGTTTCCTTCTGGAGGCTTCTGGGGGAGATTCTCTTTTTTGTCTCATCAAGCTCATAGAAGTTGACGCATTCCTGTTTGTGGCCATATTACTTCATTCTCTGCTTCCATCATCATATTGCCCTTTCTTAGAGTCAAGTCTCCCTGTGCTTTTCTCTTATAAGTACACTTAAGATTATGTTGGGCTCGCCAAAATAACCCAGGAGTATCTTATGATCTTTAACTTAATAACACCCGTGAAGTCTTTTTTGCCATGTAATATAACATATTCACGGGTTCTAGGGATAGTTATATGGACATCTTTTGTAGGGCTGGGGGCCATTACTCATTACCACACTCCCAAATTCATCTACAGAGTCTATGCAATGTCTCTCAAAATTACAATCGCTTTCATTGCAGAAATGGCAAAGCTAATTCTAAAATGTATTTGGAAACAAGAAATCCAGAATAGCCAAAGCAATCTTGAAAAAGAATAAAGTTGGAGAACTCACATCTCCCAATTTCAAAACTATAATGCTTCAGTATTTAGGACAGTGTGGACTGTCATAGACATACAGATCAATGAAATAGAATTAAGATTCCAGAAATAAATATGTACGTCTATGGTTAATTGAATTTGAACAAAGATGCCCAAACCATTCACTGGGAGAAAAAGGGTCTTGTCAACAAATGGAGTAACTGGATATTCATATGCAAAAAAAATGAAGTTGGACCTTGCCATGTCACGTTATTAAAAAAATAGCTCAAAATGGATAAAAGACCTAAATGTAAGAGCTAAAACTATAAAACTCTTAGAAAACATAGGTATAAGTCTTTGTGATTTTGAACTGGGCAACATTTTCTTAGATATGACGCCAAAGCATAAGCAACCAAAGAAAAAATAGATAAATTTGACATCATCAAAATTAAAAGCTTTTGTATGTCAAAGGACACTATCAGGAAAATGAGAAAACAAATCACATAATGGGAGAAAATATTTAAAGTCATGTATCTGACAAGAGTCTGGTATCCGATATATATATATATATATAAAGTACCCTTACAATTCAACAATAAAAAGACAAATAGCCTAACTTAAAATTAGGTCAAGGATTCAAATAGACATTTCTCCTATGAAAATATACAAAATGGTCAGTAAGCACATGAAAATATATGCAATACCATTAGTCATTAGGGACATGCAAATCAAAATCACAGTGAGACATCACTTCATAGCAATTAGGATGGCTACAGCAGTAATTTTTTTAAAAGGACAATAAATACTGATGAGAATATGGAGAAACTGGCACCTTCATATGTTGCTAGTGGGAGTATAAAATGATGCAGCTGCTTTGGAAAAGTTAGTTCTTCAAGAAGTTAAACAGACTTACTGCAAGACCCAGCAATTCCACTGCCAGTTATATACCCAAGATAACTGAAAACATATGCTCCTGTAATATTTATAGAAGCATTATTCATAACAGCCAAAACCTCATAGGAACAATCCAAATATCCATCAACTGATGAATGCATTAACAAGATGTGGTATTTACATACGTACAATAAACTCTTATTCATTCATAAAAAAATGAAATACTGATACGTGTCATAGGATGGATAAACCATGAAAACATTAAGCTAAGTGAAGGAAGCTAAGCTCAAAAGGCCGCATATGATTCTATTTAGATGAAATATCCACAATTGGTAAATCCATAGAGACAGAAAGTACATTAGTAGTTGCCAGGAACTGAGGAGAAAAATGATGGGCAGTGACTGGTAATAAGATTTTTTTTTAATTGCTAAACATATCCTGGAATTAGATAGTGGTAATGATCGAACAGCCTTGCAAATATACTAAAAACCAGTGAATGTAAAAAAATTAAAGTATTAAGGAGTTCTTGTTGTGATGAGCACCTAGTGTTATATGAAGTGGTGAATCACTATACTGTAAACCTGAAGCTAATCCTACACTGTATGTTGACTGGAATTTCAATAAAAACTTAAAAAAATAAAGTATGCATTACAGATAGAAGGATGGAGTTTAGAGTTATTCCTAAGTCCAGAAAACAAATAAACTCTCTATTCTCATACTCTGAATAATGTTGACAGGTTTTTTATTTTACTGTGTATAACTTTTTGGGAATACAACCAGAGATACTGAATATCCAAAGGTTAAAAAACTCCGTGGTCTGTTCTAGAGTAGGGAAAAAGATATCTCATGTTTTCAACTCTCTTTAACAGGATAAGAAATTGATGTCTCAAATACCGAGCCTGTGTATCCAGACTGTTTATATGTAAGAGTGGCAAGGGACATGGAGTGTTTGTTACAGAGAGGAAGGTTACTATGTGTTATAGACCAAATGTTTGTGCCTCCTCAAAATTCATATGTTGAAACCCTAATCCCTGATGTGATAATATTTGGAGATGGGACCTTTGTGAGGATATTAGGTTTAGATGAGGTCATAAAGATGCTTACCCTCTGCGATGAGATTAGTGTTCTTCTAGGAAGTGGAAGAAAGACCATAATTTTCTCTCTCTGTAAGGACACAGCGAGAAGGCAATTGTCTGCAAACCAGGAAGAGAGCCCTTTTCCAGTACTGAATGTGCCAGTACTTTGATTTTGGACTTCCTAGCCTCTAGAATTGTGAGAAATAAGAGTGTAAGCCAGTCACTTCCTGGTATTTTGTTATAGTAACCTAAGCTAACTAATACAATATGGAATAAAATAGGAAAAGGAGAATGGGAAAAAGAAAGTCAGGGAATAAGAAATATATTTGTTTAGTATAACAGAGTTCAGGTCAGAAAGAGATTTGTAAAGACAATTGGTGTAATATTATTTGTTGTTTTATTTTTTTAATTAAAAATGTTTCCATGGACCACAAATAGACTGTAGATGGAATATAACATTGCTCTGTTGATCTAGGTCTCTTTAATTCTTTTTAAAAATGAAATTGTAGAATAGATATGCTTATTAATTTTTATCCATGTAGGAGTCATAGAGAGAATGTTGTTTTCATTTTGTATATTGTGATATAATTATATACACACAATTTTTAATGCCTTTTAGGAAAATACAATGAAGCAGGCAAAGAAAAGGATCTGTTGAATTCTTTTGATTTGAAATGGTTGTTATATTTTTCTTTATTTGTTTGTAATGAACTGGGTCATTCAGAATGAGAGTTCAGGGTGAGTAGGAAGTAAAGATTGCAGATTAATGGGGCAGAAAATGAAAATAACAGGGCAGAACGAGAGCCTTGCCAATGGTAAGGGATATGGCCAAGTGTGATAAGATGGAGAATTCTCTGTACATTTGAGAATAAAGCTCCCTCCCATAATGAGACATCCAAATGATCATCCTATCAGCCATTTAGACCAAGTGTCATTTTGCTATTCCTGGGACTCCTTCAGATACATACCACTGTACAGGCTAGCAAAGAATAGCAACAAACCTGAGTAACTAAATAAACAAATTAGAACAATAGGTTACTAGACTTTTGTAAATAGTAAAGTTGTAAACAGAGATAGATTCAGGTTTATATGCAACCTGACTAGTTTCTCTAAATATATACTACCTTACCTTCACGCCAACTGCATTCTTTTCTGGTCTTCATGGGGAGTTTGTCTTTTCAACTTCAGTTCAAAGTGATGCTTCCATGAAGCATCACTTAGAAGTCTGTCCTAGATTTGTCTTTTAAACTCAGTGCTGATAGCTATGTGAACTTGGGGTAAATGATTTATCCTCTTAAGCCTTATTTGCTCATCTGTAAAATGTACATTTTTGTCCCAGAAGCATAGACCCGCAGAGATTAAATAATGTCTGTGAAGTATTTTGCACAGTACCTGAAGGAGTAAGCACCCAATTAATGATATTACATAGCTAGTGTTTGTTCAACTCTGAGGCTCCATATCAGACATTACATTTTCCTTCTCTAGATATGCATTAAACATAGTTAATGTTCCCATGTTGTTCTCAAGGGACATGTTCATAAATGACTTTAGCCTTTCTCTTTTCCCTTAAGAGCTGTGATCTCTTGAGCTCTTTCCACTCAATTTCTGTATTTCACAATCTCTGCTCTTGAATTGGCACTGGTGTCTCAATTCCTTGCCTCCTTCTAATTCTCTTATATCAAACTCTAATCCTCAAGCTTTACATGTAAGAAGCATTCAAGAATTTTAGGCAGATTCTTTTCAAAGTGCAAGAAAACTAGCCATATACTCTGTATTCCTTGTGCTACATTTTTGGGCAGGAGAAACTAAAAGAAAAGCGATGAGGCTCCCGGAAGTCCTGAGAGGGTTTCCATACAGGAACTATAAAGGCCTATGCCTCCTCACTGACGTTTGCTCTCTCAATCATCCGTGCCACACCATTACTCCTCAGAAATTGTTTTTTTCCCCCAAATTCTGTTAAAGATAAAAGATATCTGTAAACTACAGATGAGCACCTTACAATGCATGCAGAAATAGATTCTGTCAAACATAAATACAGGTACTATTTGTGTAGTATTGCTAAGGGATTTCTCAAACTTCAATGCTTAATCATCACTTTATTAAAGATGCAGATTCCTAATTCATTTGGTCTGAAAATAATCTCAAATGAATTTAATAGAGGTAGTTCATGTACCACACTTCGAGAAATGCTGCCTATGAAATGCTACCTAAGAATTTACACCTTAAGAAAAAAAGCAAAAGCCCAAAGATGTTTCTATATGCACTAACAGAACATAGTATATAAACGATTTACATATTTATAAAAACAAAAAAGCTTTTGCATGTACCTTGAACAATTTTACTCTGTATCTTAAGCATTTAATTTTAATTTAAGCTAGGTAAAATAAAGCAATCCTTTGCTTATCTCAAGGACTGTATTCTTGCAACTTTCAGAATGAAAGTGCTAGAAGTAGAAGTCAATTCCCCATGAGAAATGATATAAAATCCGAGGATTGCACACCCTTTTTTATGAATTACAATCCAATGGTGACTTTGCTCTTATTATCCTTAGGAAATGGCTTGCTTTTGCCAAGATTTTCAGAGAAAACTCTGAGAGATCGATTCTTAAGACATCAGAAGAAAATATCATTAACCACTCAGAAACTGCAGGCAATAGGCAAAGTCCACTAAATGGGAAAAGTTTTCCCTAGGAAGAACCTCATTATAGTGTTTCATGTGGGTGCTTCAAGGAAGAAACTGCTAGGTGACAAAATGATTTTGATATTATGGAAGTTCATTTAAAAAGGATTCTGTCTGTAATGAGATGGGGGTGCATGACCCATGGAAGGACTAGAAGCAGCAGCTGAAGAATAGGTGATGGCAAAGGGAAAAAAATAAAAGCAAAGCTGTGATAACCTTAGCAATCAGATGTCTCATGGAATTGAGAGAACGAGACCATCAGCGAGAATGAAAAAAAGGACAAAGCATATATATGGTTTTAACTCTTCTCTGTCTCTGTCGCTCTATCTCTCTCTTACACACACACACACACACACACACACACACGCACACCCCAGAATAGATCATATTTTCATTTAAGTAATTATAATTACTTGTTCAGATGCACAATCTAACTTTATAGATTTTTTTGATTCTGTGTCTCACTGTTTTATTGTCATATATATGTATATGTATATAATATATGTATATGCATATAATAAAAATATGTATGTGTATATATATGTGTGTATATATATATACACATATACATACATATATATACACATATATACATATACACATATATACATATATACATATATATACATATATACATATATATTTGTGTGTGTGTATATATATATATATATATATATATATATATATATATATATACTGCTCTTGCTTTAAAATTCAACAGAGACCATTGAAAATTAAAAGTATTCAGGCACTTTTCTTTTTCCATTTACATATAAAATTTTAATCTTTTCCAATCTGGGTTTTATTTTCAACTGAGTCTAAAATCTCTCCAGAGCTAGCTAGTGTTCTTTTTCTGGACAACATTAATATTTTGATTCATTGTTTTCAATTTTTTTGGCAAGGTCTTACCCTCACCTATTTTTAAAACTTTAAAAAACGTTTATTTTTTGAAAGAGACAGAGTGCGAGCGGGGGAGGAACAGAGAGACAGGGAGACAGAGAATCTGAAGCAAGGCTCCAGGTTCCTAACTGTCAGCAAAGAGCCTGAAGTGGGGCTCAAACTCACCAACCATGAGATCATGACCTGAGCCAAAGTCAGATGCTTAACCAATTGAGCCACTCAGGCACCCCAACCTCATGTATTTTTAACCTTCACTTCAGAAACTTAGCCACTTCCTTCATTCTAAAATATTACTTTTTAACTTGATTTGGTCCTTTCCCTCTTGAACTCACTTAGATTTATTTTCTTTGTTAGAATGTTTCCCTTTCCCTTTCCTTTGCTTCCCTTCTCCTCTAGTAATCCCTTCTCATTATTTCTTTGTTCTTTCTTTTTTTTTTCTTTTCTCTCCTTCCCTCTCTTCTTTCTTCTCTTCCATATTTTTCTTCCTTGTCTTCCTCTTCTTTTTCCTTCTTCTTTGAGGTTCACTAGGAGAATTCTATTTATTCCTTTCTGTACCCAGAAAGAGATCAGTTCATTTATAAATATCCATTTTTCTACCTTGGGGTAATTCACATACTCTCTAGGTCTATATTCTTCAGTCTATTTTTTTAAACATATCTCCATTTTGCTGTCCAATCAAAGTCTAAAATGAGTCAAATACAGGTATATAGTCTTTCTGTAAAATAACATGCTCATTTTTTCCCATTATGACATTGGCACCACCATTCCCCAGATTTTTAATACCTAAAGTCTTAGTCATCTTTAAATTTGTTCTCTTTCTTCCATGGCCTAATTATTAACAAATAGATTGGTTCTTTTGACCATCATTGATAACTCCCTTACTTTTCTGCTTTTATATTTATGACTAAATCTCTAACTCTCACCAACTCATATCTGAACCATTATATGGCATTTTACCCAATCTCTTTGCCTGTAAGAGTAAAGAATCCAGAAATCTAATGTTACAAGAACACATGGAAAACAAAGGAGATTATTCAAAGAAGAGCGAATTGAGAGAAATGATATTAGTGGTCATATCTCTTCCAACACTGGCATTCCATGGAATATACTAACTTAGGTTCATGGTTTTATTATATTTATATTTTTACTTACTATTACTTAGTTTTCTGAACCTGCCAGGAAACAAAAAATAAAGACCACAGTATTGTGAGATATTGTCAAACATCACCAAAAAGAAAAACAAAAAACAAAAACACTCCAAACCTAGTGGTAAGACAAAGCTGGTTTTATTGCTTACTGAGGCAGGGACAGCAGTGCCCTGACAGTATATTAGAGGGAAAGAATAAATTTGGGATATTTAATAAGATTCTGAAGTCAATTTTAAGGTGCATTTCCAATTTAGGAACTTGTTTTAGATTGATTAAAATCATAAAATAATAATTTAGAGTTTGTAGATATAGAAGGTCAACAGTTTTGAGTAAAGAAGTTCTAAGAGTTAAGGTAGAAGTTGTCCTATGATCTTTCTTTTTATATATATTTATTTTTGAGAGAGTGTGTGTGAGTGTGAGTGGGGAGGAGCAGAAGATCCCAAGCTGCTCCTGCTGACAGCAGAGAGCCCAATGTGGGACTCAAACTCATAAACCCTGAGATCGTGACCTGAGCTGAAGTCAGACACTTTACCAACAGAGCCACTCAGGTGCCCCTGTCTTTTGCTCTTTCTATTAAGTAATTGATGAGTCTTTCAACAACTCTTGGGGGAACATTTAGTCATTTGTAGCTTTTATCTTCCCAGACAAGGGTTTCCTGAGATAGTAAAGTTATGTTGAACTTTTTTTTAGAGTCTCCATCTCTTCGCAAAGAAGATTTTAAAACACTTACATAGGGTTTTAAAACATATATTACAACTGCAAAAATAAAATTTTATGAGAAAAATGAGCATAAAATCTCTCACTTCCTGGAAACAGGTGCTTCTGTTTTTCTACTAACTTCAAGAAACTTATGTTTTCAGCAGTTTCACTTTATAGGAGAATAGCACACCTAAATCAAGACACACAAGCTCAAATGCCCAGTTGGGCCAGGAACAAAATATTAATGTGTCAAGATGTGGGTTCCAAATAGGAGTTCTTAAGGACTGTAGGAACGAAGGAGCTAGGGAACATTCTCCATTTAAAACCACTCACATACAAGTTAAAACATTATATTTAAAAAAAATTAATGTTTATTCATTTTTTGAGAGAGAGAGAGACACACACACACAGCATGATCGGGTGGGGGGTGCAGAGAGAGAGAGGGAGTCATAGAATCAGAAGCAGGTTCCATGCTCTAAGCTGTCAGCACAGAGCCCCAAGTGGGGCTCAAATTCACAAACTGTGAGATCATGACTTGAACCTAAGTTGGACCCTTAACCCACAGAGCCACCCAGCCTCCTCAAAATTAAAACATTTTAAACCATGTCCTGGTCATACACAATCTATTTTCAGGCTAGCTTCTACTTGAAGGCCACCATTTGCAACTTTTTTTTTTCCAGTTGGAAGGACTATGATAATCTTAGAGATGTTTGATATTGATTATAAAGTCAGAAAAATGCTTGTAAGAGTTTCCCTGTGTCCCCCCAGCCAGTTAGCACTAGATATGCATAGCCCTTCACAGTTAATCAAAGGGTTAAGTATCACCAAGCTCTCTAGTGACATGGAGAAACAAAATGTCAATCCTCACAGCTCAGAATAAAGTGAGAGGATAAAGAGCTATAATAACATTTGGAGAAAAATCACAGTTCTTTTGATTATGGAAGACATTCATTCTTTAGCAAGGCAAACAAAATTTCACAAATGCTTTTATTTTTATGTATTTGTGTTTGTTTTTCAACATTGATAAGTATTTAAAAGCATTTGAAAGCCTGTGCCTCTTCACAAAATCATCATCTTCCACTGTAGATTTGAAAGAAGTGAAGTAATTGGGGAAAACAACATTGGCAAACCTCTTCAATAGAGCGATGAAGTCAGCTATTACTCTAGCATGATTCCTGGTGTGAGCGTGTAAATGATCATTTGGTTCTTGGTGTCAATGTTTTCAGATCTGGGTCTTTTGGTGTATGAATCTTCAGGAGTTACATACAATATGTTGATCATATTCTACAGCAGCAAAGGCTGTAGTGATCTGCTTTGTCTAAGATCAGTCTCATTGCCATTATTAAGAAAATCTCTCAAAACCTTCAAAGGCAGGCTGCTAGTCCTAAGTACAAACTACTAAACTGTGGCATAAAATTTAGTAAACCCAATTAAACTGGGACTGTTAGTGGAGGTAATTTATTAGTCATGTGAATGCCCCTTCTCTTGGGTCACTCTGTTTATGGTATGGACTAATCTAGAAAATCATACGGGGCATAGTTCTGTTAAAAGCCTCAATCAGTGGGCTCTGTATTGCTTGAAGTGTTTAATATTCCATTTAAGATAACCCATTTCAGGGCAGCTGGAAAAAAACAAACAAACAATGCTGCAAGTCCATCTGCCAACTGAGCAATCTACATCTTTTGGATGACAATGCCTTAAGCATTTGTTAGTGGCCTCCTTGAAATATGGAGAAAGAAAAGATGCACCTTGTCAGCAGAAGCAAAGGTGGCCACATAATTGATGCATCGTTATCCATTTCCAACAGAAAAGCTAACTCTTATCTCTGCAATCTAAGCATGCAACATGGGCTCTCAATATGCCAGCTCTGGAGTGTAGGGGGCAGTGGAAAGGTGGGTAACAGTGTTGGTAGCTGTCATTCTAAGCCAAGGAAAGTCTATTAGAGATGTGTCCATTCTCTAATCTGACTGCTTTCAGAAGGCTGCTTGATGTCTCCTGAATAATGTATAAAGGAAATAGGAACCTCTGTTGCTCCACGATGCCCCCTGAAACTGACACGTCATTGGAGGTTACTTCACCATCTTCAAACTTTGGCTCTCCCCACAGGGCTGGCAGTGATATCGTTTATATGAAGTCACCTCAATCTTCCCAGTATAGTAGAGTTTACTCTGTTGACTGCATTCCTCACTTATTTTTGGTAATACAAGGTATTCACATGTCTCAGATAATTTAGAGCCAGATGGAAGCATTTTATCCTTCAACGTAAATTTTAGTGAATGAGAAGTGAACCAGAGGACTTTGGTGTTCTCCAACTTACAAATAGGCCAGGACAGAAACACATACATAACTGACAGAAAACTGAAGAATAATATAACTTTCTGTTGTTTTTATTTATTTATACACTCGGATCCTGCCAGGTATTTCTTTTGAACGATGGTCTGAAACTAATCTATTTTAGATCTAAACTAGAATGATATTATGTAAGTTTTGGAAGAAAAATTAGAGGCATCTAATTACCTGATCAGATCATAGATTAGACAACACATTAATGGAAGAATCAGATGCTGTCATTAAGGGAAGGATCAAATGACCCAGCCCCAGAATTTTCTGCTTGGTCATTTTACTCTACCATACTCTCCCAAACTCCATTGTCCTGAAGGCCAAGGATCTTTTCCTCTCCATATCAAGCCTAGTTTCTGGCCCAAAGTAGTCTTTTTGAAAATGACATGAAAGGAGGAGCCTGAGAGGAAAAGCTCCTCACTGTATCAATGGTGTTGAGGTTATAATTATGAAAGCAAATTACTAATTTATATACAGTTTGACATAAGACATCAAATTCCTATTAGAACAGAAAATGCATGGGCGCTCCTGGGTGGTTCACTTGGTTAAGCAGCTGACTCCTGATTTTGGCTCAGGTCATGGTCTCCTGGTCATGGGATTGAGCCCCACACTGTCAGTGCAGAGCCTGCTTGGGGCTCTTTCTCACCCCTCTCTCACCCTCACCCTCACCTCACTTGCGCACGTGCTCTCTCTCTCTCTCTCTCTCTCTCTCTCAAAATAAATAAGTAAACATTTTAAAAAAGAACAGAAAATGCATAGGAAAATAACCACTCAATTCATAGATCTCAAAGTATAATTTGGTAGTTATTTGCATTACATTACCTTCAGTGTCCCCCATTCCAAGCTTATTAAAGCAGAACATTTAGGATCAGGGCTTAGGAATTTACATGTTTAATATATTTTCATAATCTTATTCATACTGATTCATCTTCACACTGAAGTTTGAAAAACACTTCATTCAGCTGTTAAGGCTCCAGCAAGGATCCTCACATAATTTCCAGTGAGAAGTTTATTTTATCTTACTTAAATAACTAGATGTATGGGCAGGGATGGTAATACTGAGTGCATGTATAGATGAGGACATTCCAATCAGGCAGAGTCAAGAATTCCCATGGAAGAGGGGACAGAGAAACAGTGACCGTGGTTTCAGGTTCTGGGGTTGTCTCCTTGTCTGGGCCTGATATTCCAATGAGCCACAGGGAATTGGGCATAGCAGTAACCCTCATTCATAAAAGTTGCCACCTTCTCTGATATTTCACACACACACACAGAAGTTTCCTGATATTTTGAATTAAGACACCCTCCCATCCCAAGGGAGCCATTTTCCCCTATTTTCAGTCATTAGCAATGAACTCCTTTCTTACTGTTATCTGGAATTTGTATTGAAGATTTCAAATTATCCCTTAGTTCTTAACTATGTTAAAGAAGTAATTTTCAGTTAAAACATGAGTCACTACAAAGGTAATCCTGTATAAAGTATAGAAATATAGGCAGTATAAGGGGCTCCTGGGTGGCTCAGTCAGTTGAGCGTCCGACTTCGGCTCAGGTCATGATCTCCCAGTGTGAGTTCAAGCCCCGCATTGGGCTCTGTGCTGACAGCTCAGATCCTGGAGCCTGCTTCCGATTCTGTGTCTCCCTCTCTCTCTGTCCCTCCCCCGCTCATGCTCTGTCTCTCTCTCTGTCAAAACTTTAAAAAATAAACCTTAAAAAAAGTTTTAAAAAGAAATATAGGCAGTATTAAAAAATTGTATTTATTTAGCCACATGTATCTTTCTAACCTATTTATAGGCATAACTGAAGTATAGCTAACATATAATAAACTGCACATATGAATGCCTATCATTTGACAACTTTTGACATCAGTATACATCCATGAAACCATCATTAAAATCAAGATAGTGAACATATCTATCAACTTGCAAGACTTTCTTGGGTCATGCTTTTTGTAAGCCTTCTCTTCACTCATTTCAGCCCACATCTACTTACACACATTTAATTGCTCCTAGGCTGTCTGTCACTATGAATTAGTTTGTTTTACCTAAATTTTCTATAAATAAAATCATATAGTATGTACCTTTTACTGTCTGGCTGCTTTCACTCAGAATAATTATTTTGGTATCCACCTATAATATAACAATGGTTCATTACTTCTTATGACTGAATAGTATCCCAGAGTATAGATATACAGTAGCTGGTGTAAGCATTCATTTCTTGATACCTTTGGGTTGTTCTTAGTTTTTGGCTATAACAAATAAAGCTGCTGTGAACATTTGTGTACAAGCCTTTGAGTATATTGCTTCTTTTCTCTTAGGTAAATTCCTAGCCTGTATCAAGTGGTAGGTGTGTGTTTAATATTATAAGAAGCTGCCCAATTGTTTTCCCAAAGTGTACCATTTTATATTCCAATCAGCGTATGAGAGTTTTAGTTCTTCCACATCCTCACTAATTTGAAATGGTATTTGAATTTTAGCCATTATAATAGTTGTACCACATCATGGTTTTCACTTGAATTTCCTTGATTATTAATGATATTGAGCATCTTTTCATTTTACTCATTTCCTATCTCTGTATTTTCTTTGGTGACATTTATTTACTGAATGTCTTATTTTCCTGTTATTAAGATCTGAGGCTTGTTACACATCCTGGTTAAAATCCTTAATCATATGTGTGCCTTGCAAATGTTTTCTCCCAAACTGTTGTTCTCTCTTCACTATCCTAGAAGTATTTTTTTCAAAAGCAAAAATTTTAGTTTTGATGATGTCTTATTTATCAATATTTTCTTCTGGGGATCATGCTTTTGATGTCATATCTAAGAAATCATTGCTTACCTAAAGGTCACAAAGATTTTCTCCTCTATTTTCCTATAGAAGTTTTATATAGGTTTTACATTTACGTTTATGATCCCTTTTGAGGATTTTTTTTAGTGTTGTTTCTTTGGTATATTCTATGAGGCATGGCTCAAAGGACAAATGGCTTCTTCAAAGATCTGTCTCAATGTCCACATTCTCCAGGCAGGACTCCTGTATTGTTATCCATGAAGGGAATTAACAAAATTTGAAATCTATATGGAGTGACACAGGCTGAATCCAAAGCACATACACAACCAGAGTTTATGAAGGTAGGAACACAGGATGACTGCTACATAAATCCTTTCAAGTTATGGTTTCTCTTTTTCTATTCCTACTGAACAAGATGTTTTTTACTACACTTGTTTTAATGTTTATTTATTTTTGAGGGGGGAGAGGCAGAGAGAGGGAGACACAGAATCTGAAGAAGGCTCCAGGCTCTGAGCTATCAGCACAGAGCCTGATGTGGGGCTCAAACTCACAGACTGTGAGATCATGACCTGAGCTGTACTTGGAGGCCTAACTGACCGAGCCACCCAGGTGTGCCCTGAAAAACATATATATATGCATATTATATATTATTATATTATATTATATTATATTATATTATATTATATTATATTATATTCTCTAGCTCTGATCCTGATGGAAGTATCTGGAGAACTAAAAACCAAGATTGGAAGGGATGGTGCACAGAACAGCTTCCTGATACTATTAATATATATTCTCTATCTGCTACAGTTTTGTAACAGAAGCAACTCCCTCCTCTTAACTTCTTGCTTTTTATCTCCTCAGCCTGCTAACTTACACACTGAGAAATCATGGGGAACAAAGAGCCTAGGGCATTAGCCCTCTGATGTGAAACAAAGGGAGGGTGTGAAATACCTCATACCACAATTATGAAAACATAAACCTAGCAACTTATGAATTTTTCTGAATTTATTTTAAAATATTTAATTTTATACAGGTGCTCACCTGCAGTTTCTATACATAAACATTCAGCCAAAGTACCATTTTCATTAACAAGATTGACTGCTAATGAGACAATGTCTATACCACATTGTTAAATGAAAAATTCGGGTATGAAAAATAGGTAGAGTTATGAGGCTGCTTTGAAAAAACATTTTTTTCTATGCATATTATAATACTATACGTGTATACACAAAAATGACCAAAAAAATCTCCCAGTGGTAAGAAAGTAATTTTTATTTAATTCTTTGTGTTTTCCTGTTATTAAATTTTTTTTCTAACAACTGTTTTCTTTTATAAAATTATTTTATATAAAGTATCTAAACAGCCTTAAAAATCATATCGGAAAAACACTGGCAATTATATAACCACAGGTTTCTGTAAACCTGCTAAACAGAATTTTCCTCAATAATAAAATGTTTACTGTGGTACACATATCAGCAAAGTAGTGAGCCTGTGGGCTGGTAACTGTGATATGAAAAACAGAATGCTAAAAACATATCCATTAAGACATTAAATTCTACAATGGAAATATTCTACCTTTATCACTCACTATTTGGATTGCTCAGTTCACGTTAGGCCCTTGTTAGAATTCCAAAGGGTTTGTTGCAGGAGGAGAAGCTCTCCCACATCATTATTTAAGTCTGTAAAACAATTCTGTTCTAAGACACTGAAGATGAACTCCTGAGGTTGAACAAAAGGATTCACTTGTCTCACCAGAAATTCAAAGTCGTTATGAAACAGAAATCCTGCTTCCCCTCAGTAATAGAGTAGCCATAGTCACAGCATCACGCTGGCTTGATCATAATCTAACACTTCATGCGTCAGACAATAACTTGATTTGTCAAGAGAATATCCCTGTGAGGGCTGCCAATAGTATTGATGCCCACTGAAGAGGATATAATTAAGCCCTTGGTGAGCTAATTTCATTTTCTTTTTTAACAATGTGGGGTGCATAAGTGTAAAATACAAAATAGAAGGTGCTAAGAAACCTTGCTGCGCCCAAATCCAGAACAAGGGTTTAACCTCTCTTTGATCTGATAAAGGATGTTTAGAGACATTCAAAACACCCTTTCCTGAAATATCCCACACTCACAGGATATGTGTTTGTTTCTACCAACTAAGCACCATCAGGCTTTCTCCATGTAAAACTGTTTCTTCCAAATTAACTGCAGAAAAGCTTAGTGCCTCATGTTTGTTACCTGCTTCTGTTATGGCTTGAGGACAGAGAAATGGATTCTGATTCACTTTACCCTGTGAGCAGTTTGGAGCAAAGGTATTTGTTGATTAGGGTAATTTCTTAGAAGCTTGTTATTTACTTGGGAACATCCATTACCCAACAATTGGAAGGATAAGGAGTTGAATCAGCCATATTTTTAGTTAAGATAAAAATTTTATGTTGAGACAAGCAAGTAGCAGATTAATAGTAATCTTAATCATGCCCATGCAGGGATAAACTGTGAGGTTGCATGAGGGAAGTTTTCAACTATGTCATTTCTATTACAAAGAAATAACATCTATATCCAAAATTCTCTTCACCTTTTACCTTTCCCCACCTTCCTGAACTAAGCATAATTCCTTTCAAAACACTAGGAAGGAGTTCATTACACATATTACACATCTTGGTAAAAAATATTACATTAGTAGGAGGATTGAAAGAGCTGCAAAGATTATTTTGAGTTCAGCCCCAAACCGATAACCAATAAGATAAGCATGTTGATTTAGTAATTTGTACCTCTCTAAACCCTGGGCTCATCCCTGCTGCGATGCACAGGCTGCACGTTATGCCAGAGGCTGAGTCAAGGGCAGGGTGGAGAATAGCCCCTGCATAGAAGTCCTCACAGTGTGGTGGCAAAGCCAGATTGTTAGTGAGAGGAGGAAGAGGATTATTGAAATATATTTTAAATTTATTACCTTATGGTCAGAGCACATCTAGGTGGTCATTGTGCCCCTGACATACACACATACATACATACATACATACATACATACATACATACATACATATATTTAGGTTCTAGAGGCTCCAAAATTATCATGGTACAGGCAGGGCCAGTAAGCGGGACAAACCAAATCTGAATTTGTTCACGAGAAAGGGCACAAGGAGAGTGAATGTAATGTACAGGTCCTCACTTGCCATTGTTGGTTATTTACTCTCTTTTTGCCTTGTCTTCCTATATTCCCAAATTTCCAGAGCTTTTAACTTCCTGGGTTCTCCACTCTAAAAGGAGATGTTATCCAAAACTCTATTAACATTTATATGCATGTGTTTAATAGGTTTTGTCCTAGCTTCATTGGAAGTTTCAAAAGGAACAAAGAGAGAAAATATAAACAAAAACGAACTCAGACTTGTGGCACCTCAGTTGGGGAGAACTTTGGAGGCAAAAGATCTTCTCTCAACTTCCTACCTCAGGAACCATGAGGACTTCTCTATGTATGAGATCAGCTGTGATTTCCCTCATGGGTTGTCTGTGGTGTTTTATTCTAAAAGGTAATTCAAGATTTGGGAGGCCACACATGTAATGAAGAGAAAAGTGAAGAAATGAAGACAGTTTTCTATGTCATCGGTCCACAGTGTCTGAATACACTGGGAATCCTTTTAAAAATTCCTTGCAAGTAATAATACCAGACTAATAGTGTTTTAAGCAAATAGTGGTTTGTTTCTCTCACATAACAAGGAGTCCAGAAGCAGTCACTGACATTAAGCATCACGGATCGACACATAGACCTTTCCTTGTCATATTTCTTTTTCTAACTTCACCATTTTTGTCACAGACCAATCCCTGAAGCTCATAAATTAGCCCTAACCGTTTCCCACTTTTTTATATTTGACTTTCTCTCCTGTATCAGAAAAAAACAACAATAACAACAAAAACCATCAACTGTTCAGGAAATGTATCTAGACTGACTTAGGAAGGTACCTCTTTATCTGGGCGATTCCTCCCATTGGCTATCCCTATTTCTGTGTTTATCAAGCTTGTCCCACTTGGAATTTGTTTTGTTTTTGATCCCAGTACCAGACATTGTTCCTTACACACTGCTTTCCACTCCTCCCCCAAACAGGTTTTCATAGATTTTGAAGCTTCAGGATTTTGAATTTTTAAAAAACGTTACCATTTTAGTGTCCCATGACAGCACACCCCAGTTCTACTACAGTTCTTGATGTTTTATGAGTATTCATTGCCTTAACTGCTGATATTGTCAAATGTCTCTCTTTTCTCCTTATCCAGCTCTATGCTACATTTACTTTCTCTTTTAATTACCTTCTCTCATCCAAACACAAACTCTTTGTTGGTCTGGTGCATCCAACTTTGCATCTATAGCCAACTCTATTCTCCTGACATTGGGAATGCTATTTATAATTGCTTTCTCTATGTCTCAACCTAAAAGGTTCATTAGAACCTTGTTTTCAAAATTTCAAAATGTAATTGATGGCAAACAATCTACATTAAAAGTATGTTCAAAATCATTAACCATTAGGTAAATGCAAGTTAAAACCACAATGAGTTATCCACCTGCCAGAATGACTAAAGTAAAATATAAATGCTGGCAAAGATGTGGAGACATTGGATCACTCACACATTGCTGGTAAGAATGTAAAATAGCATAGCTTTTCTGGAAAATGGTTTGATGCCTTTTTGCAACTATCATGTGACCCAGATAGCACTCTTGGGCATTTATCCCAGAGAAATGAAGAATTATGTTCACCACTAAAACCTATACATGGATGTTCATAGCAGCTTTACTCATAATAGTCAAAAACTGAAAACAACCCAGATAACTTTTAACAAGTGATTTGTTAAAGGATACCATGGAATAATATTTAACAATAAAAAAGAATGAACTATTGACATATGACAAATTTCTAGGAAATTAATTACACTTAGTGAAATATGGCAATCCCAAAAGATTACATACTGTATGACTCCAATTATACAACATTTTTGAATTGACAAAATTTTAGAAATGAAGAATATATGGTTGTGGTTCCCAGGGGTTGGCATCTGGGTGAAGTGGGGACAGGGAGGAAGATATGATTTAATAAAATGTCCATATGAAGGATCATTGTGCTGATGGAAATGTTGTGTATGTTAGCTGTATGAATGTAAATATACTAGTTGTGTTCCTACTATACTTCTGTGAGATATAACTGTTAGATGCGGAAATCGTAGATGGGATTTCTCTGAATTATTTCTTACAACTTCATGTGAATCTATAATCACCTTAAAATAAATTATTTAATTAAAATTTTAATTACATTTGTTTAGGATAGTGTACATAAATAACCTGTAAAAGTTGAGACAGCAAATAGAAACTACTTTATTTCCTAGAATGAGAAAATTCCTCTTAAAAATTACATTGCATAATATAAGTGTATCCTTTCTTCTTATTAAAAATATTTATTTATTTATTTATTTATTTATTTATTTATTTATTTACTTATTTCAAGAGAGCACAAGTGGAGCAGGGGGGAGACAGAGAGAGGGAGAAAAAGAATCTTAAGCAGGTTCCTCGCCCAACACTTGATCTTACAACCATGAGATTATGACCTGAGCGGAAATCAATTATCTGATGCTGGTGTGCCTGAGTGGTTCAGTCAATTAAGCATACAACTTTTGATTTAAGCTGGGGTCACCATATCATGGTTTGTGAGATTGAGTCCTGTGTCATGCCAGAGCCTCCTTGGAATTGTCTCTCTCCCTCTCTCTGCTCCTCCCCTGCTCTCTCTCATGTGTTCTCTCTCTCTCTCTCTCTCTCCTCTCTCTCTCTCCCTCTTAAAATTATAAACATTAAAAAAAAAACAATCAGATGCTTAACTAACTGAGCTGCTCAGGTGCCCCTACATCTTCTCTTCTAAGTTATTTCATCAAATCTTACATTAACTGTATTGGAGTGGAGGTGGGCAGCAGGATGGGTTAAGTGGTTGCTGGTTATGAAGGAGGGTGATTATGATGAGCACTGCATGTTGTATGTAGGTAACAAATCACTATATTCTGCACCTGAAACTAAGATTACACCGTGTTATCTAACTGCAATTTAAATAAAAATGTGAAAAAATTGAAAAAATAAAAGACATAATTTTCTCCACCTTGATATGGAAACATTTGTATGACTCTCTATTTTCTTCTTAGACATTCTACAGAGAATCAATTTATCTTGGTTTTTGGTTTTCTTTCTTTCTTTCTTTCTTTCTTTCTTTCTTTCTTTCTTTCTTTCTTTCAGAAGAAATCATCTCTTAAACCATAAAACAAAAACTTATTAGGAAATGTCTTTAAAATGTATTTCAAATATTTCAAACATGTCTGATATTAAACTGATGCCATTTGATTAATAGTTTTAGTAACCTCATACATCTTAGATAAATGTTTCTTTGAAAAATACTGCTTTTAGGGCACCTAAGAGCTCCCAACTTCAGCTCAAGTCATGATGTCACAGTTTGTGGATTCGAGCTCCACATTGGTCTCTGTGCTGACAGCTCAGAGCCTGAAGCCTGCTTCTGATTCTTTGTCTGTCTCTCTCTCTTCCCCTCCCCCACTCGTGCTCGTTCTCTCTCTCTTAAAAATAAACATTGAAAATTTTTTTAAAAAATACCGCTTTTATTGAGTAGATACAAAAGAATTTTTATGATTAAGAAAGCCATTAATGAAACCCTAGAAAATATGAAGAATTGAGGAATGAGAAGAAACCAAGGAATTGGAGAAGACAGAAGAACTAAGAAAGATTGCCATGAAGTATAAGGCATAGACCATGTTATACACTGTCACTGTGAACATAATTTCTTCATATTTATTCTCCATCTAGCTGACTCCCTCTTCAGCTGCATTTTCACTGATCATTAAAATTATCCATTAATCTTATTTTAAAATTATTTTTAAGTAAACGTATTAGTGCGGCACATCATATATAAAGACAAGTATACATATTCTAAGTCTTTAGTTTAATGAATTTTTACCAGGTGAGCCCAGCCATGTAATCACCACTCAGATCAAGAAATATATCACCAAAACCCTAGAAGCCTTCATTATGCTTTACCCCAGTCACAAACCAGACTCTCCCCAAGGGTAACTAATATTCTGATCTATATGACTTATAGATTATTTGTACTCATTTTAGTATATTATACAAATGGAATGTGATTACCTTTCCCACAATCAACCTTCTTCCTTAACCATTTCCTATTTTGGTTTTCTAAATTAGAATGCTTAAGATCATCTTCTTTTTCTCCTCCTCATTCCCTATTGCATCAACTATTAGCTCTGGCTTTTAAAATTTCTCCTGATCTTTGTTACTATTAGCACTAATTTAGGAGGTTATTAAAAACTATTTTGGAAATCGATATTCAATACCCAAACTAACTGTCCCCCTGCCCTCAATATTTTCCTCTCTGCATTAATATTTTCTCCCTACTTCTTCCAACATGATCTTTCTAAAACACAAACCTAACCAGTCACTCATAGGCTTGAAAGCAAGCCATATCTTTGCTTTGACTTCCAGGGGGGGTGGGCAGGAAACAGAAAAAGAAAAAAGAGAAACAATTAATCATTTAACTTGTTTGTAAATCCCTTGAAGATCTGTTCCTGGAATATTTCGCTGTGTTCACTCTGCCTACAGATCCCAGCATGCTTTATACTCCAGTCATATGGTATTATTTGCAGTCTCAAAAACATAGTCTTTCACAAACCTCTAAGTACTTAATATGCTCAGATGTCTTCCCAGGATGCTTTCCTACTTCTTTATTTGCCTAGTGAAGAGCCTATTCAACCACCAAACCTCAATTAAAATACCATCACTATCCCTTGTCTCACCCTCAGAGACAATTAGGAGCAGCATGATACTCATTCCAATGTAATCCATAGCTGCCTCTTTGTAGCACTTTTAACGTCGTACAATGATTTCTAGGCATCTCTCTCTGCTCGGTAGATTGGGAGTTTTTCCACTTTTTCCCATATTCTCCGTGTTTAGAAAAGTATATGATAAAGAGTTTTTCTATTTGAATGAAAGAACAGTAAAAAAAAAAAAAAAGTGATGTAATATTCTCAAAAAGCATCTAGGAAGGAAGAAAAGTATATGCCCTCACACAAAAGGGAATTTAAGATC
Organism: Panthera leo; assembly: GCF_018350215.1. Lineage (NCBI taxonomy): Eukaryota > Metazoa > Chordata > Mammalia > Carnivora > Felidae > Panthera > Panthera leo. Next base: position 56,890,293 of record NC_056684.1, on the reverse strand, counting down.
AGTCTTAAAGAATGTGTATAATTTAGGTAGGCTGAAAAGGAGGCATTTATCTGTCATTACTGAAGATCAGAAACACTTCTTGGGAAAGGTATACCTAGTGGATCCCAGGCACCAATGAGAACATTTTAGACAACAAACTGCTTCCTTGGGCCTCACCAAGACCCTCATCCAGCACCTCAGCCACCCAACTCACATGCTGGCCCTGGCTCCTGGATGTATTTTGACAACCTGAAAATCATAGAACAAGCATTGGCCTGGGATTTAAACAGTCCTAGGTACAAATCCCTGCTGTTTGCAGGTTTTGTTTGGCCCGTTCTACATCTCCGTTTCATCATCTCTGTGGTGGGAATAACATGTCCTTTTTCAAAGGGGTTAATGTGAACATCAAATGAACTAAGGTTTATAAAGTATCTGGAAGAACACTTGGCAAGTAGTGCCATAGTATTGTAGTTCCCTTTTTTGTTCACCCAATGCATGCATGTAATTTTTTTTCTTTCTATATATTGACTGTGTGTTGCAGGCTGTACATCATACCAGGCTGAGTAAAGGGGACGGTGGGGGTTGAAATACTGTGTGCATTAACTGTGTGGAAGGCTGTGCGGAGGCGACTGTAACACCAGCCAGGTCTGAGCACCAATAGTAAATCCTGCTATGTTCAATGTGTTCTGTTGACCCCTGAGATTCCCTGGAGGCCCAGTATGGCCTGGATTGCTGACACCGACATGGTGAGAACAGTGCTGCTCAGGGCAAAACAGCTAGCCCGCTTCACCCGATTTTGCACAGATTCAGAGCACCACAGTCATTCCATCTGATCTGTGCTTTGAAGACATACAGAGGAACAAATGTCTCAAAACAAAGCCCACATGCTAAGTCAGCTAGTTCTAAAGCTCCAGTCAAGGTTGCACATAAATGAATCTGTTCTTGCCTATAGAGTTTCTATTCCTATGCCTTTCAGCAACACTGTCTAAGTATCTCATGCAGACACAGCTATATCTAACACTGGGAGAACAGAGGGACCCGAAAAAGCAATGGAATTGCCCAAGATTCAGCTGCTCAATACATCTGCTGCTTGAAAAGAAATATCAGCCACTGTAGGTTTTTTTTTCTATATGATACCATGTACATTCATTTATTTGACAAATACTTTTTAAGCATGTACTATATACTAAGCGCAGTGTTACATGCTTGAGATTCAACGGGAAACAACACAGGTAAGGCCTGTGATCATAAAACTTAGTGTTGATTATCAACCAATAGTTGATCAACAACTAATTTGAGAAACTCCCTTGTTCACAGAACCAGTAAAATGTGCAGAGAGACAAAACCACAGAGGAAGCATAATTATTTAGCAAGATACGTATTGAGCTGTGGCAACCAAATGCCATAAAAAAAGAGAATACATACAAATTGGGAAATGATTTGCTTGCAGATTTGTTATAGATGCGGATGCAGGATCTGAATGGACAATTTTAGTCACGAATCAGTGACTGCAGATAAGGACATTGCGAGTAGAAGTAAGGGTCAGAGTCAGAGTGACATTATCAAAGATAATAAGACACATTAGCCTGTATCGATTTTCTATTGCACGTAACAAATTGCCACGGACTTGAGGGTGGGTTAGCTGGGTACAATGCTCAGGGTATCATAAGGCTGCAAATAGGGTGTCAGCTGGCTAACCCCCACGTGGGGGCTCAGGGTTCTCTTCCAAGCCATGTGGCTGTTCTTTACCTAGGAGCTGTAAAGTCGTGTACACCGTGCTCTCTGGCTAGCAAGAGAGGGAGAGAGAGTCTTTGTAACACTTTGCCTGGTTTTAAAGAGCTCATCTTATTAGGTCAAGCCCACCTCAAGATAATCTCCCTTTTTATTATCTCAAAGTCAGTTGATTAGTAATATAACCACAAGAGTGATATTCTGTCAGATTTCCTGACCCTAACTACACTCGGCTGTATGTATGACACACAAATGTTATTCAGGCATGGCCATCATGGGGCATGGAGGAACCGTGGAAACCATGCTAGAATTATGCTTAAGGTCAGGCAGTCGTCCATAAAGGAAACTTCCACAGTTAGCTGTTTTTATCCTTCATATGCTTGTTTGTCCTGTGAGGAGGAGACTTGCAATGTTGAAGAGTAAGACTCCAAAATTGGACCACTTAGCTTCAAATCCCAGCTTTACTTCTTCATAGCTGTGTGACCTCAATGTAAGTTACCTACCCTCTATGATGGCAACAATGAAGAGTTGACTCAAAGGATTTTGCTTTGGGGCACGTGGGTGGCTCAGTAAGTTGGGCGTCCAACTTCGGCTCAGGTTGTGATCTTACGGTGTGTGAGTTTAAGCCCCGTGTCAGGCTCTGTGCCGACACCGCAGAGTCTGGAGTCTGCTTCAGATTCCGTGTCTCCCTCTCTCTCTGCCCTTCCCTGCTCATGCTCTCTCTCTCTCAAGAATAAATAAACATTAAAAAAATTTTTTTTAAAGGATTTTGCTTTGATCCTATGCAGATAATAGTAAGTGAACTATGATTAAAAGTAGTACAAATTTCACCACTTAGCACATATAGAGAAAAATTCCTTAGTTTCTGGTTGGTATCTTTTCCTTGGGAATTAAGTAAAGGAGATTGAGTACTAGTTGGTTTTATCAATAGCAAATATTATGATTAGAGTGAAAAAGCAATGACCTTACCTTATTCTGCACTGAAGATCACAAAATATTTCACTGTATTAGGCACGAAGAGACTGATACGTTAAATTAAATTAAGCAAATGAGTCTATAAGAATCATATCCCTGCTTCTAAGGAGCAGGTCTTCAGCATAACTGAGCCAAAGTAAATACATCCTTCTCTTCTCACACACAACTATGGAAGGATCGGGCATTAAGGAACGTATTTCCTACTTCAGACGTCTGTGGAGAAAGGTGGCTAAAGTGTAAATACAGACTGGTGCAACATAAGTGGCATCTTGCTAGTTTCAAAGACGCAGGTGATCCTAGCTCAGTTCTGTGTTTCACTCAAAAAGTAACATTAATATCCTCCAGAAGACACAGTCATCACATCCATCAAGATCCACAGGATGTCAAAGGAGGAAAAGTCATCTGTGAATGCATTCTGCCTTGGGGACAAGGATTGTATACTAGGCATACCTACAACTGTGCCACCGCACCCTTGTCTGTCCACTGCATCCACAGTTTTTCCTTTTGTAAAAGTCTCTAGTGTTAAATGCTCAGTAGGATGGGTCTACACAGGAATGCCACGAAGAATTCAGCTAGGCTGTCATATTCTAAGGCAGAAACCCATGGAGAGGGCGATATAGCTGCTGTTCTCATAGTGCACGCAACTGACTGGGTCTAGAGTGTTGGCCCTCAGTCTTTGGTATGCAGGTTCTCACACAGAGCCTCTGGTGTGGCGGGCTGACTTTTGGCGTAACACCAATAGTCTTGAAACCATACTTTAAGAAACGCTGTTCTACAAGCAGGCAAATTAGCTAGCTATGATTAGGCAAAGGCCATCTGGGCCTAGGCTACAGCGATGCTGGGGGTGGGATGAGGTGGGGCTGGCTGTTTTTTGTTTGTTTGTTTGTTCGCTTGTTTGTTTTTGGTATTGGTTAGTACAGGCTCTCCTTTTGAAGCAACGAATTTCGCGTCACTCAGAATGGATATTTAGCAGAATAAAAAATTTCTCTCCCCCTCAATCTCTTTCAGCTCCGAGAGCCTACATTTTATCATTTAGACATGGAACATCAGAGAATTCTATAATACAAGGTAACAACATAATGCAAGTAAATGACACAGTAACGACTCCCTTAACATATATTTGTAGTATTACTTATATCTATGTGCAGCTGGGAAAAAAAGCCACTCAACTCACAGAAAAACTTCTCAGCTTACAAAATGGCAACAAATCTGAGTGAACTACAAATGCTTAAGATGTGTGTGTGTGTGTGTGTGTGTGTGTGTGTGTGTAATCACAAAAGAAAATAGCTTATTTTGAAATAAACGTATTATTCATCAACTAGAGAGAACTAAATCGCCTTTTGGTCATTCTTAGCATCTCTCATTGCAGTAACATTTCCACCTTGAGAAGACCTTGTGGAGGCTGAAACATTAAGAATGGAGAAAAAAAACATAAAAGTGAGACCTAATTAATTCAGATGCTTTCCTCATGGTGACAAGCACTGTGAGGACTCTAGGGTACACACTCTTCACTCCTTAAGCATAAATTTGATGTTTATCTCCACAATACTGCTTTTTCCTAAAGGGTAGGGCTGCTCAGCATTCTGGAGGCCTGGTATCATGTCATCCCAGGGAGGGTGGGCCAGGAGGAATGTAACAGAATGACGGATGGACCTTCTATCAGCCTGTCCTTTCTGGAAGTGGTCCCTTCCAGAGCTGCTGGAATTTCAGTGGTGGGCAGTGCCATGTGTGAAGAAGGGCAGTCGTTGAAAGAGACTAGGGAACTGAACTCTTGATCCAGAGTCACCTGTGCAACTTTAACCTAGCGAGGTCACCTCCCTGTGTCTCACTTTCTTCAACTCAAAATCAAAGCAGTTAGGCTAATGAGAGCTAAAGATGCTTCTATCTCTGCCATCCCATTATCCTGTTACTTAAAGCTAAATTTTAAGTGTGGGGAATCAGAATAATCAGAAATCACAGTACGTAAGTATTAGAATAAAAGCCCCCAAATCCTGGTAATCTGCCTGCCCAGATAATTCTAGACATGGTCTTTCTTGCTCCATATACTCTGCACAATCCCATTTTTTCCTAACATAAGGCCTTTGCATATTCTCTTTCTTCCTTCTGTGAGACTCTCTCACAGTCCTTAGCCAGGCTATCCTCTGTGTTCTAACACTAATATTACTTTCTCGGGAAGGCTTTACTTGATTCTCCCAATCTAAATTAGGTTCTCAGTGACTATTCCTTCCTACAACCATTTTTTTTTCCTTTACACCACCAGTGAAGTTTATAATTTATATTTAACTGTGTTTCATTTGTAAAATGCCTTTTTTCTTCAGAAGACTGTAGAGTCCTGAAGGAATAGAGGTAGGGCCAACTACGTTCAATACTGGGTCTATCAGTCAATATTTAAAACACAGTAAACTATTTTAAATAGATGCCAAGTGAGTGAATGAGCAAATGAAAAAAATCAATCACTGGAATTCCTTTCCCTACTCCAACATTTGAAATAAAATGCCCCCTCCTCATCCCCTACCTCAGACATTAATGAGTGAGATGTGTCCCTATGTGTCTTTTGTCTCCACTCACGAGGGTGCTCTGAAATCTCACCTCCTTTGACGTCCCCCTATCCAGGTCTATAATTCCTTATAATTTATGCACAGCAAGTTTCCCTCTGTCTTTTAACCCCCAGTGATTAAAAAAGGAAGCACACCTCTTCTATGTTCTCCTTATGTATTCCATGAACAGTAAGATTCCCTGCTGTATTAGCTTCCTATTGTTGCTGAAACAAATGATCACAAACTCGGTGGCTTAAACAAAATTGTTATCTCATAATTCTGTAGGTCACATTCAAAATGGATCTCAGAGTGCCTGGGTGGCTCAGTCAGTTGAGCATCCTACTTCAGCTCAGGTCATGATGTTGTGGTTCCAGAGTTTGAGCCCCGCGTCGGGCTCTGTGCTAACAGCTCAGGGCCTGGAGCCTGCTTTGGATTCTGTCTCCCTCTCTCTCTCTCTCTCTTCCCTTCCCCACCTTGCACACACACACACTCTCTCTTTCTCTCAAAAATAAACATTAAAAAAATAGATCTCAATGGGTGTCAACAGTTCTATGTTCATTCTGGAGGCTCTTGGAGAGACTCTGCATTCCTTGGTTCACAGACCTCTTTCATCATCTTCAAAGCCAGCAAAGGTGGTTTGAGCCCTTCTCACACTGAATCACTCTGATCTCTGCTTCTGTAGTTGTAACTCGTATAAGATACCATTCACAGGCTCCAGGGATTAGGACACAGACCTCGACCTCTTTATCTGAGGGGTGAGAGACATTATTCTACATATCATACCTCTACTTTCTCACAATCTACCTTTGAGCACAGAGTGTTCATAGTGAACCCTCAAAAGTCTCATTTCTACTCCTTTTCCTTTTCTCCTTCTTAAGATTTTAAAGAATATTGATCCATATGAAGGAGGCTAGGCAATAGTCACTTGTAATTTATATATATGACTTTCATAGTTTTAACTATTTGCTAAAAAAAAACCTAGAAAGCTCATTGCATTTTGTGTTATAATTTTGCTGAGGCACAAATTTTAATCAGAGTCTTGGAAATATAATTTTTAGTGAGAAAATAACACTAGTCCACTCTACATTCAATGTCTATATTTAACATGGCTCTTTCAAATACTATAATGTTATATGGCAAAAATTATATTCTGTAGTGTGTCCATGTTTGCAGCATTTTTTAAAGTCTATTATTCCTCAAAGATAGAGTGAACAAAAAATATAATTATCTATGTCTAACAAACACAGACATATGTTAATTAAGCTTTAAGACATATAGTACACATTTGACCTTATCATTTATTACACAGCAATCCTGCTGGAAAGGTTTTACAGACAGGAAACAGAAGTTCAGAGATCATCTGCAGTTTACTTAATGCCAAACACCTAATAAAGGACGGGGTCAAGATTTGAAGCAATTTTGGTACATGAAGTTCTTTCCACTCCCTCAAATATCAAACTGTATTTATGCGGTTTCCTTTTGTTAATTTTGTCCTGTAAAATTGCTGCAGCTTTCAAGTAGCATAAGCAGATTGGGTCCTAACTAAGGTCTATTCTGAGTTGACACTCTTCTTCTGGAGACCCAGGTAAAGGCTTCAGACAACTTTAAAACCTTCAGACATGGGACAAAGGGTCCTTTCCACAGCAAAAGGAATCTCACATATCGGCAAAAATGATTTTTTTTTTTTTCAGGAGACCAGGATGAAGAAAGAGCATAATACAGGAAGTAGATCCAATTTTAGTTGAACATCAGTTTAGAATTAGGAAGGAAAGCATTCTGGAAGAAAGGAAGTCATCGTTACAGCAAAAAGTATGGGGTGGTTACTAAGTAGGAAGGTAAGCTTAATCAAAAAATAACAGAATCTAATTAGCAACGGCATCTCTGAGGCCCCAGAAATGACTGAAGATCAAGCTATGTAAGCTGGATGGAATACCTACACTGACTATGGTAATGACTGACATTTCATCCTTATGATAAAATCCAAGGAATGAATGAGTTTGAAATAGAAAGCTGTCCAAAATTATCTATTTTTCTAGCTAGCCTTCCATCAGTTATTAAAACGTATTTTTCGGGGCGCCTGGGTGGCGCAGTCGGTTAAGCGTCCGACTTCAGCCAGGTCACGATCTCGCGGTCCGTGAGTTCGAGCCCCGCGTCGGGCTCTGGGCTGATGGCTCGGAGCCTGGAGCCTGTTTCCGATTCTGTGTCTCCCTCTCTCTCTGCCCCTCCCCCGTTCATGCTCTGTCTCTCTCTGTCCCAAAAATAAATAAAAAACGTTGAAAAAAAAAAAAAAAAAAACAAAAAACAAAAAAACGTATTTTTCAAAAGATTAAAAAACATAACCAACCTGTAAGTATACAAGGAATACATGTCAAAGATGAAAAAAAAGAAACTAGCAAGAAACTAGCTCCAAATTCATTTGAGGAAATGGAGATTTATACACAATTTAACAAAGAACGGTAAGAATAAGACCATCATGTTGGATGCAAAGTTAATGTTCAACAGGGCACTGAATCATAACTTTGGAGTTCTTTTTTCACTTTTATTGTAAGAAAATGTTTAAGTTAACTTCTCCTAGAGTAGGGTTTCCCAAATCAGCTGGCATTACTGACATTTGGTTGTGGGGGGCTATCTTGTACATTTTTGGATGTCCACGAGCATGTGAGAATGTTTCCACTCATAGTGATATTCTCCTGAGGAAGGAGCAAAATTGTTTTACAGAGATCAAGACTGTCAGAATTTATCTAAAACTTGGAAACAGGCAAAAGAGATTACTGGGTCTTATTTTAGTGCTGTGCTGGGCCTGCATCTTTGAGTTTCTTTTGACTGGGCTACTTTATGTAAGTCGTATGAAAAAGATTTTGGTTTCCAGAGCTTTTTTGATATCAGATTTTTGAATTAGGGATTATGACACTAGGGTGATAATAATAACAGCAACATAATAACAGCAACAACAATATCTGATATGTCATAGTATTTCTTGTGAGGCAAGCCCTGTGTTGTATTATTACATGTGATTAGATCACTTCGAGCCTCCCACAATCTTATCAGGTACTTTTATTCTCATCCCTATTATACTGATGAAGTCTAAAGACTTAGGCATTTACTTAAGGTCATGCAAGATTTAGACCTAGGAAATTTGATGTTGGACCCAGACTGTGATGTTGGACCTAGGCTAAACTCTAACAATTATAGTCTCAATTTTATACTCAGCCTTTCCTTTTTTGCTCTGCTGGTCCATTAATCAACCAACGAAGGGTCAAGAACGTATCTTTAACATATCTTAAAGCTTCCTATCAAGAATTTCATAAGCACAAATCAGATGCTCAGTATGAATATAGAGAAAGTTGGTGGTCCATATTCCAGCTCTTTCCAAATGCATTTCTCCTGCTGATACAGGCTCATGGAAAGTTATAAACCACATGACACTTTCACAACACGCTTCCCAAATGATTTTATCAAAAATATTTTTTTATGGGAAAATTCAGCTGAAGGACTGATCTAAAGACAACCTAGTTGGAAATAACAGAGTGGCTAGAATATGAGCTGCCTTCCCCCTATGGAACATTAATAAGCAGTCATCTCATAATAATATTAATATAGAGGAAGGTGATTCTCTCCACTTTATTTTTCCTTGTAAGATTGTTTTAGAAATTTCCAAATATTTTTTTTTAAAAAAGAAAAGGAAATTAATTTTTTATTATTTTAATTATTTCTGAGAGAACACACATGTGTGGGGGAGGGGAATATGGAGGGAGAGGGGGAAGGAGAGGGAGAGGGAGAGGGAGAGGGAGAGGGAGAGGGAGAGGGAGAGGGAGAGAGGGAGAGAGGGAGAGAGGGAGAGAGGGAGAGAGGGAGAGAGGGAGAGAGGGAGAGAGGGAGAGAGAGAGAGAGAGAGAGAGAGGGAGAGAGAGAGGGGGAGAGAGAGAGAGAGAGAGAGAATGAATCTTAAGCAGGCTGTCCAGCATGGAGGTCCATGTAGGGCTCAATCTCATGACCATAAGATCATTACCTGACCTGAAATCAAGAGTTGGACGGTTCACTGACTGAACCACCCAGGCACCCCAAGTCTGCATCTTTGTGTATAAATTTTAGAATAAGGATACCTATGTCTACAAAAAAAAATCAAGGATTTTTTAATAGCCATTGCATTTAATGTATAGATCAAGTTGGGAAGGTATCTTTAATTTCGCATCTTTATCTTAGATTTGATCATTTCTGTTGATTTATCCTGTTTTCACTGTTTATTTTTTCTTCTGCCATTCTCAATTTACTGTGAGTCATTCTGGTGAATTCTTTAATTATTGTATTCTTCCAATCCAGAATTCCCATTTGTTTATGTTTTGTATATTGTCTGATACACTTAGATTCTCTATTGGTTAGTTCATTGTTATCATACTTTCTTTTAATCCTTTAAACATGATTTCCTTTACTTATTTGTACATTTTTACAATAGGGACTAGAAGTCTGCCAAATCTAAAAACTAGACACATTCAGAGAGTTTTTGTCTCTCTTCCCCCATGATGTAAGTCACATTCCTGATTTCTTGTAATGTCTCACAGTTTTGCCAAAACTTTGACATTTTAGATAATGTATTTTGCAACTATGGATTCTAATATTCCTCCCTGAAGACTGTTGTTGTTTCTTGTTTGTTTACTTGCTTGCCTATAATAAATCTGTAATAACATGTCTACTCTGTGCTTTATAAGCTCTGACGTCTGGTCTTATTTTTAATTATTTTTACTGTTAAGTTTAACGTCTTAAAGGCTTTTCCCATGTCCATGTCACTTAATGTTTAGCTAATAATTGGACAGAAGTTATTTTACATTTTGAGCCGCTAAGGTTTGTGTGGTCTGCTGACAGACGTGTCTTTGGGTAGGAAAATGATGTTAACTCCAGACTATTTGGACATCTGCCCTGGGTTTTACTTGCAGACAGGCCTTTTCGAGTGTCCTATACACATGTGTTCAGTCTAGGGATGATCAGGAATGTGTTTGAATGCGTGGACCCTCTCAATTCTGGGCTGTTCATGCATGTCCTAACTAAATAAACCCATAGCCTCTGGCTAGTAGAGTTGACCTATTAGTGCTCCCAGACTCACCTGACTCTGAGAAGACAAGTCAACTGTTACTGCCACATGGCATGGGCAATGCTCACTGTTCTAAAGCAGGAGAGTCCCTTTGATGGCAGAAAAGATCTGCCACTACTCGTTACCTGCCCTACCCTGCCCTGGTCCAAACTCTGCACTAATCAAGCTAAGGGGAAAAAAGTAGCAGTCCCAGGTCAGAACCATACGTTCCCACTCTTCTTGATCGAAACTCAACAGTTGTAAGAGCATAAATACTACCCTTTTTGTTGATTGTTTTGATTGATTTTCAGAGCACTGAAATGGCTATTTTGGTCTATTTTTCTCAGGTTTATATAGTTGCTTTTGTGAAGACAGAATTTGTTAATTTCCTCATTAGGCCATAGCCCAAGTTTTGCTGTTAAGTTTTGTTAGGGTGAATCAGGGCTCCCTTTAGAGCTAATTTAATCCTACTAATAATGCAAAGCTTTCTGTTTTATTGAAATATAATTCACATACTGCAAAATTTACCATTTTAAAGTGCACAATTCAGGGGTACCTGGGTGGCTCAGTTGGTTAACTGACTTTGGCTCATGTCATGATCTCATGGTTTGTGAGTTTGAGCCCTGCATCAGGCTCTGTGCTGACAAGCTCAGAGCCTGGAGCCTGCTTTGTATTTTGTGTCTCCCTTTATCTCTGCTCCTCCCCGACTCAAGCTCTGTCTCTCTCTCAAAAATAAATAAACATTAAAAGAATTTAAAGTGCACAATTCAGTGGGGTTTCTTTATATACTTATGAGATTATGCAACCACCATCACGATCTATTCCAGAAAAATTTCATTACCAAAAAGAAACTTCAGACTCCATGCTATATAGTAGTAACTCCATATTTCTCCCTACAAACAACTCCTGGCAATGATTTATTTTCTATGTAAATGGATATGATTGCCCTGGACATTTCATATAAATGGAGTCTTTCAGTATATGGCCTGTGGTGTCTGCCTTCTTTCACAAAGCATACTTTCAAGGTTCATCTGTGTTGTATCATATATTCAGAATTTCATTGTTTTTTTTAAGGCTGAATACCATTCTATCACATGTATATACCCCATTTTGTTTATTCATTCGTCAGTTGATGGTTATCTGGGTCGGTTCTACATCATGGCTATTATGAATAATGCTGTTAGGAGTATTTGTGTACGTATTATTTTTAAATTTATTTAGTTATTTTGAGAGACAGTGAGAATGGCAGAGGGGCAGAGGGCAGGAGAGAGAGTGAGAGAAACCCAAGTATGCTGAGCATGGAGCCCAACAAGGGTCTGGATCCCACAACCGTGAGATCATGACATGAGTGGAATTCAAGAGTTGGATGATTAACTGACTGAGCCATCCAGGCACCCCTGTGTACATGTTTTTTAATGAACTTGTGTTATCAGATTTCTTAGGCATATACCTACAAGTGAAAATTCTGAGTCATGCAATACTTTTCTGAAGGCTCCATCCAATGTCACATATTTTATGAGGTCTTTCTGTTTGAACAATGAACATTCTTCATCTTTAGGAGCTCCAAAAATTGTTTGAGCACTTGTCTTTCCATCGTTCTTTTCAGGAACTTTGGGTAATTTTTTCTCATGAATGCACAAATTTATACTCAGCCAAAGATATAAGAGGACTCCTCTGCAGAAGTCCATTGCTTTCTGTGTTCCCTTCCCTCCAGTACATTGCTCTATGCATGAGCTGGAACTTTGCCTAACTTCTAATCTCTTTCTTTTCTAGTCAGCAAGGACACTAAACTTTGTTTGAGTTCCTCTGCTCTGTACTTCCTCCAGGGATCTGCATTCAGACTATTAGCTTGGGCAAATACAGGGTTCAACTTGTTTATTTGTGTTTCTTCACTTAGAAATCACAATCCTTTTCTGTCTGCTGCCCAAAGTCTGAAAACTACTGTCCTATATACTTTTTTTACTGGCTTTCTAATTGTTTGAGGAGGGAGGATAAATCTAGTTCCTGTTATCACATTGTGGTAAGAAGCAGAAATCTCTGAGTTTTATCATTTTAACTTTAAAGAGTAGATTGAAGCTCAGAAAAGGTATTCATCGGTCATCACTTTCTTAATGATTACCTATAAAGTTCTAAGAAATGTTCAGGCCTTGAGAATTTAACAGTATACAAGACTCAGTTCATATCCCCAAAGAGTTCTAACCTAGGAAACTATTATAAAGACTTTAGAATACTTTTTTTAATGGTAGATAACCAGACATTAAAGAGGGGTTTTTAACACAATAAAAAAAATAGTTTCTTCAAAGCCATTGTTCTTAAACCTCTATTTTTCCATCTTCCCAAATATACCTATGGGGTATCATATATTCTTATAAATACTAGTGATTAATTAATTTATAATATTATAAGTACTAGTGATTATTCTTATAAATAATAGTGATTTTAAAGTAGGAAAGGAAAAATAATTTTCTTTTCCCGAGAGAGGGGTATTTATCAGAATCACGGGAGGAGATTTAGTTAAAAAAAAAAACAAAACCTCTTGATGGAGCACCTGGGTGGCTCTGTTCAATTAAGCATCTGACTTTGGCTCAGGTGGTGATCTCATGGTTCGTTAGTTTGAGCCCCACATCAGGCTCTGCATAACTGCCAGTGCAGAGCCTGCTTGGGATTCTCTCTCTCTTTCCCTCTCTCTGCCTCTACCCTGCTCGTGCTTTCTCACTCTCTCAAAATAAACAAATAAACTTAAAAAAGAAATCCTCTTCATGCAATTATGAAATGCCCTTCCCTAAGTAGATGAAACATACTCCATTCCTGCTTCCCAGTTACATCACACACATAATCATAGAGATTTGCCGCTCATGGTATAACTAGCTTATCAGTTCTGTTTTTAATAAGCATCCACAAGCCACATGTACTGCACAACATGGGGGAGTACAGGTGGGGATGAATGTAACCATAACGGAAGAGTACAGGGAATTTTTTTTTGAGGGATGTAACTATTATGCATCCTGATTGTGTTGATGATAGCATAAATCTACATGTGTGTCAAAATTCATAAACTGATACACCAAAGAAAAGGTCAATTTTACTTTCTGAAAATTTTAAGATAAAAATTAAAAATAACGTAAAGGAGAATGATGAGCTCTGCTAGGAAATTCTATTCATAAGCAGCCTATGAATTGCTGCATACCAACCAACACCAAGCTTTTAATAAATTAAAGTGACATAGAATAATCATCAAGAAATGAAACTCCTTCCCTACTGGATTCACAATATTTTCTTTCAACGAGGCAAATTTTTCAAAAAGAATGCAGCATCCAATTCTGTTTATATCTATGTTCAGACTGAGCAAGACAATTTCTAGTAATATATATATTTGAGCAATATATCATGCAAAGTAATCTAGATGGTCCATGTAGTTCATCACGAACATATTCAAACTTTATTCAGATTATTCTCTTTAGATTAGTCTCAGTTACTAGTGAAAAATGAAAGAAAATGTGTATATTATGATTTTATAGATATAAATGATATAATTGAGGCATAGCATATATGACTCAGTATTTGTTCTGAACACAACGTCCTTCATTTTCTTCTTGAAAGGCCACATTTTCTTTGCCCAACATGTGCATGTGTGTGTGTGTGTATGTGTGTGTGTGTATTTATATATTACTTTCAGGTATAGAATTCAGTGATTCACCACATTCAACACCCAGTGATCATCACGACATTTGCCCTCCTTAATACCCATCATCCATTTAACCCATCCCCCCTCCCTTCAATAGCTATCAATTTGCTCTCTATAGTTAAGAGCCTATTTTATGGTTTGCCTCTCTCTTTTTTCCCCCTATATTCATGTTTTGTTTCTTAAGTTCTACATGTGGGTGAAATCATGTGGTATATGTCTGTCTCTGCCTGACTTATTTCACTTACAATATTACTCTCTTGCTCCATCCATATCATTGCAAATGGCAAATTTTCATCCATTTTTGTGACTGAGTAATATTCCATTGTATATGTATACACCACATCTTCTTTATGCATTCATTAGTCAACAGACATCTGAACTCTTTCCATAAATTGGCTATTTTAATAAAATAATATTTTTATAAAAGTTGGTTTGAGACATAAATTAATTTTTCCTGTATGAATTTGGTTGTAAATATACCCAAATATTATGGTTTCAGGTGGTTACAGTAGCACCAAATGTAAGAATACATTTATCTACCTTTCTCCCTAAATTAGAATTCCAAATCAAGTTGGAATCAATTCCAAGAGTTGTTATGGACAACTCTTATTGTTATGCGCAACTTAAATAGTATTCAACTAATATTGTTACTTACTTTGGTTTTTGTTTGATCAATTCTTGGTAATATTCATAATTTCAGGAGATACAGATTTTTAATTTACATCTCTAGAGGAATCCTTTGGGTTTTGTGCTGTTTGGCCATTAAAACTTTGTTTTATATATTCTAAATAATTTTCATTGTTTTATAAAAGATTCTTTTACCTTTATATCAAAGAGAAATTGCTGGAGTCTAGTCTTGAAAATCTGTCATATAAAATTAATGAACTAGTTTTGTCTTCATTTCAGAATGCCAATATTCATAAACCATAAGCAGCAGACATTTCCATGCACACTACAACTGAGTGTTCACTCTCTGAGAACTGAAACCTAAAAAGTTAACAAAATAGGATTAATTTAATTATAGTATTTAGTTGAAGATCCAAGACTATAAAACACCCTAAAGTTTTTTTTTTTTTTGCTGTTTTAAATACTATCTGTTAATTCTACTAGTTCTACCCTTGACCTTTATTAACTTTTAGTCAGAAACCTAATTTAGTTTAGTCTTTCTAAATATTTGACATAAAAGTCACCTATTACGGATCGTGACTTCAAAATTTTTCCAAAGTACAAAAACAACTACTGTAACCATCACTTCCCATTTATGAATCATCGAACTGACCTTGGACCCTCTAGAGTACTCAGTTTCCAGATATGTAGATCAGTGTGTATATATCCAATGATGTGAACATTTCCCATCCATTTTCTCCATTTGCTTTACTGCCTTTGTTTTGAGGGCATAAGTGTGTATGTGTAGTTTTCTTATTCATATTGAAGATGCTTGCCATAATGGGCACAAATTATTTCAAGTGAGATCTTTGGCTACATTATTCACAGCTTATATAATTTTATCACATTATTCTGTAGAAATAGCATGGAATTGAGACCCAAAAGTTTCTTATTCAAATCTTGGGTCTACCACTTCCAAGCTGTATGATTTGAGTAGATAAATGACTATTTCTGAGCCTCTCTCCTTATGTGAAAAGCAGGGATTACAATAAGTGTTATGGGGAATGAAAAGGGGTAATGTGTGATTTAATTATTAGAGAAACAAGCAAGGATAAGCTACTCAGCAAATAGTAGTTATCATGAAAGCTGTCAACACCTGGGACAAGTACACCACCATCACCACCACCACCACCACCCCTTCAACAGAGCATGTGTTGCAATTTTTGGTTCACTGAATCTGGTCACAGCTCTGATAAGGCTTACATCAGGAGCTCTCTAGAGACCCTGAATGGCATGTCATTAACAGACTACACAAGGAGCGGTTATGTTGGCAGGGGCCTTTCTACACATATGATACCACTTTGCAGGACATTACATTCCACTGGCTTCTCACATTCACTGCAATATTCAGCAACATGGTATGATTCACAGGGTAACACCATAGTTCTGGTTAAAATGGCACCTTGATAATGGACAACTTGACAATCTCTTTCTCATTTCCAGAACCCCATACAAATGATAAAGTGATTGAGAAAAATGAAGAAATGTGTGAAGGCCCCCAAATTTGCCCTTGAAAAATCAGCTCAGCAGCGTATTGGCAGACCCCAATGACAAGGCCTCATTTCCAAGGCCTGAAAAGCTTGAAAGCACAATTCGTCATTTACAAACACTTTGACAGCTGGAGATTTGTATCATTTAAGAGCATCTATTTATCTGGGAGGTTCCTGAATTTAAAGAGTCACTATCCCAAGAAAAAAAAAATTGTCATCTTCGTGAGGTAATGGGGATTTTCTTGACAAGTGGGCACCAGTATCAGGAAGACACAACGATTGAATTAACCAGTTCAGAATTTATATCACACAGATGGGTACCAATCCAGCTAGCTCTGGCATAGGGGTATTTCCATTGAAGAAAACTAAAACCCCACAACCCAAATGACCACAAAGATGATGTCTAACTTACCTATCAAGATCCTTAAACTGTTGCACCCTAAACTGCCTGTATAAATTTGCATCAAGCCAATACTTTAATATTTGAGAATAACTACTTATAATAAGAAGTGGACAAGTATTGACTTCAGCTGTACCTCCCAGTGTCCCAGCTGAACACAGCCCATCAACCAATAGTGTCCATCTTAGAAAATCAAAGGGCTTTCCCGTTAAATTTCTGTATTGAATTTTCCAGTTGGCTTGCACAGTAATCTAGCTACAGTAGGATGTATTAAGAATTACACATAAGCCATCTTGACCTGCAAGGAAGAAAACTAAGGTAATGCTATCACCTATTATAAGTCCAATCAATGAGGCTGATCTGGATGCCTTCCAGGGTCAAAGAAGGTACAAATCATTCTGTTTTCCAGAGAAAGGCAAGATACCGCCTGTTCCTCAGAAAAAGTAAAATTCTACAGGCATCTGTGCTGTCCCTGAAAAGAGAGTGTTGGAGTGTTGCTTATAATTACCCCAACCAAAGTGGTTCCTACATCAGTGAAGAGATTTACAGGTTGACACTACTTCCAATGTGGCCTCCTGACTGGCTGGTAGGCTTTAGCATTTCAAACTGGTTCCAAAACAAGAATCTAGTCCTTATTTTACAGGGACCACTTGAGGGTAATCAATCTAATCTGCACTATCAGTTCATCCTACCAGGGAGCTGACAGTTGTTTGCCTGACACAATGACTACATTTGAGGTTGGGAAAATCATGTGTAAGTGTTTTGTGTGGGTGGTGAAGAAAATGGGACCTTCCCTGCTATTTCCAACAGACTTCTCAAGAAGGTTAAGAGAAATGGTGATCAAAGCATGGTTGGTGCTGTCTCCTGGGGGATGGCAGACACAGCAATTATAGTGCAGGCACTTGGGGCAATTGCCTCACCAGGAAATTTCCTTGGAAAAGAAAACTTTTGGGAAGTTCTGAAAGAGAAATATTATTAATGCCTCTCCTTCTCTCTTGCTTCCAGTGTTCCTTACAACAGCCTCACTCCACCTCCCCTTATGGTGCTGGGTTGTTTCTTTTCCTCCAACACCAAAAATGGGCAAGTCCTATTCTAGTAGCTGTATCTTCACCTTTTCTACAATCACGCCCTACTTGTACCTGGTACCCAAAAGGGTCACTAAGAATGAAAAGAGGGATATAATGAAAAATTGTTAGAAGATCCTAAGTATAAGTCTATGTTATCAATTAGAAAAGAAAATAGGCATGCCTGGGTGGTTCAGTCATGCTTGACTCTTGATTTCAGCTTACAGGGTTGTGGGTTTGAGCCCTGTGCTGGGCTCTGCAATGAGCATGGAGCCTGCTTAAGATTCTTTCTCTCTTTCTCTCTCTCTCTCTCTCTCTCTCTCTCTCTCTCTCTCCCTCTCTCCCTCTTCCCAGCTAACACATGCACGCGCACACACACACACACACACACACTCCCTCTCTAAAAAAAAAAAATATATATATATATATATATATACACACATATATAGAGAGAGAGAGACATTATAGATATACATTATATATATATACACATTATATATATATATACATATATATATACACATTATATATATACATATATATATATATATATATATATATATATACACATTATATATATACATACACACACATTTAATGACACCAGGACATGTTGACAACGTAAGTGAAAATAAAAAGATCCAAAGAGTTTATTTAGTTGAATCCTAAATTGTTTAATGTTTATTTTTTTTAAGTTTGTTTATTTTGAGAGAGAGAGAATACAAGTGGGAAAGGGGTAGACAGAGGGAGACAGAATCCCAAGCAGGCTCCACACTGTCAGTGCAGAACCCAGCATGGAGCTTAAACTCATGAACTGTGAGATCACGACCTAAGCCTAAATCAAGAGGCAGACACTTAACAAACTGAGCCACCCAGGCACCCCTAATTTAAACCTAATTTAGAAAAAGTTAAAACTCATAACCAAAAGGCTGAAAAATATATTAAAATTTAATGACAGTAATTTATGACTTAAGTTTGTAGCTTTAAAGATCCACATTTTTATTCTTTTAGCATATGTGTTATATATGCTATATATGTGTTTTAGTCAAGAGGGAAATACAATAAATGCTATTCTAAAATTCGAATTAAATCAGGAGAAAGTTGTATAACTTCCCACAAACAATATAAAAAGAAATCTATTTTAATTGCTTTACCACAGCTTCTATCTTTACTTTTAATGCATCTCTCTCATCTTTCTTTTGTTGTTATTGTTGTTTAATTCCTCTAACATTTTGGGATCATTATTTCCCCTAATAAGCATATGCCAAGATAAGATTAGACATATAAGAGATTAACTGAAAGAAACACCTGCAAAGAATAAACAGGGTAGCCAGGGAGAGCCTCCTGAATGAGAGGAAGGTTTGACAACTAAGAAAGGAGAGAACAGGAAGGGGTACTAACCAAGTAGCAACATTTATACCAAGTGGGAACAGTTGAAGACTGGAGCCCAGTTTTAAGGACATTCTAGCTGCTAGAATAGGTATATCAGCGAATGTTGTCCATTAGAGGATGCCTCCCCCACTCTTGCAGGAATGGACATCAATGCTTCCCTGCCTCCTAGGCTCAGTAACTGACTGGGAACAGTTAAGAGAAAAGCCCAGCCCCTGTGAAAACTCAGAGGTGGATTCAGGGAGGCCTTAATGGTAGGCCCTGGTCACCTATATATTCTCTTCAGAATTTTGGGTGGCACACTTTATTATTGTAACTTTGTGAACTGTCTACTCTTAAAATTAGAGAAAAACAAACTTTAGTACATTTCTTTTATCAGTGAATTTGTTAGTGGAAAGGATCTTTGGAGTCAGACCTAAAGCTGATCCCAGTTTTGCCACTTACATACTGAATGATATTAAACAACTCATGTAAACTCTCAATTTGCTCAAGAAAACTCTTCACTACAATAGTATGGTAGAAACTTCCTATATAGTTTCTCAAGTAGGGGATGCTTTTGTATAAACTCCCCACATGTGCAGCCATGCTTATGTTACGTGAGCCTGTTCAACTGGCCATATCTGAAAGCACATGGGGTGAATACCTGATTTACACTGTGTCAATTAAGACCTTTCTTGCAGGAATTTGGGATTAGGTCACACATGTCAGTGTCTAATAACGCTTGAACTTGGAGGAAAAACACATCTATAACCAATGTTGTCCATGAAGTGTGGTCAACTTTCATTGTGTGCACATCAAATCACACACACAGAAAGAGAGCAGACTGTATCTGAGTACAAGAGGCTAAAGCAAGAGATAATTAGGAAGAGATACAAAGAGACATAGGAATTGAGAATACCTGCCTTGGTGCCTGATTTTCACATTTCCTGGTATCAGTCCTGATGACATTTCCCTTGGGTCCTAGGGCATACATCCTTGTTCTTATAATAAATTCCCTTTTATACATAAGTTAGTTTAAATGGATTTCTGTTGCTTTTTACTGAAAGAGCTTTTAATCAAATAGACAGAGTCCTGATTAATAGATGCTTTTCAGAATAAATGCATTTCCTTTAACCTTAGCTTTCCTGGAGTCAGCTATTTTCCAAAACTCATTTTTCCATTTTTCTTGAACTTTCATTTAGCTGGCTGTGGCCAGATTATATTAACTGATTATAGCAATGTTTGGAGACAAGAGCTATACCCTTATGTACATAGCCCTTACTGGAGCTAACTGTGAAGCAGAATAAAAGAAAAACTAATATGTACACTTGAGATCATATCATTAGCCAACGAATTCCAGCAACTTAGCAAAAAGAACCATCAGCCTCAGGTCTCCTTGCTCAGTGTTAGTGTAACAGTTATCTGAGGAATTTGACTTCAGAAATGACCTAATCAGTTCAAAACCATCCTCTATTCATCAAGGGTTATTTAATTAGATATGTTCTTATTGATGACTGAATATTGTTTCCTTCAACTTTAGAAAATGCCAATGAAGTCATGATGACATCGTGAATCGTGTAACTCTAGATGACTGTAATTAGGTCAATGCAATATTGCCAATATAGCATGACAAATGGAGCCATCAACCAGTGAATAAACGTGCATCAATCATATACAGAGCTGAAACTACTATTCCCAAATCACCAGAAGATGATGTGTGTTAGTTTCTAGTAGTGGAGATCGCTTTGTGCCCTTTCAGTGTGACCAGATCCATCTTTTGCCAAAGAGATTGCTAGGAATAAACAAGACTGCTGAACAGAGCAAAATTAACTGGTCTATCCACAGACTATTCTCTAGCATAAATCCTGTTCCCACTGTTTCATAATTACCTTCATTTTTTTTCAAGTTATGAGAAATCCTTACCTTTTAATGAGGCATCTTGGATACTGAAGAAGTCTGCATGTATCCATCCAGTCAGTTAGAAATAGCCTTACCCATCCCTGGGTTTGCAAAAAACTCATTGATTTATTTTAGCCCTCATCACAGGCTGCCTCATATTTGAACTAATTGTGTTTCTCCCTGATTATGTGCTTTTGAAAATCTACTCCTGTCTTACTCATCTTTGCAGCCTCCACAGAATCTACCAGTGCTTACATATTGTAGGTAATCAATTAAAAAATATAAGTGACTAATAATATTGATATCCCTTTAAGAGAAGGAATTTAAGCACTTGGAACTTTGGGGGTTATTAGGAGATTCTTGTTGCTTATAGAAATAAGGCCCACTTAATCTTTTAAAATCACAGAACTTTGTATATATACATACAGGTGTATGTATATATATATATGTATATATATATATATATGTATATATATATATATACATATATATATATATATATATACATACATACACACCTTGAGATAATGGGAATATATATGTGTGTGTGTGTGTGTGTATATATATATATATATATATATATATATATATATATATTCATATATCTTGAGATAATGGGAAGGATCTGTTTAAATATCACAGGAGAGGAAGTTATACCATAGCTTTAATAGCTTTTGAATGCTCAGAATCTGATCATAGTAATTTTAGTTTGATAATTCAGAGAATGGGAGATATTTGCTTCTCAGAGTTAAACGAACCATTTGAAAAATACAATTCCATATATGAAACATTTGATAATATTAAAATAACCTGATATTTACTGAGAAAGGACACTTAACAGTGACAAATTTCCTTTCTCCATGTCTGAAATACTTTAAATTATACTTATCTTACTATTATACATTCATAAAAATAAAATTATAATTGAAAACACACATTGATTGTATAAAGTTAGAGAAATTACATAGTAAGAAAACAAATATTACCAATATTCCACCTATCATTTAAATTTTACTGGATTTCCATTAGTATGTTTTCTTTTTACATATATAAATTTTACATAATTGATAATGTACTGTAATTATAGATCCTGCATTTTTACTTAAAATTTTAAATGTGAAACATTATCCATGATTCCAAAAAATCTTTGAAATTATTTTTACCAATGAGTATGTAACATTCTATTACATGGATACACTATATATTTTTAAAAATTTCCCTATTATTTGGCAACTTTTTTATTATAAATGTTTTCCATTATCTTCTTTATAATTTTTAAATATTTATTTAATGTAAGCAACATTACTAGTTGAAATGACAAGGCCATTTCAAGGGTTCTCAACATAATTCACCAACTTGCTTCTGAGAAAAATCATCAAAACTTTCCTCCCCTAAATAATCATACACATTTCATTTCTCTATGTGCTTTGGCTGCTCTGAGAAAATATTTGTATTTTAAATTTACTTATGTTTGCTAATGGTGGTTTTTACATTATTTGTGTCATATATGCTGGAAATTAATAAAGAGCCAAAAAATCTGTAGTGACTCAGATCCTGATTCCATTTAGCCAATACCCTCTTTTTATCAAGTTCTACCATTTTATCAATTTTGGTGGTAAAAAGCAAACACAAAAAAGTTGCCCTGATCATGTTTTGCTTTCTTTTTTAAATAAAATACTGTGAATATTTGGTATTCATTCATTTATTTTTTACTATGTTTATGTTTTCAGTAAACTTATTTGAAAAAAAAAGGCTTTATATTTATTCCCTAGTAGATAACAATAATGGTGATGATGGATATATAATAAAAAAGGAACAATTACAATGTTCTTTCTTTGTGCTAGACTCATAGTAAGCCTTCACATTCATTACTGGATTTGATCCCAAGGTGAAAAAAAAATGTAATTCTTTACTGTAAAATTTTAAGCGCTATAGTTTTTGGTTCAGGTCTAAAACTATATCTGAAAAGTACATATTCTCCCCTTTAGTCAAATCGTGACGGAATCAAGACTGTAATCTACTCATCAATTGTTAGTAGCATCTTTTGGAAGTATATGTGGGCTATAAGAACACGTGATTTAAAGCTGCTCAGTCATTTAGAAGATTATTAGATAAAAATAAAAGGTGGGGATTTTTAGACAAGATTGACT